>NC_089983.1:44510296-44813796 GCF_036417845.1 Apteryx mantelli
TGTTTTCCCTTTGTTGCATTATAGTTCACTTGTATCAGTAGGTCAAATCCCTGTAAGAGACAGATTTCTTTTTCTTCTAAACATAAATCATTTATCTCATCTGGTTTCAGAGAGGATCAACAAAGAGTCGCAATGACATAGCTGAGGGGTCAGGAAAGAGAGGCTGGAGAAAGGACTGCTTTAAACTGGCTTACTGCTGGGGAAAATGCATACATACATCCAAATTTTCAGTTAGGCATTATTGAGGTCCCTAACTGTAGCAGAGTAATTCATGAGGCTCTTTGCTAGTTGCCTAAGTGACCTTAAATACCTAAGCTTTAATTTAAAAATAAAATCTTTCATTGGTTGCCCAGTTCATGGCCAGTTGTACTGCAGTCCTTGGGAAGCTGAGCATCGAGATACCTACCTCTCACCAGAGGCCACTTGGGAGTCTCAAAATAGCCCCCAGCTATGCCTTGTATGCCTGGCTCAATGAGGAGGAGGTGCAGCAGGCCTGCGGGAGTCAGAGCGTTCCTCAGGGTGATTAGTGACCCGGGCTGGAACCCAGGATTCCTCTCGGCACCGGGGAGAATATCCTGCTGAGCGGCCCACAGGTTCCACTCGCTCTTCTTTCTCTCTCTTTCTCCCTCTTCCCCTCTCCAGAGGAATCTGGTATTCATTACTGTACAATTTCAAAAAGGCTATGAATTCCCAAGGTTTCTGAAACTCTATAATATGTTATACTAGTTAAAGGATTTAACTTGAAATAGGGCACTGGAACTGGGCTGCCTAGATACGTATGTAAACCCAAATTTTGTAAAACATTTTGAAGAAATATGATCAGAGCATCCACAGTTCAGTTTTTTTCTCAGTATTAAGTCTTTTTTCTAAGCTTTCACAAAACCCTACAGTATTTTTTATCCCTCTGATAGTTTTCCCTTCCTCCTCCACAATCCCCATGTTAATTCTTTAGAAACACGTTTCTTCAACCTTCAAAGGATTCCTGGTATGATATATCCCCTAGATCTTCTTCCTTGACAGTATGCTGCCTGATTTAGCTAATTTTATACCATTTTTCTCTCAGCCTTCTTCCATTCTCCTTTAGCTTTTATTACTACTCAGGACCTTACTGCTCTCTTTAAGTGGTATTTAGATAGCTGTTATGTTTTTATTTATTTATTTTCTAGTGAGATTCTCTCAACATAATATCTTAGTGTCTCACAGCTGAACAGCCCAAAACACAGAAAATAATAGCTTTTTTGCGGGAGGAAGTTGAAGATCTGAGAGACTCTTCTTCATGCACATCTGGGAGATCTAGTAGCCTATGACATCAAAGACTTTTTAATCTTGTTTTCAATGGGCTCTTTTCGTACACCTACCTGTTTTATTGCCCCTGTGAAAGGGCTCATATGGAATATATAAGGGGGAAGTATCTGATGATTTAAGATTAAATATGATGATTAAAGATGTATTATTATTTGGCTTTCAGAAAGGGACACAAAAGATTGCGTCAGTGTTTGTGAGAATCATTTTGACATCTAAAAGGTCATTTCAAATGGTAAATTTGGCAGAGTTCTAATGTAGTCACTTAACTAATAAGCTTTACCTTTTGCAATGATGTCATGTTTGTTGTCTTAGGAACCATAAACCCTTCCACTCACAAACACGTAACATCAAAAGAAAATTATGGTGAAACATGGCATTTGGAATATACAGACCATTCACACTATAAGCTTAATTATCGACCATTGCTCAGCCTGAGCTTGCAGACCAATGCCTAGAGTTTCACCAAAGCACCTGGAATGCATCTTCAGCGCCACGGCCAAGCCTGCAGCACAGCCTGGCTTGGCCACAGGTTAGATACAGGGGGGAGAGGTAGCTCGTGTCTTGGTTGGACACCTCAGCCGTAGTGTGACTTCCGTAGTGCAAAACAGGAGGAGACATGACAGGGTCAGGATGCCACCTCCAAAACATAACTGCTTCATAGTCAATGGTTTAAAAGCCTCTGGTTTTATGCAACTATGCTGCCAGTGCTCATAAAAAGTTTTAGTAGCGTATATACATACATTATATGTAGCCAGTTGCTGCCATCTTGTATAAGTAGATTTGAAAAAGACAAAGATAAAATACATTTATCTTTTTAACTGAGATGGGTATAGAAGAAGAGGACTACTACCATAATGTTCATAGTTTATTGTTTAAATTAGTAACAAAAATACAGTTTGTTTCAGCAAATATAAGCACATTTTGCAAACATACAGATTTTGTAAAGGAGCAGATTTTTCAAGAAGGTATTAGAAAGGAAACTGCAGTTTTGAAGAACAGAATTAAAAATAATAGCAAACATATTAAAAGTACTTTGAAATTACATTATGATTAGTTTATAAATAACCAAATACTATGTTCAAATACTTCTTTAAACTTAACCAGTAAAATCACACAACATGATTTATTTGTTTTGCTTGGTGCTGTTTTTACATTGTTACGCAGCAGACTAAGTACAATGATTTATATAAAGTACTATGCTTGGGCTATTTTAACAATCATTTAATAGGATATAAGATCAAATGGTGTATATCTCACCATTTTTGCTTTATCTATGCATCATATAAATTGAATAGCCAAGTGTATAGAGGAAAACAAATATGGGATTTGTATTAGGCATGCTTTTATTCATACATACAGAACAGTATACACAAGCAAATATGTAGAAAAAATAATGTCTTCAGTAGAACAAGAGAGTGCTCAGCACCTCTGGAAAAACATGTATCATTCCGGTGCCTGAATATCAGTTAAGGTACTCACTTTTAGACACTCAAGTTTAAAAATTTCAGCTTATAAGTATATATTTGTGCATGCCACAAACAGTGTCTCTCCACCAAATAATTAAAAAAATAGAATTGATATCACACACAAACTCATATAGTATAAATTCAATAAAATGCCTAATGAGTGAGCTAGTGTTTAGTTTATACTGTTTAGATGTGAGATCTGAGCATTAATTCATCTGTGTCTCTAGAAATTAAATTTATTTTTTCCTAGATTTATAGGAAGACCACTAAACAGTAACAGCTCAATCCTGTATCTGTTTTTGCTCCTGGGGGCAGAGAAGTTTTAAACTGTAAATAAACTTCAGCAAAGGTAAGGATTTGTCCCCATTTCTGTTCAAATACACAAAGTATTACATATGCATAAGTGCAGGCTTGGGGTCTGTTCCACAGAGAAATTATGATCATAATTGTTTTGGACAGATATTATCTGTCTATACCATGAGTATTTGGGCCACAGGGCTCTGGAGCCCAATTTCTGTCGAGATCAATCAGTGTTACTGGAATTCCAATATTATTTAGTAATTGAAACCTGGAGCATAATACTGAAATCTTCAAGCCCAGTTGAACTCAACAGTTTATCCTGAGTAAGTATAGAAGAATTTAATGCTACACTGAGCCCCATTAAGCAGGAGATATGGCCAAGTCTTTAACAGTTTGCTCCTGCTCGTGTCAGTGACTTCAAGGAAGCAGGCAGAAAAATATTTGTATAAATGTTACACAAAACTAGGAATATGAAATCCCATTTAAAATGAGAAAACCAAACTCCTGCAGAACTGCACAAATTATTTATGAAAGAGCTTCAAGTAATGAGCTTTCAGCTAATACTCTAGTGAAAAAGTGGACCTCACTTTCTGCTTACTTCCATTAAATAACTATCATAGAAATATAATATTAAATCTAAATACATCACATTTGCAAAGAGCTACTGTTAAAACTGCAGTAACATCACTTAACATTTTGAAAACCTGAAATAACTTATTTCACAGAGTCACAGAATAGCTGAGGTTGGCAGGCACCTCTGGAGATCGCCTAGCCCAACCCCAGCTCAGGCAGGGTCGGTGGAGCGGGCTGCTCAGGACTGGGTCCAGTCGGGGTCTGAACAGCTCCAAACCTCGCTGCGCAATCTGCTCTAGTGCTTGACCACCCTCACCATAGAAAAGTTTTTTTTCCTCATGTTTAAGTGGAATTTCTTGTATTTCACTGACCTGCTTATGAATTGCAGAATTCCAAGCATATTTAATACAAAACTTCCCCCCAAACTGTTGGGAATTTCCTTGCTTTTTTGCCATTTTAAGGTATCACTTTGAATGATACAGCTAAGTGGATATATTTATATTGTCTATAAAGCAGTTCAGATGCTTTGATTTAATGTATTCATAAGAATGCAGAATTTACTGTAAAGATCAGCTTTAATTGAAAAGTACAGAATTTTTTTTTAAAAGACAAGCTTTTCCAAAGCCATTAAAAAAACAAAATTCAGGAAGGCAGGTTTCAGAAATCTACATCCACACACACAATATACAAAAAAATTTAAAAACACTCCGTATAAACATGAAAGAGTTTCAGCTTAGGGAATCAATGTCAAAACAAAACAAAAATCATAATCTGGCAGCAATTTATTCCCTATTAAAAGAAAACTAAGGATAGAAACCTAAAAATAGAAAGCTTGTGTCTCAATTGAGGAAAGTACAGAAGTCTGCATGTAACCTTTATTACATGAGTAGACCCACATGATGTGTAATCACTGGAACTTTGCTTCAGTATTTTGCTGGATTGGGATTTTAAAGGAGACGTTTATTACAGGTTCTGGAGGTAAAAAAAGGACTTTTTCCTTAAAGCGATAAACATAAGGTGGTCAGTGTGGGTTGGGGCAGTGTAGGGTAAGGGGAGGAGAAGAACCAAAAATGTAGAGTTCCATGAACAACGTACCAAGATCTTGTTCTTGCTGATTTCTCCATAATAAATTCCAGGGTTCAATTTGTGTTTACACAGGGGAAGAAGAGAAAACACTCTCTACATTGAGAGTAACGTCAATAACACAGTACTTTTCTTCGGTCCCTGTATTTGGCTAAAGAAACAAGGCTGGCCAGGAGAACTCAACAAATGGCATCAGGGGAGGAAAAAAGAGACAAGTATTCTTTGCAGCATATCTCAGAATGGTAGTTACCAAGCTTTTAAAGAATACAGAGTGCCTCATAAAGTAAAGAGTTAAGATTAATTAAGCCCTAATTAAAAAAAAAAGCAAAATTAAACTAGCTACACTTTTTTTAATCCACCATTACTGGGGTTTAAGATTTTAGCCTGTTGTTTCATTTTTGTTCAAAATAGGAAACATAACATGCACATTTACTTTTTAGACTTTTTTTTAAGAAGTAAAAAGGACACAGGCTGATAAACTGAGGAGAGATAAATGGCATTAGTGATGTACAGGCACAATTTGGGAGTGACCTGGGCTATAGATAGAGCCCTCCCTATTCTGTGCTCACTAAACACAGACTTAGGAATATCCCATTGAATATTTAAAGGACTGGCACAACTCGCACTGTTAAGAAAAAGCATTGCTTGCGCAGGGCTTCTTCACTTCCCTCTCCTGTCCTGGCTACATCCCTTGAGACCCTCGGTTGCGTCCATGCACACGCTGAACCATGATACTTTCACTGGTGGTTTCCTGACTTTCTGTGAACACCTCCAAGCATCTCCCAGCATCGCTGCAACCTCCTGAGCACGTCAGCTGCCAGTATCACACGCACACGCAGGAATTAGGGTACAACTGGAGGAGTGGGCGGCATCGTGGCGTGCAGCCCCGTCTCAGCTGAGGGCGCACAGCGCCATGTGTTTATGACAGCTTCCCCCAGCAAGGAGACACTGCGTGTTTCCATGTTCAAGTTTCACCATGTGACACAGGTTTAGGAGCCATCAGGGCTTGGCTGCTTAGGTTTAACATTTCTCGCACTAAAATAGCTGCCACACCAGCTGCAACTGTCCCAACAGCGTTCAATTTCGCTTGCAAAACACCCTGAATAAGCCCGTCACCACGTAAAACCAAGTGCAGAGCAGCCTGCTGTAGGCTTTAAAAAAAGCAGCTCTTTCAGGCCTGCATTGCTGAGGTGTAAACACAGGGCAGGAGCGCGGAGAAGTCACCCAAGGCAGCGTCGCAGTCAGCGGCAGAGCTGCGCCCGCTTCTCCGCTGCCTCAGGTCTGCTGACAGCTTAAGCGGACAGCGCCTTCTCTCCATCCCGGTGCTGCGAGAGGGGACAAAAAACAAAACAAAACTACAAAGAAACCCCCAAAGCACGGGCCAGAGAGCAGCACGGCCACCGGCGCTCTCCTTCGCGCCACCCGAAGCAGACCCCCCCCCCCCCCGGGGCCCGGCCGCTGCTTACCCGCTGGCGCCGGGCGCTGAGGCAGAAGGTGCAGACGGGCCGCGGCGGCCGGCGCTGCGGGCAGGGCTGCGGCCGCGGGCAGGGCCGGCGCTGCGGGCAGGGCCGCAGCAGCAGCACGTTGGCCAGGTGCGCGATGTAGCTGGCGGCCAGGCGCAGCGTCTCCACCTTGGAGAGCCGGCGGTCGGCCGGCTCGGTGGGGATGAGCGTGCGCAGGGCGCTGAACGCCGTGTTGACGCTGTGCGTGCGGTCCCGCTCGCGGGCGTTAGCCGCCGCCCGCTGTCCCCCGCCGCCGCCGCGCCGCTCCCGCCGCCGCCCGCTGCCTGCCGCCGCCGCCGGCAGCCCCGCGCCTGCCGCCCCCCCGCCGGCCTTCATGGCGCCTCCTGCCGCCCCGCCGCCCCATGACTTTTATGCGCGGCAGGCGCCCCGCGGTCCCGGGCGCAGCAGCCTCCCCGCGGCGGGGCCGCTCCCGGCACAGCAGCGGCCGCTCGCAGCGCGGGCGTGGGCAGGGGCGGGGCGGCGGCGCGCGCCGCACCTGTCGCCGCGACCGTTAAACGGCCGCTAGGGCCAAGGGCGCGGCGGCGGCGCTGGGGCCAAGCGCGGAGCCGCCTGCGGGCGCGGAGGGGGGCAGCGCGGCTCCAAGTCAGCGCCGACGGCGCCCGTGTGCCCTCCCCGGGGCGCAGAGCGCTTCCACCGCGCCTCAAGCCCTGCGCTAGCCGGGGCAGGCGTCGTCGCGTTCGCCGGCAAGCGCTGCGCACACCCGCAAATCCCATTTCTCGCTCTGTTCAGAATGCATGCCTCCCTCGGCCATTTACTTATTAAAAGGTCATGATAAGCACTAGTTTATTATACCTCTTTTCTCCATAAAAAATTGACAGCCTGTCTGCCCGCCAAAACTCGTAAAAGGTCACGGTGCAGGTTTTCTCGAATGAAACATCCCCAGCTGATTAAGCATCCTCAGCTGACTATTTTATATGGTCCCAGGAGCCTATTCGTGATGTTGCTGTTGTCTAAATATTAATCCTTCTTCCCCAGTTCAGGGCTGGATTAGCAGAGTCATCGCTCTCTAATCCTGGGCGCGTACGCTCAGGACAGGCAGCTGCTGTGACATTCCTGGCCGGGAGTCACGTCCTCTCCGAATCCAGCTAAGTACCGGCGGTCAGGGGACCGCGTGTGTGCGTTATGTCCATCTGCTGGAATGGCAACACGCCGCGGAAGGCTTGTTGTGTCTTCCCTCTGGGCAGAGGTTCGAGGCGAAAATGCACAAGTAGTTCGCTGCTTGTCAGCGGATTATTCCCGTACCGGCCTGTAGCGTGGTAATGGGCAGTACCGGCTTCATGTGGATGCTGGGGAGAGCGGCGTTCAAAGTCGTGCGAGTGGTAGCTTGCTCTGGAGTACGTGATTGTAACCGAATCATATTTTTGTAGCATGAAAAGATCATTCTTTGCTTAACCTTTGGAAAAGTAAATGATTGAGAATATTCTGAAGCTGAACTGTAATGCTTACTTAAAGTACTTCTCTTAGTTTCCTTCAGAAATGAAGTTCCCATCTAAGCTTGTGTTGCCTTCTGTGCAAGTTTCTTCAGTTCAGTTTACACACACACAGTATTTCTAGAGTGAAATTCTAGCTCTGTTGAAGTCAATGACAAAACTCCCATTGACTTTAATGGAGGCAGGATTTCACCCTTGATATATTCTGGTAGCTGAGCAGTGTAGATAATTGATTGTTTGTCAGACTCAGTCATTTGCTTACCAATGTTTTCCCGTCCTTAGCATTTCAGTTTCTTTGTTTTTTTTTTATTACTGGAAGTAAAAAAAAAAAAAAAAAATCCTCAACAAAAAATTCCCAGCAGCTTCAGACCCCCCAGATATACTACTGAGATATTAACAAAATTGGAATTTATGACTTATTGATAGACTGGCAAAATGAGAAAGGAATAAGCAATGCTCAGGAAGAAAATGATGCTGTGTCTGCAGAGAAAAACAACACGATTTTCACTGACATTACAGCAATAGCTAATTCAGGGGATAAGGACAAAGGGGTGGCTGAATGATTCTTGTTCTGTTTCCAAGACAGTTTGAAAAAGTGGAGCAAGAAATGTTTTTTTTCAGATAAGGAGACTTGTAAACAGGCCAAAATGCTGGTGAGTTTAATTACTAGATTATTGATTGGGATAACATTTATGCAAGTGCTAGGGGGAGCATATTCCTCAAGGAAGCTGCAGTAAGGCAGCATTGCTGTTATTTTATTCTTCCCTTTCCTCTTTTACAATTTGCTGAATTGCTAATAACAAGCAAGAATGGGGCTGCATGAATGTAATGCTGAATAGTGGGCAATATTTAATGTGTACTGATAAGGTTTTGACTGAAATTTGCCTTCATCTACACAGAGAAAGATATCTGAGGTCATTGTAAAGAAATGTTTAACAATATTCAAAAGACTGGGAATGCGAAATAGCTCATTGATATAGTTGCAGTTTAGTGGCTAGTATTTCTTTGGTTTGCCTTTTTTAAAGGACAGTACTAATATGAACTACATAAAATAAAGAAGTATTTGGAAAAAGAGAATTTGGAAAAACTGTGCCTATGAAGAGAACAAGTTAATTAGATGATAACTGAAGAAACAAATATATATTAATGGTCAAGAATGTTTGTGGTCACAGTCAAAAAGCCTTCCCAATATATTTACATTAAATAGGAAGTTTAACCAAAAATCATTTCACTTGTGAAAAAGATATTTAGAGACAAAAACGCCTTTAAGAAAGAGTACTTAAACATCTATGGCACCTTCAGATCCCACTGGCTTCTGTTAGATTCCCCTGTTTATTCAAGAGCAGCAATACACCATAATCCTATAGATTAAAAAAAATTTGCCTAACAGTGTTCTTAATTTTCTTTCTAGCAGATGTTGGTCCATGGCTCTCCTGTGGCTACATGTCATGTTTTTGGGGGTCTACACTTTTTATTGTGTTCTTGACCAAAGTCATTAAATTATATATATGTTTATATAATATTGCACACATGTAAGAGAAAGAACATATCGTTGCAGTCAAAAGTAGTATAGATCTGTCATTTAGATTTCTGAGCCACTGACTGTGCGTTAAGACCTCCTGGTTTGAATTTTGGTCTTGGCAAATATCGCCATAGCAAGCATTCAAAACGCAGGTCAGCCATCTGCGCGCATGCAGCTCGTGAATAATTCAAGCGGCTCCTGGGCCGAGGGGGCTGGCAGGGAAATTGTGCTGTCAGGGCTTTTGAACCGTCTGCGCCCCTGGCTGTGGCAGCCAGCGCGGGGTCCAGCACGCGTCACCCTCGCTGCCTGCCCGGCTCAGCCTTGCCAAGCGCCGGCAGGAAACGCTGCTGTTGTCGTTGCCGTTTCTCCTAGAGCTCCGTCCTCCGTTAGCTGTCTGAGGGAGGGAGCGCGTGCCCTGTGGGCCTCAGCTGCGTGGCGATTACGGGAGAGGCTCGTAGGGCCTGCCCTATGTGACTACCGGTAGTGACTACCCTGAATTTTGGTGTTGACGTGAGTGAAAGTGTAAGCTGTAAGTGAAAGCTGCTTAATTAACTCTTCTCCCATGTCAAAAGGCACCAGGCATGCAAGGAATATCTGTGATATTTCTGCTTGCATGTTAATATCCAAGATACTTCTTATTCACTACTAACTTGATAAAGCAGGTACCTGAGATATTTCAGTCAGATTTGACAGATTCAAGGGAGAGTCCAAAGGAATCTAACAAAGAGAAACAAAGAACACTGATGACTGGAAGTGTGCAAACAGTTAAGAATAATACATTCAACAAAATGTTATTCATTATTTGTCTGTCTGTGTGTGACTTTGGGTGGCTGTGACAACTACTTCTGTCCTTCACAACAAATCTGGATGATTGAGTTGTCATTTTTACTGCAGTTCTTAATAAATGTGACTGCCATAAAATACATGTTGAACAAAGAATCTTTTAAATGACATTTAGACTATAGAAGTCCTGTAAGAGAATGGTTTTAAGGAGAAAAGGTTGAGTAGTCAATATGGAATGGTACAAGAGAATTTTTGGGGAGAAGGAGGACTTGCACAGGGCTTGTTAAATTATGAAAGGTTAAACATGACATGGATTTAAGGCTTTGTGTGTTTAAGTCATGTCAGATGGGATGGTAAACCTTGGAAGGCCAAATTTTAATAAATATCCTCTATACATTTTGAACTATCGGAGGTAACAGTCACAGTGCAATTTCCCAGGTAGGGGAGGAGCAGTACCAGCTTTGCCCTGGATTACTGATAGTTGATTAATGTGGGGTCTAACAAGTCCCTTCTTGATATTCTGTCCGGTCAGATTTAGCATGACACTTCTCTCTTCACTTGCAGTCTCTGCACTTACCATCTCTGTTCTTCATCTGAATTGATCTGTGCCATGATTCTCTATTGTGTTAATGAGTTTTCTGTGTGCTGGTGTGCTAGAGGCCTTGTTAAACTCCAGAGACATTCTGCCTACTGAATTTTATTTATACACCCACTCTGTTACTCTTGACAAAAAGCAGCCGAGTTGTTTATCTGGAGTTTTTGTCAAAAATTTGTCTTACGGTAATTTTCTCTGCTCTGGCTGCCCACGGAGGCAAATCCAAATGTATTATTCACCTGTTATTTCAAAGCCATTTAAACTTGCCAAATCTAAGTAGTGTTTTACAAGATTTTGCTGATATTCTCAAAGTTGTTATTAACTGCCTCAGAAGTAATTTTTGATCGTGGTTGTATTCAGTGGGATGATGACAAGGCGTATTCTTTTCTCTGTCAAACTGAAACAATGTAAGGACAGTATAGCTGTCCTCGGAAGCAAAATGTTTTGCGAGCAGTATTTGTGCAGAGATTTTTGTTCATTAAAGCTGAATGCAGCTGGAGCTGTCCCCACTGCTTCCTTATTTCATTACTTATTAAATCCATAATAACCGATCTTGATTGGTGTGGTGGTTTGGATGACGTTGCCTATAGCAGTCAGCTGTGGTGTGTGGTTTGGAGGCTGAGTTTCTTTGTCAGTACAGTTGGAAACCCACATGTTGTTTAGAGCCTGGACATTGGGATGAAAGCTGTGGTTACTCCTGTCTTTTTAGGTTTCTGGTTGGCTGGAGAGGAGGGGCTGTTCTGCTCTCCTGGACTTGGCCATGTTAATCCATGCCCTTGTGGCCTCAAGCACAGACTGTTAAAATGTGCTCTGTTTGGTTTTATAAAGAACAGGGACTTGAAGTATCATGCAGCGAAATGCCATGGGCTCTTCAAACTTTTCTGAGGCAAAGCACAAGCAACTTGTGCTCTTTCTGTTCACTTCCAGGTGTTGTCAGAGTAATGGTCAGTCTGCGTAATGCCTTGCTATTCTCACTCCATATTTTGCCTTTTCAGAGACTAATGGTTTGCTATGTCTGCTTTTTCAGATCTTACAATCCAAGCTTAGCAGTTTGGATCTCTGATGGAAAATCTAGTTTTTCTAGCTTCCCTAGAATTTTCTTATCAATTGAGAGCTATAAACCTAGAACATACATTATTAAAATGACATAGAATTGTCATACAGCCCATTTTTTTCTTAATACAGGTGGAATGCTATTATAGAAATGTAACTTGAGTTTTAGTTGTTAAAAAATACTTGGCTGCTGTAATAATGAACATGAACATGAGGTGCAGAGTTGTCTACTTGTGTGAAAAAACTGTTGCAAACACTTCAAAATGCTTATTGCTATTTGATTTGTTCCATCTTCCCCTCCCCACGACTGCTAGATCTTGCAAAGAAAGCTTTTTTTATACTTGTTTTTTGTAAGTATACTTACAATATCCTTTTATGAAGAGCATCATATTGCAAAAGATTTTGTAGATACTTTAAGGAATGTATTTTCAGAGATTTCTTTCAAGTGCTTAGAGACGACAAATACAAAGATATCCAAAATACAAAGATATCCAAAAAAACATGAAAGAAATATTGAGTGTATAATTACTGGAGCTTCTGTAATATAACCGCAACTGAAGTTGTTTGTATGGTTTCTCTCCCTCTTTGTAGCTTCTTGAGTGTCCTCCTAAGAAGATACTCAAAAACTGACATTCTTTAGATATTTCACTTTATTCTTCTTAGTGCTTCAATTGAACGCTTATGCTTCTGTTAACTAAGGAGTCTGTGATCATCATTCCATAGTTTCAATTAGATTAAAGGACAGATTCAATTTTAGTCACACAGGTTCAAGTCAGAACTGGCTTCACTGTTGCCAGTAGAGTTAATCTGTACCTACAGCAGTGTAACTGATGCCATAATCAGAATGATAATTAACTGAACCACAGGCAAAATTTTAAGCTTGTTTTATAATTGCTCAGTGGTGCAAATGCAGAATACATCAGTTGGTCCTCATTGGTTAATAATCCCTTTGATTCCAAAGTGATGTGACTGTGAAGCCAGTTTTCAGCTGCTGTTGGAAATACTATATTGATATTAGAGAGGGCATCAGGGTAAAATGCCTTTATGTTCTCCATTTTTGTGACAGAAGTTGAAGTGGAATGTGTATGTGTATGTATAAGAACTATAAAGCTATTTCATTTTCAAATTTATGTCATAAATAAGTCCAAATTTTCTGCGCTATAGGTCAAATGACAGTTTAGTAGTATTTCAGTGTGCCATGTAGAGAAATAGGGATTCTGGAGCCATGTGATAGCAACCACGTTTCTCAGTGTGGCCTGAGAGCGGTGTGAGGCACTGATGCTTAGGCAGGTGTCCAGGCATGCTCGCAGCCGACCAGCAGTGTCCCGCACTGCTGGTATTGCCTAATACCTGTCTCCCCTGCTCCGGTATAAGAAATGGCAGTGGATATGCTGGAACTGTTTTGTGGAATGGCTCTGGTATGCAGGCACACTTTGGTTAATGCAAAGGGCACCCATATATGTCACTGTTGTATAAGATTCAGAACCAGACTTTAAGCCCTACTTAAATCCAGCTCAGCACGTGCAAAAAGCCCAAAAGATTTAAGAGAGATTTAAACAGGTATTTGCAGGCTGTACCAGTGAAGAGCATGATGCACAGGCTGTTTGTAGCATCTGGCAAGACAGACAGTGTTTATCTGTTCTTCAGCTGGAGAGGACCTTTACAGGGCTATTTCAGTTTGAACAAAATTAAATCAGCCTGTAGATACTTCTGAGGTGTATTAGGATCTCCTGTGGTCCCTGTAGCAGAACTGTGGGAAAAGCGGTTTAGAATAAAATCATCTCATCTCTGACGTTCTGCTTGCATTTGAGGCAACGGAGGTTTCAGATGTATATATACTACTTTTATCTTTCTTTGGATATGGATAAGGAGAATTTTCTGAAAAGTTCCTTTAGTGAATTACTAATTAAACCTAAAAGAGAAAGCAGAAAATTTCACAAATTGTAAAAAATAAAACAAAAGCCAAACCAATGATCTACCTAAAATGGAACTTTTTGGAAAAACACTTCCTTTGTTTGAAAACAGTGTTTCAGAGTCTTGAATCAGTAGCTGTTGATATGTCTGTTCAGTGGTTCTTCGGAGCTGGAATCATACCATATATTGAATAACAGGTGAACTATGGCAAACAGTTTACAGTCTGAAAGCTTAAAAGGCTATGTTATAATACCAAGCAAATGTGGAGTGATGCCAATATTATGCATTTGATATGAACTTTTAGCTCTGCCAGTGTAGATATGATCATATAAAATATGTTCAACTAAGGTATTTGGGTTATGGGGTTGCATAGAATATAAGAGTCTCATGTATGTTTTGAGTATAAGAAAGAGTTACATTTTTTGTGGATTTGTAACCTATAGAATTTTGTCTTGTTTCTGTTATGTGGTGAGTCTTTTATATATGTTACAGATTGCACACCAAAGATCAAGCTTTCAGACACAGAAAACCCTCTACAAAGACTATTTGACCTTTCTTTGGGTGCCTATGGGAATATCACTCTGAAAGGATAAGTCACTCTCATTAAGATTCCTGCTGACAGTTGGCACGCCAGGTGGTCCTGCATAACAGAAGTGCAGGGTCTCACATCCAGAGTCTTTAAAGATTGTGCAGGTAGAAAGAGTGGCTTACTGTTGCTCTGAATTATACTGAACAGTTTTGTTGTAGTTTAGACATGTACTGTTTGTCTGTTTTGTTTTGTTTTTCTGAATATACCTCACATGACAGGTGTCATTGCTGTACTTGGTATAAATATTATCCTCAAAGAGACCATCAATAGTAACCCAATGTTATTGGCTTATTATGTTTTGGGAACTTACTGTCACAATATTTTATAGAGTACTGGTTGCTACACAAGTCTGTCTAAGCAGAGTACTAAATTCAGCACTGCTTTGTATTTCCTACTTCTGTGTCTTTTGTAGACTTGCAGTACACCAAGAGCTAGCACCGTTTTCCCCCGGAAGTGTACCAGGTACATATACATCTTGGAGCCCATGTTGGAGCTTCGTGGATCTCTCACCTTTCCTGCTTCTCTTGCTTTTAAAATAACTAGAGCTGCTAAGCTGCCTTATGGGGCCCCAACAGCCTGGAGTGGCCCACTGCAAGACCAGTGTCTGGCACTGGTCAGCGCTCTTCTCTGACAGTGGGTGCTACTTAATGTTTCTTAGAGAGATGCAAGCCTTTCATAAAAACAACTGCTGAATAGCATGAGAGTTTTTTCTTTCTTACTCCAGACTGTTGCTATCTATCTGCTCTCTGTCCAAAATGTCTGTTTATTTTGGGCTAATGTACAGTACCATGGCGTTCCAAATACCTTTTCAAATTTACCTGTTTGAATAAGATCTCAGCTTTCATGTAAAAAGCATAAATGCATTTAATATTATCATGAAGAAAATCCGAAATCCTGATTTGAGCATACCTGATGGAGAGCTCTCTGAATTCGCAGGTGCACTGAAACCATAGCTCTGATAAGTGCAAGGTAGGCTCTTCATCTTTATTTAAAAACCAGTCTAGTCAAGTGATTAAAGTTATGGTTTTGCTGAAGTCCTTTGCCGATCAGAGATTGTTAAAATTTTTAATCCATTTAAAATGAATGATATTTAAAGTTCATTTTATTGCTTTTATCAATTCTATCTAAACCTTCACTACAGTCATTGCTGTTATTTACACTGGTGTGAAATAAAACAGTAGGCCCACATCTGTACTCGTATGGATAGAGTACATACTGTTTCTTAGCATGTCTGCTGTCAGTTTTCTTTTTTCCAGTTGTACCTGACTGTTCTCTGGGACATTTTGCTCTCTGTAGTAACCCACTGCTAAATCTTCTAAAACAGCATTTCCTTTTATATGAAGAATACCACCGGAACTTTGTAGAGAGTTTTATTCTTGCATCTGGCATTAAGAATGTGTCATTAAAGAAACTGCAGTTTGACATACTCAGCAACTGTACTGCAAATGGTTTCTTACAGGAAATAATGGCTTTTTCTCCTGAAATCATTAGAATGAAATTCTTGACTTGTCTTGAGATCTTTGAAACTAGGAGATGCAGACATGCATAGTTCTGTGCCTGTTAGGTGTATATGCATGCTGACCTGCCTTCTAGGCAGACCCAAATAAGTTACCTGCCTGAAAGGTGCTGTGCAAAGGCTTATAACTCACTTTTCATGCAGACAAAAACAGGTACCTATTTCAGAGACATCCCCTGGCTGACGACCTGCCTCCAAGGCAGATCTGTCTAGTTATCTTTTCTGTCTTTGAAGCAGCTCCATACAGAGCTACGTTCCTAGCAGACTGAACTGCTGCCTGCCTGGGAGGTACTTGGGTTGATAAGCTTCCTGCTAGACAATCTTGGGCAATTATTTACCCGAAACATCATCTTTCTGAAATGAAAATGTAGAATTTGAAATTGAAAATTATGTTTTTAGTTATGGCTGATTACTATAACTGATACTCATTTTTAACTGAATATTTCTAAGAAATATAACAAACATCCACCTCCCATATTTATAAAAATAAAGAAACCTGTCAGAAATTTTGCTAATATGGCACAGAACTAATGCATGTTCTGTGACTTCCGTGTCAGTAATCAAAGTGCCAAACTAGTTAAAGGGTAAGGAAGGAGGGAAGTGGTTGAGTTTTTTTTTTCTTAACTCCAAATTACTGTTCTATGTTGAAGGACTAAAAGAAAAGTGGACACCATATGTTTCAGTATAGGGTCTTAAAAATCACATACAATCAGTCAGGATACCAGCTTCCAGTCGTTTATACAATATTGTAAGTGCCACATGCTCATTTGTAATCAAAGAAATGCTTTGATTTACTTGAATAAGAAAAAGCAATTATTGGTTAAACAGCGAAATACAGTTTGGTTCTTTGTCCTTAGAGAAATTACAAATTACAGGTCAGACATTAGGTTTGAGAGAAAATGACGTTCATATCCTCAAGGCCATAGACCTGCAGCAGTAAAGTCACCTGATAAAGGATGGATCAGATATTAATTATTTTTATGTTTGGGGCAATATTATTGTCTAAATATATTTTTGTATTTCTGCAGTAATCCTGCAATAATTTGGTTGCAGTGTATAGTCACTCTGATGTACATGAAAATGAGCCCAGAATTAGGTTCTTATTTTACGTCTGCTTGTGTTTTGTAGCAGAAGCAAGAGTCTTCCTTTAGATATGTTAATCTTTGAAACAGTATGATAAATCTCATCTGTTTGGAAAACATTATATTAGCTTAGGAAGTGCAGCAGTTAATGTTAGCTTTGCTTTCTCCCCACAGAATTCCATTGGTGGTCTTCTATTTTCTTCCTATAGTCTGAACCAGTTCAGTTCAGTTAGTGGTGGACTAATATGACTAACTCTTATCAAAGATATTTTTTTCCTATTTTAGTGGTGCTAAATCTCTTAGCCGGGGCACCATGTGTGAAGAACACCGAAGGGTGATACACTTCATCTGAGCAAAAGTGTGACCATCCTCAGAGCAGAATGCAAGTGCACTTTATCATATGACAGACATATGTCTCGTGTGATCTGTTCCCATTTTGTAATTCAGTATGCATTCACACTTGCATCATGTAACTAGATGTTGAGGAGGGAGGAAAATTTTGAGGACCTTGTGTGACAGGTTGGTGGGAATCATACATGGACTGCGTGATCTTTTCTACTGGGTCCTGCCTGAGTCACGGTCAGGGCCTACTTCCAGGTTATCCTCATCAGAGGAGCAGAATTCTGCATGTGGAATAGGGTGTTCGTAGGATTTTCCATCTCTCTTTATAGGCACTCTGGTCCCTTTATATGATAGAAAAAACATAATTAAAAATGATCTTGTACTTGGAATGGATTGTGGCCGAATTTATACTAGTTCTTTAGTTTCTTTAGTTCTGATCTAAGTTAGTTTCATAGTCTGGAAAAGATTTTTCTCTCTCTTCTGTCCAAATTAATTTCATCCATTGGGTATGAGAAATAGAAATTAGGAGCATGAAGTGGTGGTGTGCTATCCAGAAATACAGGTATGATCCCCTTTATTTTCTTCCTCATCTTCCTTTCTCTCAACCTCTTTCACCATCTTTATTCTAGCTTATCTTGACTAATGATTATGGTAGAAGAAAATGAAATCTGCCCTTGGGTATTTCCCAAGCAGACTAAGTTTGTCAGGTAAATTATTCATTGTGAATTAGCTCCTGGGAGGCAGGGACTATACATAGTGTGGTGGCAAATGGACTGGACCTCTGGGTACTGCTGCAAGTCAGGTCTAAGGTTGACAAAATTCACAGTTTCAAATGGCCACAAATGACAAAGTAGATTTCTCCTGCATATATTAGATACATGGAGCTAAAAGGCAGGGCCTGCTCGAGGGAGGGGAGTTAGGAACTGGCAGAGAGCAAATACACAGTTACGGCAGCACAATTACAAAGTCACAAATGCTAAAATAAAATAAAACTGTGTATAATACATTGGTGTAGGAGATTTGTTAAAATCCTCCATTCATTGGAAATAGCCATGTCCATCCACTTCCCAAACATGTGGAGAGGGTTAATTTTGTTGTTCATAAACCAAACTGAGATCCTTGCAAGTCACCAGATGGCTTGTACTACATGTCACTGAGTAACTGGGGTAGCTTCTGATCTGCAATACTGAAATTAGGCTTATTTGAATCCAAGTTTTACTTTCTGCAAACCCTGGAAATGTTCCTAGTAGAATGACCTGCTGTTACATATGTATCAGTTGATAAAATCTTGCAAGTTGTTAGTCCAAATGTGATTAAATCGTTTTTGATAAGTGTTTGGAATAGTGAATTTAAAACTCCCAAAATATTGAAGGTAATGCACTAAACTCTGTTTTTTATCAAAGGCTTTATAAGGATTTTGCTTTTATTGGCATAGTGTCCTTTTCTAATCTCAGTGTTATGCAGTTCACCCAATGTGTTGCAGAAAAATCCTGTGATGCTTGTCCATGTGTATTTTGAGAAACAGCAGGCACTAAAGAGAAGAGTTGAATGGATATGAAAAGAAGAAAAGATTTACCGAAATCCAGTGATTGTGTTAGAGGACTAAATCTGTAGTAGGAATGAGCAAAATCTTCCACTTCTGGACCCTCCATACTTTAGCAAATTAGATAAGTGTAACACATGTTTGAGCTCACCGTAATTTTTAGCTTGAGTTTTGTTGCACTGAAGTCCCAGCCAAGCTTTTCCAAATATTATCTGGGTTATTCATCTCCATTCTGCATAACAAAATATATCCTCACACAGTAGACCATGGTCTCCTAGATACAGTAAAAATAGTGAGTTCATTTATTGGCTGGTAGTGAGATGGAAAAAACCCAACCTTTATCTGTTCTTAACCCTAGACTGGATGGAGTCGGACACAGTGACTTCTTATGCCACTTTAGCAACTTGTGCCGGCTCCTTATGTACATCCTTTCAATCCAGTACATCTTGTTCAAGGTTACTTTGTGTGCTGTGAAAACCTAGTCTGGTGTGCTGGGAATAGAGTAAATTGCCTGAAAGTTCTATTTTAGACATGAATAGAGAATATTTACTTCCATCCTTTACACAGGGCTGGACTGTTTCACAGGCATTATGGTTTCAAGATGAGCTATGACATGTTTTTCATTTTTTCCTGGCTGTTTCTTTCAAAAGATAGGCCTGTATTTGTTCTTCTTCCCAAACAAAATCCCACTGTTCATCCATTTTTTAAATCAAATCAGCATTCTACTCCGTTTCCTTTTTAGCACCTGAAATACTTTGGGAAGGATAACCAGCTGGTAAGTTTAGTGATAGAGAAATGTGTTAAAATAAAGAGTAGTCCTCAAAATGTAGAACTCATGAAGTCCAATTTCATTTTGTGCCTGTTTTGGAGTTCAGTTATGACTGAGCTCTGATTCATACTGCAGCTTTTCTCTTCATGGGGGTGTGAGGTGGATAATCACTATCTAAGTATTTGTATTCATAAAGTTTGCTTTGAGTGTGCTACCTCTCTGTCAGGTTTGGTTAAATTAGCTAAAAGATTAAACTGGACTGACAGACACAGGCACACAAACAGGGTGCTTGCATACGTTTGTTTCCTTCAAAATCCAAGCAAAGCGCTTAATGCAGCTTATCCTGCTTAGGCGGTATATTTTCAGTAGGCCCAGTTTTGTCCCTGACATCGCTTTTAAACAAGAAGTGAGCTTAATTTACCTTCTCTCTGTCTGGGATTGTTTCTTAGTCTTCATGCTGTCTTTTATCCATAGTCTTTGTGCCGTGTCCTTGAAACTGCTCCAGAGTGGTTTGTGCATCTTCACCAGGTGGCTGGTTTTGGCCTTGCCTGCAGCGTGCTCTCTGCTATATCTTTTCATTACGAGTGAATGCATCATAGTAAGAAGTGTTGGTCCATTCTTCCTGTCTCTGCGCTTGTTAGCTTTTGCTGGATTTTAAGCCTGCTGATCACAAAACCCCCAGCACAAAAGCAAGCAAACAAACCAAGACACACATTTTTCTGCAAAATAATCAAAGTCTTCCTTACATTTTTCATCACGTACAAGGAAGCTCTTTTCCCTTTACATGCTCTGAGTGTGTCTCTCACAATTACAGCTTCTGCATTCTTCAAATTTCAGACACTCTTCTCCTGATGCACGTCCAGGAATGCACCTTGCCCAAGGGCAAGATGGTAGCCTTTGCTCACTTTGAGTTTACTTGTAGATGGGAAAACACAAGGAGAAATGTGCTATTGGCATGGCCAGCAGCTAAATGTCAAAATTTGGCTCTAAGATAATGCCTTTAACTACTTTAACTATTTCTGTAAGTAAGCACTCCTAACACAAGTAGGGATTGAATGATCAGACTCATAGCATTGTAAAGTCACTCTCTTAGGAATTTTCGGAACTGCCTAGAACATTTTGAATTTAATTCTCCAAACCCTCAGGCAGCTTTTGAATATCTCAGCTCTAATATATTGAAATAACAGATACTGATAGAAAAAAAAAATGAGGGGACTATGCTCTGTTATACCCAGGCAATTCCCAGTAGGGTTGGCAGAATAACACAGGGCCATGCTACAGACTTCTGTTAGCATTTCTGCATTGGTTAGGGCTGCAAAGCGAAATTGTGTGATTTAATGGGCAGACCTGTGCCCATAGAAGCCATAGTGCGTGTGGCAAAACCTGTGCTTCACTGCTACAATCTGTTTCTTTCGTGGCGGGTGCTACTGCTACATCAGTAGACACCTCAGCTTTCCTTGTCATCACTGCATCTGTGCTGGGAGCGATTTCTTTAGTATACCACTTTGGTGCAAATCTCCCAGAATAAAGGTAGCCTTGGGGGCAAATTGAAATCAAAATTTCATCCTGATCTCTTCATTCTAAGTATTTTAAAATTTTGTTGTTTTTTTTTTTTGTCTTGATCAGATACATTTGCTTAGGAATATTCTTATTATTTCCAAAAGATATAGCTACTTGTCTTTTAAAATGTTGTTGCGTGTATAGAAAAATGATGTCTGTTGGCAGTGGCTTTCGGAGCGGCAGCGAGGCCGAGGTGGCAAAGGCCGGAGTGCTGTTGTATCCCCCAGTATCAGAACCGTGTGTCTGAGGGAGCTCCTAGCCCACGCTCCACAAGATGGCAGTGCCTTCCTGCTCTTAAAAACTGGATTAACTTTATTTTAACCTTGTTCTAAGTTGAGTATTTCATCAGAAGAATTTCTTCTGAACACAGATTGTATTTTCCTTCAAAAACAAAACAGGGGAGATGATTGTTTTTATTGTCTTTTTTTTAAAAAAAAATAGGAGCCATAAAAATGCTGGAGTAAACTTCAGTTTTTAAAGTAGTAACTTTAACTGAGCTTTTTGTCTGTTCATTCCCCCCACACTAACTGCAAATATTGCAGTTCTGTAAGAGGAATGTTGCAGAAATTTCATGCAACCATCAAAAACTAGTTGCCTGATTATATTCAAAATCCACATTTTTGTGATTGCATCATGTTGTTTCTTTTTTGAAGAAATGTTTTTAACTGAAGATTTTTTCCTGTTTCTTGTAAGCTTTTATTATTTTTTTTCCAGTTCAGAAATCTCTGAGGGGTACAGTCAAGTCACTGATTGAGACCAAGAGGGGTTATAAAAGAGTGAACTTTTCTTTTGTGTTATCAGCTGAAGAACACCTTGAAATGTTTGTAATTAGATTGTTTTATAAATATTACATTACAAGACCATAAACATTAAAAAAATCACTTTGCAAAGACTTGTTTTCAAGAATTGTGCTTTTAATTCCCTAGGTTGGGAGTCTGAGGATAATACAGGAATAAATTTAGAATAAGTAGGATAAACTACCTATGCCATCAGTTCTCTCCACTAGTTAATATTATATCTAAACTGATAGTGATTGAAATGATTTTCTAATAACTTGCCATGTGAAATATTTGTAATTTTAAAAATTACATTTTAATGTATTCTCTGCTGCCCTGTATGAGTTTACATTATGCATGTTGTTATAGCAAGAAAAATGAAAGAGGAGAAAAACCTCCCTGAAAACAATCTCTATAAGGTTGACAGGTAGGTAAAATCTTAATTTACAGTGCAGGCATTACCTGGGACTCAAAAGGGAATGAATATTTAAAGACAGCCTGTATTGGGAGTTCTTAACAGTGCAGTGTAGTACTGCAGATACCTGTGAAAGCTATGATTCCTGCCCTCTTATTCACAGCTGCTTTAGTTCTGTACACAACTGAGTAGGAAATTATTCTTTATTTCCAAAATGAATTCCAGTCAGAGGTAGGCTAAAAGCACCATTCATTTAGATTAAAGATCCTGAAACTATCATGTTTGTAACCATTTGTCACAGTTTAAGTAGCAGTGCATAAATGTCGTGCTGTTGGTATACAATTTAATCTCTGCTGACAACAGCTCCATTTCTAAAGTTTCCTCAGCATCTTTTTTTAATGGTTTACATTTCTTATAAACAGACTGTGAAGTTTATGCAGAAGTGTGATCATTCTGTAGGTTACCAGGCCTGAATCTCCTCAGCATGAGGAAAAAATGATAAAGCGTTGAGGATAGCATATGCGTGAGTAACAATCAAATGCCATTCTAAATAGCCACTCTAAGTGGTTGAGCTTTTGATGATGTTTGCATTTAGCTAAACATGAGGCTCTCCATTTTGCAAGCATATTTGACATTTTTTTTCGTTTTAGGTCAGAACAAAGGCAAGTATTTTATATACTTTTATCAATTGGAAATTCCAAAATAGTTTACCTCAGAAAATACAGATTTCAAAATATCATTTATTTTTTTTAGTCTGCTTTATTTTTGATGCCATATCAACACCAATCCTTCTAAAACTTTATTATTGTCATGTTATTTAATTATATGATATAGATTAAATGCTGTTTTCTATTTTAAATTTAAAACAATTAAAGATGGATTGCTACACAGTGTTGATTTTAACTGAAAAACTGAGTGGATTATCTAATTAAAACATCTTACACTTTTTTCAACTTATGATCATAGGATAATTCATGTTGTAAGGGACCTCATGAGGTATCTAGTGCATGCTCCTGTTCCAAGCTGGTTCGGCCATCAGGTTAGACCAGGTTACGCAGGGCTTTATTGAGTCTGGTCTTAAAAAACACCTCTAAGGATGGAGACTGCACAACATCCTTGGGCAACCCAAAGTATCTTTTATCCGTGTTGTATTGAACTTGTTCACACAAGAAATGCATTGAGGGCTCGTTTTGCGCTGCATCATACAGTGCTGTCCGACTGTTCCCCTTACATGTGTGCCTGAGTGCATTGAACCAATGGTGGCACCAGAGTCCGAAGTTGTTCAGGAGTGGATCACGCCAATCTAAATGGCTGTCTGTTTGGTTGTGTCTTTGCTCACTGGCTAGTGTTACTGGAGGGAGGAGGAGAGGGGATAAATTCCAATTATTGTTCCCTTCTATTAGGTAGACTGTACTGGGATAAAGAAAAATATATGTTGAGCTTAAGAGTCATGTCCTTACCTGCCTTTTTTGTGGGACAGAACACAGAGGTATAGGAATAGTTTCCAGGGTCATTCCTATATTCTCAGAATCTGCATGTTCCTGCTCTTACTACCTTTTCATGTTCTTTCTCACCACCTTATTCTTCCTGTCTTTTTATTTAAGGAGGGAGAGAGAAGAGATACAGACAGTGAGAAGACTCTTTAGAACAGCACTGAGAGTTGGAAGAGCTCTCGAGGATGGATTGGCTAGCTAATCTTGTGGGTGAGTTCTTCAAGGGGCGGTTTAGGAATGGACATGGTGAGTAACACAAAGAGAGAAACAGATTTCAGTTGATAGTGAGGGTCAGTCTTTTCCTTAATCATCACAGCAGAGAGGAATTTCTGGGTTGTGGCTCACACCATAATGATTATTGGAGAGAACTCTGCATGTAGTTGGGTAGGTTTTGTTTTTGACTGAGGGCAGAAGACATGCTGCTTCCCCAGTAACTTTTTTGTCTCTTTGTTTTTGCTCCCTCTGCTGTTGCTTCCACTATCAAAAATGGGAAAAATGAATCAGATGACTAGAGTTTGTTTTTCTCCACCATCTTTGTAATTATTCTGTTAAAAAAATGTGAACAATGATTACCAGTTTATCAAGCACAAATGCTTAAATTTTAGTGGATGTCACTCTTTTTGTTCTATTGACAGAATGTATATAGCTTTAGGCCTTTACTTCCATTAAAGCTTTGGCCCAGACAGAAGAGATTATAAATCCCAGCATCCCTGTCCAGTGATAACATCCTTAATAGACCTCATTGCTTTGTCTTCTCAGTCTGCCTGTGCTTGAGACTATGCTCAAAACTGGAGCAGGTGGAGAAATGAAATGGTGAATTACCTGTTGTTAAGAAACTGTGCTGAACTATGTCACTATGACTAGCAGGAGACACAAGTTTTTATGGGAATTTACCTTAAAATAAAGAAAATAAAGATGCTGCTACACAGAAGACTACACTGACAGTCAAAAATGTAAGCTACAGATGCCTCATTGCTTCACACTATCAAACAGAGAAGTAGAAAGATTTTATAAGTGCATTTTTCCTAACCCAAGGTAAGCAGAGCGTACATCTGAGTTCAGGATGTCCTGAAGGAACTGGAGGTCTGTTTTAGTGGGATACTTCTGATACAGCCAAGCATGGTTCCTGAAGATGTGGGTTAACCTGCTTCTTACAAAATTACTCATGAGAATGGTTCATCTCAGTGCTTCAGGAAAACTCTCCAGGCAGTGCTACTAGGTCTTTGTAGTTATCATCCATAGCTTTTAAAATACCTGCGATTGTTCTTACTAGGAAAAAAAATGATGTGCTTGAGTAAGCATTATACCCACAAAATTCAAGAAAAGGTTCAACCTTATGGAAACAAAATCAGTCCCAGCTGACACAATTAATCCATGTCAGTGACGAAAAGCATGATAGCCTCCTGCATCCACAGTAATTTTGAGTGAATATCAATTTAGCAGAAAGGTGCCACGACTAGTAGTGGCATCAGATTCATATAAATGAATAGAAATGACAGAAAGTACAGACTGATTTCATGTAGAGGAAGACTCATTGAGAGGTGGCAGGGAGAAGGCCAGATTAAATATTCTAATGGATCAGTTTTCATCCAGAGGGGACATCTAGACCAAAAATGTTGAGAAACCCTGTTCTATTTCTTCTCATACAATGCCCATATCATAATTCATAGCTCCTTTTTTTTTTGATTGTTTTTGAGCCACTGCCAGGTTGTAGTCATAGTGATTCTGTATGGTATTTCAACTGACATACTGTTTGCCCAGGTATCTTTTAGTACAGTGAATGAAGTCAAGATCCTAGAATCCTCTCTCCATAAAGGGTTTGAGAGTGACTGAGGAGAGTTGACATTTTGCTTACAGCTAACAGTAAACACACTGTGAATTTCAGGATAATCTTATTTTTCCCTTCAAAAACTTACCCTTTTTTAATTTTGAAAGTCTTATTTCTGTCAAGGTCAGTTTAGATTTAATTTACCAATATGATATATGTGAAGAGTTAATTTAATAATCTAATATAGCATTCTTTTAAATTGCCTAACAAATATATTGTAAGTATGATCACATCTCTCTGAAATGAAAATCAAGACCACTCAATGTCCTTTTGTCAAAATGATTGTATCTAATTAAAAAAGAAAGAAATCCCAGTGATGCAGTCTTCCTTCCCATTAACATGCGCTGCACAGGTTACTACCTGATTTAGTACAGAATGTTGTCTTGTGTTGCTCCATCCCTGATGAAACTGCTCTATTTGGATGAAGTTAAGTGAAGTTCTGAGTTAGAAAAAGAAATAGCAGTCCCCGCCCTAATACATGATGAGATATAATTTGACCATTTATTTCCTTTCCTTGATGAGTGTATCCAACTATTAAAGCAGAAGTGCTAGCCCTTAGCCTCATACCACTGCTAGCTTGGCACTCTGACTTCTTGGTAAATAGATAAACATGCGTATAAGATTAAGTGACAAATTCTCATCAGCACTCAAAGCTCTTTGATCAATACCACTAATCCATTAAAGATTGCAACTAAGGATCTTATGTTTCTGTCCCTTCACTCTGGTATTAAATGTGGACTAAAATAGGACCGACTAAAATCTTTCAAAAATAAAACAAGAACATTACCCTTTGCACATTTTAACGATAAAGAATCCTCATTAGTGCATCTGCTGGCCTGGACAGACTACCTTTGAAAGCAATTTAAATGTAACAAAGTAATTTTCAAATTAAAAAGGAAGCAGAAATTCTATAAGATGAAAATGTAACAGAAGCAGCCACACAGCCACATTCAAAATCATATCTCCTGAATCTGGCAACAGTTAATTAGACCAAATGGCAGCTGAACCTGAAGGAAAGGGGGCAACAGCTAAATTAAAGCCAAGGCAAATGGTTATTGAGAATTTATTGTAGGATTCAAAGCCCATTGAAGTTAATGGGAATTTTCCCATTGACTTCAATAGGGTCCAAATCTGGCCCTCATTGCTTTGAATAAATAGGAATTAATGTTTCAGTGTATCCTCTTTTTCATTGGAAAGAGCCCCTGTGAGAAGTTCCATCAGTGACTGAATTACAGGCATACAGTACTTTGCTTTAATTTATTTAAAGTTATTTACATGCATGAGAGTATGCCTGTAGAGTCAGGTTCTGCAACGATTAGATTGGAAAGGACATTTACTAACATAATGCTAAGGTGACCCAAGTAAGTGTCCCTTACTATCTGTGACCTGTTAAACAGTTTTGAAAACCATCATGAATGTTGAAAGAGGTGTGTTTATTGCTTTTGATTCATTTGTCTGTGTTTTCCTTTTGTGTTCTCATTTTTATTTTCCCGTTCTCTCTTCTGTTATAGTCTTTTACTTTTTATAATTGAAAACTAGTAAGGGAAATGTAACTTTCTGTAAACATTCTCTGTGAAATAACATTTAAAAATGTAGTACTCAATGAGTCAGCTGACTACTGTGGTTGTTAGATCAAGGTTGTAATGTGTTGGCACATTTGCTTACTACAATATATAGGGATCGAATGGCAGCTGCAATCATTTACTTTCACTCCCTGAGTTATTTTCTTGGTTACATGAGGTGTCAACAATAATGCCGACTGGGCTGAAATTTGAAGAAATTAACATAAATAGTGTCAATGTGCTGTCTTCTGATTTAGTGCCGGTTTCTTTAGAATTCCATTTTATTGCTATCAATATTTTCTTGTGATCGTCACTACTATAACATAATTTCAACACTGAAAATTAATTTCATGTAAATGTACTGTTCTGTTCCATCAGTGATGAGAGTTCATCCAGTCACTCCCTCCTCCCCTCTCCTTCCCACCTATTATGTTATCTTCTGTTTACAGCTCATTTTCTGGACTTTCACACCCACAATGTTTGAGAAAGATGGAGTAATGCTATGGTATTTCATTTAGCCTTTGATAACTCCACTCCCTTGGTTGTAAGAAAGTGAAAATTACTTTATAAAAGAAGATTTGGCTAACATAGGAGAAAATATCACTAAATGCTGAATCTGAGAATCACAGTATAGGCAAGGTGCTGTTCAAAACTATTAAAGTCATACCTTTGCTGGTCTTTAGGCATGTCATTTCATAACCAGTAGATTTTGAGCACTTCTGTATATCTTGGGGTTTTTTTCTTTCCCTTTTCACTTCTGTTGAACAATCACAGTGCAATTATAGGTTTCTGCGGTAGACAGGAATAGTACTTTCATAGGGTTCCTCATGTGGCAAAGAAAATTATAGTAAGGTAAACACCTTGGGGCAAGGATGAGATTGATATTTTCTCTTAAAAGATACATTTTAATCTAGTTTCTGAGAGGAATTCTATATCCTGGAGGAAGAGGGTGAAGAAGAGATCTCAGGATGGATAATAAAGTTCATAGCTTCCAGCCTTGGAAACTGTCACTCTCAGCATGAGCCTAGGAATAGGTGGGACAGGAACAGCTCTGGTCTGAGCACAGGGGCTGTGCGGTTACATGGATTTGCCTGGGATCCTGCATGCCTTCCAGACCCTCTTTCTCTGTGCCCAGTAAAGCCATTCCTCAATGTCTGAATTATATTGTATGATTATGGTGTCTCTCTGGCTCTTATAGTGAATTCCATCATATGAAGTAAAATATGTAGGAGGGAAATAAGAGAACAGAGAATGATTAAAAAAAACAGGCAAGAAAGCTAAAATAAAGGGCTAAAAAAGGGTACTCTAGAAATTCCAAGTATTTGAACAGAGTGGTCATATTTTTATATCTGCAAGGTGCAGCTCTGGAACCTTTGGTAACACTAACACTGACAGCAGGGCTGTCTTGCTGAGAAAGAGTAGAAGGAGATCAGAAGACATTGATCTGATAAAAGATTGGACTGTTGTAACATGGTGGAGAGAGGAATAGGTAGCTGCCACAGGCTGCTAGAGATTGATTGAGAGACAGGGCTAGGGCAGCTGTAACTTGGTTCCCAAGAGAGCATTAGATATCTAGGTTAAATCATGTCTACCTTAGGACTGAAGAGATGCAAACCAGTAACAGTACATGCCTTGGTGTCTGTTATTTTCAGTCCATTTGTCTGAGTGCTATATACCTTTTGACAAAATAAATCATACTTTGTTTTGAAGAATTTGTTTTCTGCATCACAGCCTTTTAGTGCTGCCTCCCTTCTTCCACAAGAAAAATTCTGTTGGAGTCAGGTCTTGCTGGCTGCAGCAGCAGCTATCAACAACAGGGATATTATTTAGAGACCTAATCAGAAGGGTCCTGGCATCCTATCTCAAACAGAAACAGCTTCAGGCTGGTAACTAAAGAGAGATGCAGTCAAGGAACTGAGTATCTCAGAGGGGGCAGGTGCCTGCTACTACAAACACAGGAATTTCCTCCCTCCTACTGCATACCTAGCAGAACAGGGAGGATTAGTCTGTATTATCATTAGCCTGTATTGTCATTAACAAACTGCGAAACCAGGCAGTCCCAGATAGATACTTTTGGCACCTAACATGGGATGTGGATAGGGTGGAATTCTGTCTTCAAGAAATTCGTCACTTAGGTATCTGTAAAACCTGTGAAATGTCTAAATACTTTTGGAATCTATGTTTTGGATGGCAGCTGCTGTGTCTTTTTCAGCTGTGCATGCTCTGCAGACTTGGTGAATGATAAGAGATGCTCAAACAAAAGGTATCCACCAAGGCAGCATTACACCTTTTCCACAGATTTCGCATCCTGAAAGATACATTCTATATTATATTTTTACTTTTAGTTTTAGAGGGAGTGGTAACAGATCTGAATATTTCTAAGTGATGGCAATATTAAGAGCACTATTTTGGTGATAGAACAGAGATAATCAAGAAAATGGAGATGATAAATATATTTACTGTGTGTTGTTGCTTTTTATGTATATTTTGTCTACCTGAGCAGGTGACTGTAATGTAAGACATTTGAACATTTCTCTGTCTGGATTGACACATTACAAGGGCCGTCATTACGTTCCCTCCAGACAGATTTGCCTCTATATCAGTTTAGCATACCTTTAATTACAGCCAGGAAGCCTTTAAATTTCACCTGTGTTGTGGGCGATTTTCTCTATTCTAGTCTGAATTCCACCCAGTAACATTAAATTAGTCTAATTTACATACAACCCCCTTCCCCAAACCTGTAGGTATATTAAAAAAAAAAAAAAAAAGCTTAGAGTACAAAAGTCAAGCACTTAGAAGTCCCAGGATCAAAGTCACCTATGAATCTTTAAATCAGCCCTTTCCCAATTCTGAGTGACCTTTGCTGTGTTCAGGGTACAGGGTTCTTTCTGAGGAAGTAGTGAGTCAGTATTTCCTTTTATCATTGTTCTTTTGTTATTTACTGAGTGCTACTGAAACCCTGCATCCACAAAGACAAAAAGTAGTATACTGTTGGTGCTTTTGGTGTAGTATTGTGATGATTTGAATTTGTTCGTGAATTAGTTAGCATGGCACCTCTGCAACATTAGGTAGTATTGACCCCTCTGTAAATATAGAGAGTGGGAGCATAGATTAAAAGTGAGTGCTAATACTGGAAACCCAGTTTGAAATGACTAGTATCTAGTTTTGCAGAGTAGTGCTTTCTCTAGCATGTTATATCTTTAAACTATAATTTCTGTTGATCGCAGTTACAGATGTGAGTATTCAACATGTCTGCAAATTGAACCCCAGGTGTTTACAGTTGGATTCACGACCTTATCTTCTGAATGAGGCAGAACTCCTGTCTTTCAAATTCATACAATCATTTACGTAAAAGTCATATCAGCATCTGTGTGCCTAAGGAAGCCAAATTAAGCTTCGGTGTGCAGTCCACACAATAGCCTCACTTAGCCTTTTTAACTTTGGAGTACTTGAATTTACAACCCTAACAGTTTCTTTTGATGCAGGTGCTTTTAATGGAATTCCCAAAGATATTTTGTGTATATATATATATATGTGTGTGTGTGTGCGCCTGTGTGTGTGTGTATTATATAAAAAATGTATGTATATAGTTATATATATACATATAAAAAGTTATACATACGCAATCCCAATCCTTTGCGTCCCAGACAGATTGATTTTTACTTTTTTTAGAAACACTAATTGCAGGGAAGAGATGGATTGACTGCTTTCAGTCCAACTGTGTGATGCCTGTTGACACAAGTATTTGTCATATGGGAGGAATAGCTGCATGGAAAGTTGCACTGAATTTTACAGGGTTGAGATGGCTCAAGTTTTGGTCATAAGCGGTCAAGATATTTTGTGGATCAGGCACATGCCAAGCCCATTCAGAATAAGGAGCTGTGAGGATATAAAACATACAGATGAGAATTTAGCTGTAAAATTCCAGTGAGTTTCTAAGTGATCAAATATTTTCAGAGACTTAAAATGTGGTCAAATTTGAACAGTTTAATGTGATAGCAAAAGAATTTTCTATATGTGCCAGTTAATCCCATGCCTAAAGTCCAGGTCTCTGCTCCCAAGCATGAAGGTACTAGATAAGACTGTTCTGCAGATTTTAACACACACAAAGCATATTTTCATCAGACTTCATTTCAAAAAATGGCTGAACTGCTTTATTCAAGAGTTCAAAAAAAATCAACGAACATAGGGAATTAAATCTCCCATTTGGAAAATTTCAGTGGTTACATTGACAGAAGTATATTTGCAAAGAAAGGCTGGATCTCAAACTAGAAAATGCTGGATATGCTTAACTACAGACATCAATAATTATGAAGCCTCTGTAAAGACCTTTCTCTGGGTCAAATACATTTTTTTGTTAGGTCACATTTGAATACTCCAGTAACATAAAAAAAAAATTAAGTCTACCAGGTTTCTTCCTACTTTTTTCAGTAAATAAAAGACTTTTCGGCATGTATACAGTAAGCTTCTCAGAGATTCTATTTCCTCTTGAATTTAATTTTCATTAAAGGTTCTTAGGACAGCACTGAATCAGGCTAAAAGGCAGCCTGGAGTTTTTAGTCATGTACTTGATATCTTGGTGATATCTTGGTGATTGTTGTGGTTTCTTTGCTGTGTTTTTCTGATTTCCTGTGTGCACCATCTGCTTCTTCTGGATCAGTGTGACTGTCTCTTAGTTCCTAAATGTTTGTTTGCATATGGTTATGCTTACTGAGGTGTTTTTGGATTAAATACCCTTTCTCCTGGGAGCTGGACTTCCCACATCTGTTCATAATTTTGCTACTGGTTTTCAATAGCTTTAGGCTAGTCAGGCCACCATTTTCAATCATCTTAGCTTTCCAACTATTTATTAAATGTGTTTCCAGCATGACCTTCTCTTTGCCTTTTTGCTCTGATCTTACACAACTGTTTCCCAGCAATCCAAAATCTGGTTTCTTTGTATGTAGTACTTTAGGTGATTTCTTTTATGGCGTACCTACGTCTCCAGAGAAAAAGATAAATTAATGTTGATTAACTGTGTTTTTTGTTCTTCCCCTATGTCACTTCTGGGGTTTCTTTCCTTTTAGTTGGAAATAGGGTGTATAGAGCTAATTCTGTAAAGTCCTGGGGTTTCATAGTTCTCTTTTATTTCAGAGAGTGTATAACGCTTTGCATGACCTTGACTCAGGTCTGGATTCAGCCATTAGATTACTGAAAAAGAAAATGGTGAAACTATCATTACTTCAGACTCTTTTGAACGAGGTGGTAGAAAATATACCACATGAAGCAATCATGCGTTATTATTTAAATGGCCTAAGATTGATCCTCTTTTTCTTTAATAGCATCTTTGAAATCCCTTTCTCCTGTGGTCAAGGCACAAAAAGTTATATTTTGTAGCATACATTTGTACATGGCACTGTCATTTGGTCATTTCTTTTCCAAGTGAAAAACATTTTCCGCCTCTTTTCCTTCCCCCACCTTCTAAAAGAGAATCAAACTTCTAAGAACTTAATGTGCAAACTTCACTTTTACATCCTACAAAACTGAGATTGCTTAATGGAACTGGAAAAGAAAGATTTTTATTTATGAGCAAACTTACACAATTTTAGATAGTAATTTGTGATCTGGTGGAGGCAAGGAACTCAATTCAGATTGCTAGAAGCACCAATTACAGACCCTTTTTCTAATTTAATTTTTTGATGATAGTTTCAAATTCAGAAGCCTGAGTACACCAGTCTCCAAAATTCTGATATGTGGGACCTTAAAATGGTGAACACTTATAAATATTGCAAGGATATTTAGGATGTTGACACCAGTTGAGTAGTGTGATATGCTATATATTTGAATTCCTTCCTTTATAAAAGTAAGAAAACAGTAGTGCTGGGATTTTTAATTTTATTCATTCTTTTTTTACTCTCAAATTGGTGAATGGTAAACACTTTCCTTTTAAAGAAAAGAATGGCAAATTTCTAGCATTTTGGTGGATTTTTGACAAATTATGCATGAATGGCAAATTTCACCATGTTTTGAAAATATTTCTGCAACCTTACCTGTAGTGGCCTTCATGAGGTAATTGGTTTGCAGGAAAATTTATTGGAAAAAATTTTGAAAATGGATGATTGGTGTTTGTCAACCAACAGAAAATCAAACATCACTGTAGCTCATAGAAAGTTACCGTATGCATTGCAGAGATTAGAGGAAATACTGTGATGTGTATAGCGTAACTGAATGGTATTTTTTCAGATGATTTGTAATGGAAGACTGCAATGTGTAAACACTGAAGTCTGATATAAACACACTCTATGTTACCAGCATAAAGAACACTTCTACTTGACGATGTCAGCTAAACTGCCTGCTGTACTAGATATAAGAACATGGATGTCTGAAACTAAACTGAGGAAACAGCCAGTAGAGACTGCATTTGCTTGCTCATTTTAATTTGCCATTCCCTCCTCTTTTTTCTTGCAAGATTTTCATCCTTCAAATACATTTAAAAAATTTATAATGTTTACTCCTTGTTCACATTGCAGGCCGTTTGATTTTATATCATGCATTTTTATAGTCTTGCTAGAATAAAATTATATTCTGTCTTAAATCCCTTACTGCCTTGGTCTTTCTTAGTCCAAGTTGCATGGTCATTTGTTATATATGTCATAGGAGGTCACATATCCTTTGTAGCATTTTCTTTCTCTGTTCCCTTTAGAACTTCTTTATGCCTCAAAGAGTTTGCTTCTTTATTTCTTCTTAAAGAATTTCTGCCTTATTTTTCTACTAAATCACTAGGCTACTCAATTCAGTGAATAACTTTTGGTTTGCTTGTGCTTTGCTATCTCTAGTTCTATAAATCCTTTATATAATAATTTGGCAGTTCAGATTTGACAATATGAAAAAATAAAGATTCTTCTCCTAAAATTCCCTTAAAAATGAAAATCATACCACGTATCTTGACAATTCTCGTCCATGTTTAAGATCTATCTCTGTATTCTTAATGAAATCATGCTAGGATTTGTGCTTTTGGTATATATTCCCTAGTGCTGAAGAGCTTTTAATGTAGATGTAGAATTTTCTCTAATCTTTATTTCAAGGTTCCACATTAGCTGTGTTGCTCATCAGCTCATACCTGAATTGTTTCAGCTCCCTAAAGGTATATTGAAAGTTAAAATTTCTAATCCAGTTTACTGAATTTCAGGGCAGATCGTGTTACATCTGTGTGTGTGTGTGTGTGTGTGTATGCACGCGTGTGTGTGTGAGACCGCACGCATGTGCATGTTGTTTTTATAATTTCTTGACTGGTGATCTTCATGTTTATAAGCACTTCTTTCCATTATATTATTTTGATGCTTGACAAAACTTTTGTTCTTTCAGTTCTTAAGAACTGTTACTTTATTGAATTAGTATCTATAGACCTAGACTGAGAATGAAGCTGCACTGTGCTAGACATTGTATATGCTTATACCAAAAGTTAGTCATTTTAGGTTGCAAACTCTTTGAGAATCAAAGGTGGTATAGAAGAGGCTGTATTTAATGGAATATTATCATCCTCATTTTATGAATGAGATGAACAGAAGCATTCAGAAAACTGAATGATTCTCCCAAGGTCAGAAAGGAAACTAAGAGCTGAAACCATATCTCCCTAGTTGCAACTTCAGTGACCTAAATGTACACTCATCCTTCATGCAAGTTCTCAAGCATGGTTCTTTTGTGCTTCATGCACTTGAAAATACTTTCCTGTATCAAAATTTTGTGGAACCTTTTTTTACCAAGTTTGTTATGGGGAACATAGTTTGTTATAGTAAAATTAACAAAAGGAGATACCATAAAAATGATTTTTCATAAAATGGGAGTGTGGTAGAAGCAGATGGGAATACATCAACATTTTAGGCTTAATTTAATGATGATCTGTAATCCCTTTCTTTAAGAGTTTTGTAAGATTGTGAAATTGAGATGCCAAAAAGAATAAAAATTGTCAAGAAGAAAAAAGAATTAGCAATTCTGGAATTAGAAAGGACTGATAATGGATTTCCCTGGTGGTTTGGAATAATTATAGACTTGCTGATCAACTTTTCAGTTGTTACAGTTACAGCTCTGATCCCTGAGATTAGGAAGGCCTGCACTGATTTCTGGGAGATCTTGAACCAGTAAAGCACACCATTTCCTTCTTTAGGTCTCCTAACCATGGACAAAACTACAGTACCCAGCCCGTGAATTGCCCTGTGGTGATTTGGTGGTGACCAGACCCTTGACTCACAATCTAGTAGGGATCTGTGGGTTATCCTGTGGGATCGAAGTACTTTGTGATCAAATAAAGGGTGGCATTTTTCAGCCTTTCCATCGTATAGCTTCATTTGGGATTCCTTGCCAGTAAGAAGTCACTCTACAAGCTGTTCCTTTTAATATTTTTTTCCTCTGTCCCAATTAGTTTGGAAATTGAACTCTCTTGTTACTGCTAATGTGCTCATTTAATCTTTTTAATTTCTGTTACCGTTTCTGCATATTTTGGGGGCATCACACAGTTTATAGCAATTCATATTAGCAACATGATCTACTTATTCACCTAAAAAAATCAGCCTTAAAATAATTTACCTCTTTAAAAGTTATTTAAAAGTGTAACTGTGATAAGTGCTTGATTCTGCTTCAGTTAAATTCAATAGAACAGGTAGTTATGCAAATTCAGTTAGCCTTACAGTTCAGACATTCAGTTAATAATAAGACTGATATGTGAAAAATCCACTTGCATAATTATTAGATTTTAAAATGCCTTACAGAGAATGTGGTAACAGATTTCCTTTTTATAGATGGGAAATAGGGAAGTCCAGGACTGAGGTGACTTGTTGCTTAAGTCAACCAGCAAGCCACTGGCCCTACTGGGAGCAGACATATACGGAGCCTTCCGAACCCCATCTGTTGCTCTGACAATGGCAGCAAGCTAACTTCAGCTAAAATTCATACCTCAAATACTTACCTATGTAATGCTATGAGTTCATCAGGTAATTATATGTAATGAATATAATATATAATGTATAATGAAATATATAATGAGTATTTAGTCATGCATATGTTATAAAATTATATATATTACATGGGTTATAACTAAGGATATTTTTTGAATTTCTAAAACAATCAATTAATCAACTGAATGAACTTTAAGGCTGTGAGGGTATATTTATGTTTTACCTAAATAATTGATATAACTTGCTCTTTAATTATTAGAGTTTAAAATTAATTTTTCTGGGGTCTGAGCATATCCTTTATAGATTAAATGCTCCTAAGAGCTCTGCATCTCAAAACTCTTGACAGAGTCAGGGAACTCTTTGTTAGGTGGTGGAGCTAGTTTAGGTGTCATAGAAACAATATCAAAGTGCAACTTCCCTTAAATTATAGGGAAGCTGTAAGTGCAGTATAAATGAAATTAGAACTAGGTGAGAAAATATGGTTTCATCATAAATCAAGTGATATTTGAGGTGAAACAAAAAATAAATGTACAGGCAGAATCTTGTAGTTGAGTCATGTTCAAAAATATTAAAAAGCATCAAAGTGAATAATTATTTCCTCTTGTGAGTTCCTTTCCAGCATTAACAGAACACTTGTAATATTGATGTATCTTACCAGTCATCTAGAATGCTTCTTACTGCTGGAGTAAACAGAATTACTTTAATATTTTTGAAGGTTTCTCTACATTGTAAGAAACATCATGGGAGCTTATTAAGTTCATTAGAATACTGAAGAAATTTTAACAGCAGTTCTAAGTGCTTTTTTCCTCCAAAACAACTTTTGTTGTTTTGAGAGGAAAAAAATTAGGGAGTGAACACTGGAAAGAGACTCATGCTAGATGAAATGAGGAGGAAAAAAATTAACTACTGTTGCTGCTTATGATTGTGAAACCTTTTGGGAAACTTTTGAGTTTAGGGAGTCTGTGTGTTTTCACTCTTAGAGCTTCATTTTTCACATCATGTAAAGAAATATCTAGCAAGAGATAAAACACTAGCAAATAAAGTTCTGGTAACAAGATGCAGCTTTCAAATATCTCAGCAGAGAAAATGTTAGGGTGTCTGGGGCATCTGTTGATCTGACAAGTTGTATTATGTAGAAACAAAATACATGCCTTAAGGAACTGTGTATCTCCCCTCAACTAAGAGTACTGTCTGAAGTCGATGCCCCTCGTCTTCAGACGATAGCAATGTGAAAAGTTGTACCGGTCCAGAGCATCATCTTATTTTATTCAGCAATTGGGATCCAATATGAATCCCAACCATGTGGGTGCTCAGGAGACTTTTAAATGTAAGAGATATTATTCAGAAAGGATCTCCTGGAATCAGCCTGGATGTGAGAAGCCAGAGTGAGGTCTGAGTCAAAGATGATGCATGTGTGATTAGCCTGAGGGACAGGCAGGATACTGCTCATATCTACATGGGTAGTCATGGGACTCATTTGAGAACTTCTTGGACTTTGGCTGTCTGCTTGGGATGCCAGAGAGAGAGAGAGAGAGAGGGAGTTTAGAATTGGAGCAGAGAAGTAGATCTGTGAAACATTAGCCTGAAGGTGGTTACCAAGCTTGTGTTTTTGAATGGGAGTGTCCAAAAAGATAGTCAACCAGGAGCACAAATGGTGATAATGGGCACAACTTTGTGGAACCACATAGGAAGTTGGAAGGGTGATAAAAAGGTTCGTTTAAAAAGTGATCAAGGAGAACGAAGGAATATGAGGTGGTGACAGGGTCACAGGGAGATCAAAGGAAGACAAAAATTCCTGTAAGAAGTTGGTCAAAGGGGCTATTCACAAATCAAGTAATAGAAGAATGGAGTTTTAGAGACTACGTTGAGACTAAATTAATGTTAGCTAAATGCTGGATAGTCTAGTTTGGAACTTCAAAAGAACAACTCCAATCAGTAAACAACAAATTCAATGAACTTAGAATGAAAAATAATCATTTAAGAAACAAGGGGACAAGTAAAAATGAAATTCTCACACATCTGTACTGATAGGGGAAGGACCACTGAAGGGTAAGAGTTTGAGAAAAAAAATAAGGAAGGAAATGCTGACAGTGTGTGGGAGATCAGAAGCTAGGATGGGCAAACAAATGAGTTAGAAAAGAAGAGTAACGGAAACTTCTGCACCTCTGACATGGAAGGAGAAGGAGAGGCTTGTGGCTTTTTCTGCAAAGTGAGATATGGTGTCAGCAGAGTTGTAAGAAACCTTCATTTTCCTAGTTCCTTCTGTCTGTCAAGGGCCATTTTAACATTTGTGCTTGTTAGGCCCAAAGGTGAGAAGTATTGTTAAAATAAAGAAGGATCAGAGTAATATACTGAATATAGAGTAACAAGAATAATAGAGGTGAGATAAATTTAATGAACTTCGAGACTAACAATGTTGGAACTCCTCTGTAAAAAATACCTAAGTCTAAAACATAATAGAACATGGGAGGAGTATGAGTTCCTATTGTCAGTGAAGAAATGTGGACACCTCCAGGATGTAATTCATTGCATCTAACTAAAATATGTATTTTAGGATGGGATAAATCACTGCCTGGAGCTGCCTGTCTTTCTTGTTGGAAGCCTGGACAACTAATTGAGATTAGATATCTAACTTGTAGATGGATGAATACTGTTCAAGATGAGTATGCATCATTGGTATGCTCTAACCATGAAAAAAGCATCTGCAGTCTAAGGAGGTATATGGTAAGCCATTTCTCACAGAGCTAGAAAAGTATTAATACAATGATGGAGTATACTGGTGAAAATTCAATTGAAATACCATGTCTAAATCTGTATGATTCCAAACTGCTTAAAATAGATTTAGACTATTTTAACATCAGAGAGAAAATGGAGAGCCCACCATAAAAGATAAAGTAAATGAGGCAGGTCTATTTAGTATAGTGAAATGAGGAGGAAGGGGGGTTATGATTACATCTGGAGGGCAAAAAACCCCCGTTGGCTGCAGAATAAATGGTAGAAACTGCACCATTAAAATATAAACAACAAATTAGGCAAGAAATGTAAGCAAGAAAGGTTTCTAATGTACAATGAAGCTCTGCAACAAGCCTAGCAGGAGTAGTAAGGTTTTAAGACAGAGGTTGATCAGTTTGTGAAGATTATACATCATGGTTACCTATGACAGCAGGGAATAGGATTTCGATGCTCTGATATTTTTTTTCAGTTCATCCTTAATTTCTGAGCTGATGTTGTGGCTCTTAAAGAAGTTGTGAAACCCAGAAGTGGCTATGGCTCAAGAGCCCTTGCAACTACTTGTTTTGACTCTGGATGCCCAGGGTTTCTGGTCCTTGTGAGGGATTTCCAAATAGCTAATTATACTGGTGCTGTTTTTTTTGTTTGTTTAGTTTGGTTTGGGTGGGTGTTTTTGGCATTGTGCCTCTTGTGAGGAGATATGAATCAGACTAAGATCTGTCCTGTTGTGCCTAACTAGAAAGGAAATCATTCTCATCCAGTCATCCTTTACATCAGTGTTTTGAGTCGTTGTTGGAGTCATATATTCCCAAATGGCACCAGTACTAATGTGGATTTTGAATTCTGAATAGATTTTTATGACAGGTATATCAGAGTTTTGAAGATCACTAGGGAAAGTATTTCTACTGACTGCAATTTGATGAAAAGCATTCAGTGCCCAAAATAACTGTTGATTTGAGATGTTGTTGCAGTCATAGGTATTAGAAGAAAAATGCAGAGATAAAGCAAAATGTTTTCTTCATTTTATGCATATATTCCACTGTGAGATTTAAATAGCAATGATTTTCCCCCAAAATAAATAGTTTTCAGAACTGAAAAATATCCTTTGGAAACCTCTAATATCCTTTAGAAACTTCTAATATAATCATTGATTTTGGCTGACTATATAAAAATTTTAGAAACAGTTACGACTGGATTTACAAGTCTCTGTGATGCATACTTAGAACAAGGCCCTATTGATAGTGCAGAGGCTTTTATTTCTTTGTCTGCAGCATGGCACAGAACAAATTGAGAGATGCCTTCAGAGTAAGACAATTTGTTCTTTTGATTTCAGTTCTGGTTCTCCTCAAACCTGAAGCATTAGCACCTTCATTTAGATCTTCTAAGTATGAACAGAAAACAGATGAGTTCAAAAGGGTCCTGTGAAAGAAGATAGAGTCATGTGGGAGAGAGATGGTTTCATTATTGTCACGCTGTCATGCTATGAAGGTTCGATAGCAACAACTGAGACAGTAATATAATAATAATAAAAAAGATGTTTATTTCCTCACACAAGTTCTTGGATTAGTAACATCCATTAAAATAATGCGATTACTAATTTAGGAAGGATAACACAAAACCATCAGTTACTAATTTAGAAAGGATAACCCGAAACCGTCGGTTACTGCGTTATTAATTGGAAGGACTGCTTATCCCTGCTTGAAAGCTTTCTTGTTCACTCTCCTAGTGAGAGGGCTTTCATCCTCGAGGAGTTACCTTAACCCAGCGTCCCAGGAAAAGGGGAGGGGGGGGATACTCACGGTCCAGCCGGAGAGGATGGTCAGGTCACGTTCCCGTCCCTGCTCAAACTCTCCTAGCTCCCAAGTCTCTTTTTATGCGGCTGGGGCTCTGGGCAAACACTGCTTTTGCTGACTTTTAGCAAGTTTTGCAATCACAGGACTGTTTGTTTGTCTGCTTGGGAGGACCCTGCTAGCGAGGCAAGACCACAACACCTCCGTATTGCTTCTTCCCTCCCCGGGGGTCCGTGCAGATTCCAGGTGGCAGACTTCACTTCTCCAGTCTTGTTAATCATTCCGCAGCCTTGCGCATATCAGTCCTTGCGCATATCGGTTGGTAGACGACTTTAGTCCTGTTAAGTCCTCTATTCAACAGCTTTGTGCAGGTCAGCTCTTGTGCTATCAGTTCTTCTGCGTATCAATTGACAAACTTCAGTCCTGTTAACTCTTCACTCGCCCGTCAATTATTTATCATCATTTTGGCTTTCTGAACAAAAAAAAATGATAGTATTCTTGAAAGACAAGTTCTTCTGGTGGAAATTTGTTTAAAATGGCACTGTATAGTAATTACTAATGATGGAACATAGTTTCGTTAAGCATTAATGGAAGAAGTTTCTGTTTGTAAATGGCAATAAGTATTCTGGGTTGACTTGTTGCTTACTAGCTCTGTGCCTCAGTTTTCTTATCTGTGAAATGGGGATCACATACATTTCTCATAAGCACTGTTTTGTGACATTCTTGAGTAATGTGCTATAAAAATGCAAATTTCTATTTTGTTCAGTCATGGATTTAAAATCCCTGAAAGCAGTTATAAAGAGAGCCATTTTAATTTCACTTTGACTTTTAATTCAGAGCAAAATAGTCATTCATAGGATGGTTGTGTATGAGGTGTGTTAAATTCCCTTTATAGTCTGCATAATTCATTTCTAGAATAGCCGAGTCAACCATTTATAAAAGCCTTTAAAGTTCTTAGTAATAAGCCAGAAAGCCAGCCTTCAGAAAGGTCAAGAAGGCCAAAACATGATCTTTCTCTGAGAAGTAGTTGCTCTCAATAAATCTCTTTTTATTTGTAATTTATTGTTTGCACTCTTTGTGCCTCTACAATTCTAAGGCTTATCATATGCTCAGAATAAGTTGTTCTTTTCTTAAGTTCCCAACCCAAATGCCAGTTGTGTTCTTTTTTTATTGCAAAGTGAAGAGAATTAACCAATGCAAATTTAATGCTACAGGCAACCATCTGATAGCAATTCTGCATTACTGGGCCAGCTCTGCTCCCATGTGAGAAATGGAACCAAGTGCTCCGTAAGGGCATTTCCAACTAGTGATTAAGTCAGTGGAGCAATGGTTTTCCGTGATAAGGGGCTGCTCTTGCAGTGTTTGAATCCCCTAAATTGCATCTAGATTGTAGTAGTTCAACTAGAAAATAGTATCCTTTACATGAAAATTGGTCCTTTGTTGTTATTCCTGGGCACGCTTGTTCTGTGAGACTTTGGAGCACTTCCCATAGAATAATTAAGCCAGGCCTTGTCTGTTGTTCACCTTTGAAATATAAAGAAATTGTTGCATTTAGGAAAACTGAGCCTATATAACTGCTGTGAAGTATATTGAAATAATAAAAGAGTTGGAACCATTTGATCACACAAATAACATGCATATCTGCAGAATAAATAAACTGTCACCATTAGATTTTTTCTGTAATGATAAATAAGTGATAGACAGAATCACTTACGTAGCATTGCTACATGTCAAATACTGGGCTTGATAGATCCAGAGCCCAGCATGGCACATGCAGTGTTCTGCTATCAAAGCTGAAATTTACTGTCAGTTGCCACACACAGATTTAAGAAAACATATAGCAGAATCAATATGGTGCTATATTGCTATACTATATAGAATAGCACAGTGGAGTTCTTCTGTTTATGTCATATGTTTTATTAGATTTTATATTTAGCTAACACACTGACAGCACATAAGAAATGATAGCAAAGTAATACCTGTGGAGATAATATTTTTTATTAGTATAAATAAATACATTCAATCAGGCATAATAGTTTCATTTACTGGAGAGACTAAGATTTATTACTTTATTTTTTGGTCCTTTAAGTAAATAATATTCTGTGTGACTCATAATCTTCTATGAAACACTTTTTTCATTTTAGCAATTCATAAATGCATTAAGCATACTTCTATATTTAAATAACATTAAAATCGTCACACAAATTGAAGTCATAGCAGCATGAAAAAAACACAGCCCACCAAGATAAATTTAAGTGTTCTAATTTTGATTATTTATGTCACAATCTAAACACTGAGCATATTTTTATATTGAATGTATTTCAGAATTTCCAGCAAGATTTTAATTTTTTTAAATACAAAGTTACTGGGAAAAGAAAATATACTATGACTATAACTTTCGTGCTCCTCTCCTGACACAAACAGCTACACTAACTTTAAAACTATGTTATTTTATCAGAACACATTTAAGCAACGAGACACAATGGGTGGTGTTGTTATGGTAAGATAATCACCCCCCGAGGTGTACTGAGACATAGTGTAGCTGATTAGCTCTAATCCTGTTGGGATGTAATTATTTCATGATAACGATATTCTTGGAGATGCCTTATTGCTGTTATCAAATTTCTTTTAGCTTTATATCGAAACACATTAAACAATGACTTTGTCAACTTTGAGGTCCATTGAGATTAATCTATCTTCTCACAATGTTTAATTGGCAGTTGGAATATGTCTTCAAGTCTGGTTTCAGTTTCCTCTTAAGATTCCAAAAAATTGCAGGAAGAACACCTGAAGATTCTGGTCCATCCAAGTGAAGCTGAACTGCAGGAAAAGTTTTTTTTTAATGGAATAAAATTAGAAAAGGAATCTGGCTGGCTAACTAGGATTCCAAACAAACTAAGAATAGGTCTACACTGCAGTCACATCAGTTCTTTAAACCTCCTATTTTCAGTGCCTATATGAATGAGTCTTGACTACATGGCTAGATAGCTCACCGGAAAAGGCAGCCTGAAGGTCCTAGCAAGGAGTTGTTGATGGGCTTCAAGAGAAAAAGAGAAGATGCAGCTCTGTGCAGGCTAGTTTATCTTGCTGCTTTGGTGGTGCAGTCTGCACTGAGCTTCTTGCTACTAGAATAGCCAGCGAAGGTTTACAAGACAGGCTGGTGAAAGCTAGCTTGTGTGCCTTGAATGCAAGGTAGACATGCCATCTGTTCCTGTTTTTATAAACACTTGATAGGTGTTCAGACATTTGTATTTGCTTGATAAAGGTCTAAGGTATTCAAACGTTTCTACTTTCCTTGAGATCCATATCCCAGTTTATCATGATGACATATAAAAAGTACAAGAGGATGGGAAAACACTGCAATCTGAAAGCTGAAGTCTGGTTCTGCAGTATTTACTTTTTCTGGCTCATGAAGGCAGATCTGATTTCTGCAGCTGAACTGGTTATCTGAAGTGAAGCTGCTCAAATAGAAGGTACTTACAGGCCAGTGCCCTAACTTTTAATTGTGAGAAGTGACACATAATAGAAATTCAGAATAAATCTTCCATTTCTCTTGCTATCTTCAATCTTCATCTGTCATCAAATCAAGATATTAATTCAAAATAAAATAGCTGATGTTGAAATAGTTGATGTTACATCTGATTTATGTGGTCAGAGGATTTGCTTAGACCGCAGGGCAGGCATAAGCTGCAGCACGTTTCACAGACCTGCTCTCTTCCTTATCCACCTTGTGGATAAGGAAGACTTGTAAGAGTATGACGTGGTTCTCCTCCAGTACATGTGCCTGGCTGTCCTGAACAGAGAAACCAAGACATGGGAGGAGAAGAGCTCTAACACCAACACAGAACTGAAATGCTGGGCTGAGAAGCTGGAAGCATTCTCTGTCTTACACATCTCACACAAAGCCACATCAACTCTGAAGTCTTTCTTGATAATTTGTAAAATAGAAAAATGGATCTAGGAGTTAAAACAATTTGAGCTGAATTTCTACATTTGGGTGTAAGAGACTGAGAAGAGCTAGGATTTTGTCAGTGAATGCAATACTACTGTTAAGTCATCACATTTTCGAACTGTTGAGCCTTTCTGGAGATGAAGAATTACTCTGCTAAATCCTCTGAGCCCTATTATCTTGAGCAAGAATAAAGAGTTGAAGTGTCCCTTTGGGGCAGAAGAGATTATAGAATGGAACAGAAAGATCCTGAAGCAAAAAAATCTCTAGAAACAGTTATGGGGGAAAGGCTTAAAGTAAGATTCATGCCTTTTCGTTGCATAAGTTTATGAAAGAAAGACTCCAGGAAACTATTGAAGTTGGACCAGTGTTTTTTATACTGTGTCCAAAGCGGACTAGGGTCTTTGTACAGTGTGGCAGCAAAAATTCCGATGGTTTACTTTTAATTATAAATAGTGTATATGTGAATGTTGGGATTTAGGGGTGGTCTTATTATAAAGAAAGAAAAAAGGAAAAGCAAAATGTAATGCTTTCTGGACCACTGCCCATTCCACAAATCACATTCTCCTCCAGGCTTTCTCAGCAAAACATCTTTGTTTTCTAGTGAATGATGTACTCAAAGAGGAGTTGCATTCGTTTATTTTCTAAAGTAGGGCTTGTTTGTACTCTATTTGGAATAGATTTCTGTCTCATTTTACTAATGCATGTTCAGTCCTAATCTAATAATCTGATCTGGATTACTCAGTGCTAACACAGCAGTTATCTATCATGGATGAGTTTATCTCAGAGAAGGCAATGATTTCCAAAGGGAATTTCAGCGTATGTATGTGAATAATAAATTAAGATACAGATAACGCATTTTCAGTAATGAGGAGGTAAAATGATAATTGAGTGGCTCAAAACTGCTGTGATTTAAAGTAGATTTTAATTGAGAGAGATTTGCAAGGTACATGACCATCATGCAAGTTAACAGTGTTGAACTAAGAGGACAGAGTACTTTTCAAAATGATTTTTGCAAGAGAGAAGATGTTAGCTCCAATGAATTCTACTCAAATTCCATTTGATACAGTTTCATTCTGACTGTCCAAATTCTCTTTGGAGTTTAATATTAGTTTTCTTAATTCTTGCATACAACTTTTATAAAAAGTTGTTGAATTTAACACATATATATCATTGCAGGTGTTTCTTAAGCCATATGCCAGCCTTTACAAATAAAAGCAATTTTCACAATAAAATCAAGTTTGAATTATTCAAAATTACATACATCTAGTCCAAAATCACAACCCTGATCACAACAATAGGACTTCTTCAAATGAAAATGTTGACTTCTTGTTTTGGAAATGGGTTTTATTTTGCGTCAGTAAGGTAGCAGGTCTTCAGTGACCGAATTTAGGACTTCAGCTTTGATCTGTCAAAGTTTTTTTCAAGACCTGTGACCTTGATCTAATATTTGAGTTTTGCTATAGAGAGTTTGCTGACTTACTTACTGAAGGAATAGACTGGCCAGGTTTAAAGGCTACAACAGCAAACATTTGAGTAATACATATAACATGTTTAATAAGAAAATTCCCATTGGAAGTTTAAGTTCTAGTAAGTATATTTTTGTGTCAACTATAAGAAATGACAAAGAATCATCAGTTATGGTGGCCACTGCATGACACGGCATGTTCTGCTGCCTGCCTTGGAAGGAGAAAAGATTTTGTTTGCCTGAAATGCAAGCTTGTACTTCTAATGGAGGAGCTGGTTTGTGATCCGAAGGAACAGGTGAATGTCTTTCAAAGCCTCAAGGAGATCAAGGATTTCTTGGATCTACAGATGTCATCCATATAAAAACAGGTCCTAAGGAAGTAGAAGAGGGAATGAAATCAAGGAGGAAAAAAAATCAGGCAGGAAAAGGAAATCACATGACTGAAACTGTATCAGTTTCAGAAGCAGAAGAATCGGAAGGCTATCTTTATAGCTGAAAATGTCAAATTGCTACAAGAAAATATTCTGGTAGGCAAAGCATTAGCAGAAATTCATCTGAAAGAATCAGTCGAAGGCAAGGATCTAAACCACAGAAAACACTGAGTACTCTCCTCAACTCAAACCAGATGGGTGTCAGGCAAGATCAGGGGAATAACTGGAGAAAGATGGACAGTCCTCTTTGTGGGCTCCAGTGTTTAGAAAAGAGGATGAACATTCTGCAAGATGCTGAAAGTGAGCAGAGGAATTGTATGCAAGGAGCAAAGTGAAGGAAAACAGTGCAAGAATATCACAAATAAACAAGAAAACAACACAGAGACACACTTTCGGTAGGGATCTGCCCAGTTGTGAATTGCATTTCACCAAGCACAATTCTAGAACCTGTGCAGGGAGCTGAAGGAACCACCTATCCTGATAATTTTCTCAAAAATCTTTTGTGTCCCTTCAGTAGGAGAGGAAAGCCAACAGAAACTGCTGCAAGTGATCACAGTTTTGACAGAGCCTGCTACTTCAGTTTTCAGTTGTGCTTTACACTATTAATGGTGACCTAGCAGATTTTGTATTAGTTTTCCTATTTAAATTTGCATGTGTGTTTTGATGAGATAGTAAATAATGAAAAGACAAGAAGATAAGCCAGAGAAAAATTTGCTTATGAGGACAATCTGTCGTAATACATCAGCTGTAGTTTGTTGCTGCCATGTGTAAGGATAGGAGACTGCCTTGGAAAGCAATGACTCTGAAAAGGGTTCACTGTAGATACAGTGTCTCACCATGAGCTTTCTATACAATAATGTGGTGAAAAAGGGTAAATGCAGTGCTGTGATATGTAGAATAGGTATAGTATCAAAACGGTCTTGCCACCATCCAGATCATTTACTGCTAGTACAATTCCATAGCATGCATGTTGCAAGCAGAAGTTGATGAAATGTGGCGGGTGATGATGTGAAATGAGAACAAATTAATGTTTTCCAGATTAACTGCAACTCTAGTTTCAGTGTGGGAAAGTGGTGGGGAGGTAGTAGTGGTAGGATAGGGTGGTAGGGTTCTTGTCTTCTTGTCTGTCTTTGTAGTAATGAGGGAAATCTCAACTCTTGGAAGAACTCAGAAAATTCTAACCCTCCTACTGTCTGTATGGGTCATGAATGGAAGGGAAATTGGGCTTTGGGAGCTGGCTGTAGAAAGCAGAAGGAAACCACCAGAAACTTAGGAGAATATTCACAGTCTGTCTGTATTTTAAAAAGCTGAAAAGAGATTATACCTATTGCAAATAAAGAGGAAAAAATGCACAAGTCACTTATCAAAAAAAAATCTCTTTTTGTCGGAAATTATGAACACAAGCATTTAAGTGCACAAGATTAAGAGTTATTCTTTCTGCAGGTCCCCAGCCCTGGAGTCTGGAATTTTGCTGGAGATCCTAGTGATTCCTTTTTAAGTCAATACTTCATCATAGCGAAAGTTTTTCATTTCTAATAGTTATTTAAGATGGAGAAATCCAACCTAAAACTTGCTCTTGGCAGGCTAAAATCCTTTATATTTTCTTTTAAAAATGCAATTTTACTTAAAAAACTAACAAAATCTAATGCCAGCATGAGTTTAGTATAGACTGTTAATAAATGTTTTCTTAGTACTAGATAACCCCTAAAATGTTCTAAGTATTATTCGTAACTCAGGAAGGCAGAGTGCCTGCCCAGAAGAGTTTCTTATCTTTGAGCAAGAATATTATTTGTGGTTTAAATCCTATCGGGCTGAAGGAATCTCTGTTCAAGCCCTGCCTCTACAAACTTCCTATTAAACTTGTGTCTCAAATTTTATTCTTAAAAATAAAAATAATTGTCTGTTTTACAAATGAATGGATGCCTATTTATAAAGAACACTGATATTTTAATGATGGGGCATGTGCTTGAGGACCAATGTGTGATTTTCCTTGGAGCAATACCTGAGGTGCCTGGCAAGGATGTTGTGTGATTCCTGCAGGGATGTGGGTGGCTTGGCAGCTCCTGGGCAGCCTGGTGCAGTGGAGGAACAAGGTGAGCTAGCAGGAGCTGCTGGAGTTGACATGGCTTGCCTGCCCATGGCTGTAGCAATACAGCCAGCCTGTAGGCCAGCCAGCAGTGGAGTAGTAGGTCCCTTAGAGAATTCTTGTCATCTCCTATCTGTAATCCATTACCATTTCTTTTTTCCCCACCTTGAGCTTCCTGGTCCATATGGCACATGCGTTGTGGCTCTCACTTTATGAAAATTTTAGTACTGTCAGGGAAGTTGACTACTCTTAATCTGAAAGTATGAGCTAAAGGGTGGGATACAAATCCACAATTTTAGACATGCCTTGCACATTTTTGACTAAGTTATTTTAATGATTTTTAGCCAACCTTCCTTTATCTGATTGATAAAGTTCTGTGCAGTACCTCACATTCTGATGAAGAAGGATTTTCTTTGCAAACTTGGCCAGTGATCTCTGAATCTAAATCTTGAAGAGCAGACCTCAAACCTTTAGGCCACTTACTGATGTCTGAATGAGCTTCCTATTAATGGTGGATGAAAAGCATATGAACTACATTTGCTTCATGGGAAGAGGGGTATCCTGTTGGCCTTAGTGTCAGCTGATGAAGAGCGTCCAAGATGGAGGGCAGTATACAAGCTCATATTGAAGTGGTCTGCTGCATAAATAAATAGTCAAGGCAAGGGTAATTAAGAGTTTGGTACCTGGAATGTAAGTCATGAATAGTCCGTATTCATTTCACAGAAATCTTATAAAGGACCCCATTCAGCTTTAAGCTGATTGGTTCCTTGGGTGACTGGTTTTAGTTTTTTAATAACTATCATCTGGACTCATCTACCTCTCCTTAGTTTCTTCCTTTCTCCTCAAAACAAAAAGTGGGAGTGTGGCCTTCTTTAAAATGTGCTCCCTTTCCAGTCTCTAATACCCTCTACTTCTTTTCAAGATAATTTGTACCTTCTAGCTCACTTGACTCATCACTGTCTTTGCCCCTTTATATATTTGCCTGTGCTGTTTTCACACTTCATTTTTTATTCTTTCATTCCTTTTTTTTTCTTGTGCTTCTGACATCTTTTCCCTAACTCCTTCCTTAACTGTTTCTCATAAGACCAGCAGTCAGGATCCTTACTCAGCTGTGACGTGCTGGGCTCACTCTGTGTCAGGTACAGTGCAAGCTCTGAGCCTGCCTTGTGCTGTGGAGGCACAGGGATCTGGAATGAAGATCGATAGACCATTCGAAAGGTGCACTGTAATCCCCCCTGAACTCTGTCCTGGGACTGAGATGATGTTTAAGAAACTGTAGAAAATAAACGAGATTCTTTTCATTAGCCTCAGAAGACCTCAGCAGTGAAACTTGCTTTATATCAAATACCAACTGAGGATCCTTAAGTGGAGTAAATCCAAATGTTGTTCTCTTGAGTGGAAAGAAGATACATGATGTATTCCAGCTGAAGATGTAGCCCTCTGCTTCCTATGTTCAGTCTTGGCTGTTACCTTTCTAGGCACCTGGCAATGCCAGTGTTTTATTATTTAAAAGAAAAAGAGAACACCGGTAGCAAAGAATATAAAAATGCCCTTCACCACTAAAATGAAAATTAAGCACATATAAAGCCAATATAAGAAAAATGAGTAGCAGAGCAAAAGTGCAGCTAAAAGATTGCCAATGGTATACCAGGGCAAAGGAGGGACTGAGTTAAGAAATGAACATCTGTACCCCAAACAGTAATTGTAAAAGCATTTCTAGTCTCTACCATTTAGTACAGCATATTGCTACATTTCTTCAGCACATATGAGAGACAGAAATATTTTGTTTCTGTTCTGTCTTGGAATGGGTAGAAACTTAAACTGAAAAGCTAGACCTGCTTTGCTTTTCTTACCTTCAGGAACATCAGGAAAGTGAAGATCTGAGCTCAGTGTATAGGCAGAAATGAATCTAATCCTGTTAGGTCTGGTTGTCCTTCCTCGCATGCTTTCTCTCATTGTCCTATGCCTTCTTGCATTTGCTTCTTATTCATTCTTAAGATTTCTTACTAGGATTTCTATGCATTCAATTACTGTAAAGTATTCTTCTTTAAGAGGATTGTTTAAAGAATATATTCAGTTCTGTCCCTTTCTTTACTGTATTATCACTATATTTATTGTAATTTTTCATGTTTACAGCAGTATAATTCATATCAAAATCAAATGTGAGAAATGCTAGACTTACACATATACAGATTATATAGTGATTTTTGAAAATTTGTTGCTTATGACACAAATATTGTTTACCTTGAATAAAATTTCCACAGATCACATTGGCTATGGTACTTGTAAACTGGTGGGAGCTGCATACAACATGGAGTCTAAATTTCTAGATGTATCGGTAAGAAAGACAAAAAGGGAGGAAGGGAATAAGTCAGAAGGTCAAATAAATGCATAAGAGAACTGGAGATCAAAACAAATGCTTTTTTTCTGTTAGGCATTATCCAGCTCCATCTAAATGAAAAACACATAACAGTATCCTCTCATTTATGTATGGTGTTCTTAGCTGAAATCCTTGGATTTTTTTTTCTGTGGATTTTTTTTTTCTGCTGCTAATGATATTTGCACATTATTTGTTCATGATGAAAATATTACTGAACAATTGCTTAGGATATCTTTGTAGATTAGTTACCTGTAGGTAGGATTCTGGATTGTACTGACTGCATCTCACCTTTCCTTGTACTCTGTTAATCTGAATGATTTTCTCCTAGAAAGCCGATGGAACAACTGCAAAGATAGTGCAGGTACTAAAATCCTCAATAATTAGAAGCCCAAGCAAAGAAACACCAGTTTTGAACTTTGAAGTTTTTTTATAGGTGTATCAGTATGGGTGCTGGCAAGGAAGCAAACCGGCCCCCTTTGCGCCATTGGCTTTTGGTATGATGGTGTTTCCGAAGGAGAAGCTGGAGAGATGAGGGCAGATTATGGGTCTTCGGCCCGTGGAGTTGCCATGTAGAGTACTGTTGTGATCAAAAGAGTACAGAGCTGCCTGTCAAAAAGTTGGGATTCATTTATTGTTTTGAATTTTCTGAAATAAAGGAACTTATGTCCCAAATTGAATTATCTGGAACAATTCTAAAAATGGCTTCTTTGAATACATGCTTTGAGAATGTGGGCAGTTGCAGGTATGCTAGCTGACAAGATATATTTTGTTGCCTTTTACAATAATGATAGCTGAAAATGTCACTGCCATTACATAGCACATTTTATGCTATTTGTGTAATGCCCTCAAGCATCCTGTCCTGCTAAACAGAACTGCAAATTACTGGACCTGGGTAATCTTCCCTCAGCAGCTTGATATTTCTGTTTTTAATTGTCAAACCAATTACTGAAGCTTTCTGCTAGAGATGCTAATATTGTTTTGCACTTAGCCAGGAAAAATGTAAAAAATCTTCTAGGAAATCATATTTTGAAATACAGAAATCTAAAAATACATATTTAAAAGTCAGGGAGAAAAATGTCAAAATATTGTTATTATTTGGGAAGTATTGTGTACTTTAATCATGACAGAGAATTAATATTGCTATAGAAATGCTGTTGTTCGTTTCTTGAAATCACACCTAATGTAGGGAATACAAACTGATAGCGGAATATGGTGAAGTAACTTGTAAAAGCTTTGGTAAATTTAACAGACTGTGTTGAAAATCATTCTAGAGTTCTTATAAACAGGGTCAATGTAGGTTTATGTCGTGTCAATGTGATCTCTTTTATACTGAGCTATGAAGTCTCTTAGCACAAATTCCCTCACTCTTAAGCTCCAATTCTCAAGGCCATGCACTGTTTCAAAGTCTGCAAAGATTCACTGGGAAAGTGAGAATTTATACTGATAGCAAAGAAGTGCCTCAGATCAGAAGTCTAACCTCTCCAAATGGCTGGAAGGACAGGCCCGGGGAAAGGCAGCAGCTTAGGGAATGTGTGCCAATTGTTTAAATCAGAGCTACTTTTCTCCCCCCGCGAGGTTTTAATGACTTCAGAGGCTAGAAACCTTCTCTGGGAAGTCTTACTATATTGTCATGTTGTATCTGAATAACAAACCTCATTCTTTCTTGTTGTATGTTATTTTTCTGTTCAAGTGTGCCAAATATTTTCTTCTATAGGTGTTTTCAGTTGTTCAGTATATGGGCAGGTTTCCCTTGGAATATACTGTTCAGTGTGAATAATTGTTGCTAATACGTGTATGATGATGATAATAACGGGAAGAAGCATTATAATGGAGCCTAGCCATGATTTGGACAGTTAGTTTGTTTTTGAGCAAGGCACAAAACTCCCTGGTATAGATGTATGCATTGAGAGCATACTTACGTTGTTCAATTCTTTATTCCACTTACTGACTTTTAAACTGTGTGGCCTAGTTATAAAAGAAACACTTTTTATTGACTAGAACTTGCAGATCTTTTGGGAAATGTCTATTGCTATGACTGTATGAGTAACCATCTGTGATGTAATATGAGTCTTATCTCAGAAATGTAGGCAGGTATCTATACACTGGAGATATATTCACCTGTATTCGCCTACACCAAACCATTCTGCAAAACTGGATTTTTTCCTACCTATTCAACATTCTTTTTTTTTTTTTTGAAAGTTTTTTTTTCAGACACACAAAGAAGTTCCATGTAGCTTTAAAAGAGAGTTTATTTTGTATGTGCATGTATGTATACAAACACAGGAGTGTATCTATATGTGTACATGTATGTATATATATAAATATATGTATGCATATATTTGTAAACTCATATGTATATGTATGCAGAAACGGTATTATTAATAAATAATAGTCAATTTGCAGGGTTCTATACACATATTTAAAAATTTATTTAGATATTTTACTCAAGATTTTTAAATTGACAATGTGATTGTACTTTTACTGATAAATTACTATGTTTTCCTGGTGATAGCTCTCTCCTGAGCTGTTTTATTATTTCCCTTATCAGCTATTTGCCAGCAGAAGTATTTTGCAGAGATGCTGAATGAACACAGTACCAGTGACCCCCCCAACCCACGCTGCCCCTCAGAGGCGCTTGATTTTGGAGCTGTTGTGAGCATCTAAAGTCCCCTTTCAGAGGAACTGCCCCCATGGCGGTTTGCCAGGAGCCTGCTTCTCAAGGTGGCTTTTCCTTCCCAGGGAGCTGCATTGTATCCCGGGGCAAACCAGCTCGACCAGTGCTATTGAAGGCACTGTAGTATTTCGATTAAAACCAAAGTTTTTGGAAGGGTTCAGCTTTACCAACGTCAAAGAGGAAATTCGGGTTCTTTACCTCCAGAAGGACAGAGAGTGTGAATGAGATCAGCCTCACGATCCCATGGCTCCGGCTCTGACTGTTTGCTCCGGGTGAATGCTGGACCAGGAAGAGGCTGCGCACTGGTTTGCATCTGGGTGCGGTTCTGTGGGAATCAGAAAACCTGGGGCACAAGCCAAAAGCAGATAGTACAATCAGTTAAAGCAATGGATCTGATTTTATTATTGCTCTGCTTGTACCCTGGCTTTCCTGAGGAAGACAGGAGTGACTGTCCTCTAATAGGATATCAATTTGCTTTGTTTTTTTAACAACAGACAATTTTAGCTTTTAATTTTTCTTCTTTATACATCTCTTCCAGAAGAGCTGGATTTCTCTCGAGCCACATCTATAATAACTAGAATTCAATGACATTTTTCATCACTGATTTGTTTTTTTTAAATGGCAAGTGCATTTTTTGAAAAATACTTGTTTTTCATGGCACAAAATGCCTGCTTTGCCCCCCCCAAATAGTCTTTTTTTAGATCGGCAAAATCCAAATACGAGTTTTTGTTTCATTTTAATTTGGATCAAATTCATATTAACTTGATACATTGGATAAGGAGAAGGTCAAAGAATGGGTAGAAAGGTTCTGGAATGAGGTACGGAGGAAGTGTGCACATGCTAGCATGGAGGCTTTTACAAGTGAAAATAAACTTCAGAACAGAAGGAAGTTTAACTGATCCCGAATACTTAGGTGACAGAGTTTTGCCCACTTTTGCAGTGTTGATGGTAGGATGTTGTGCTTTTTTATGCCCTTGTGATGGAATGTAATTAGAGAATGATACAAGGTAGGCAGAGAATGTATCATTGAACATTATTTTTAGTCTCGTAGGAACCTAGATGTTTAAGAACAGCTTGCAAACTGATTAGTTTTAAATCCCTTAACGTGAATAGTTTTTGTATTAAAAAAGAAACCTGCCAGCTGCAAAAGATATTGCTGTAGAAATCCACCAGGAATGGTTTGCTACATCTTCACAGGAATACTTTAGTGGTCAGACACATTTTGAATACTGTCCTGTGAAAATATTTTCAAGTGTTAGAAACTCTGTAATAAAACTTCAGCAATATGTTTTTAATAATGTGTTCTACTAAGTGAACTATTTAAAGTTAAGTGCTTAAGTTAACAGAACTGAACAACAAACTACAGCGTGCCTGAGGCAACAAAAATAAGATTCCTTTCTTTTTCCAGAGTTCCAGCTGTAGTATATTTGTGAAAAGGTGGTGGTCCAAATACGTCTTTGATGTAAGTCTCTTATCACTGGTGGAGTTGCAGTAGGAATGAGTTTGGCCCAGTGTGTCAAAAATGATCATATCCTGAATCCCGTGTGCCTTCGACATAAGAAATGGCGTCATGTTAGCTGGCTGTGGGATCCTAGCACATGCCGCACTGTCGTTATTTTCCAGTTCTCGCTCAGTCAGTGGCGAGCGCTCGACAAGAACAGTTTAGTGCCCAGTCCTGCATCCTTCCCTCTGCTTTTGAATACCAAAAGTCCAGCACTAGGCTTTTGGGGAGAACCCTGATGGGACTTTACCTCCAGTGAGAGGTGTTTGATAGCAAGTGCATAACTGAAAGAAATATCACTGTGCCTATTTTTGTATTTACCACTTTTTCTTCTGCCAAATAGGAGATATTAATTTGCAGGCAGTGGTCGTATGGATAGTATTTCATTTTCTGTTTTCCCACTTAAATGTTTTGTCCTTTTCTTATTTTCAAAACCTTAAGCAAGTATTTAACTAGAAGCCTTTTTTTCATTATTTCAGACATGAAAGGATTTGTTGAACTGGAGCATCTAAAACTGGTGCTCTGAAATCAGAAAGGACTGACAGTCAAGATACTTTCTTTCTTCTCCTTGCTCCTTTTTCCTTCGCTTTTGTGCTTTTTACATTCTTCCTTTTCTCTGAATCTAAACAACATGCTTTTTCCAACTAATATTTTGCTTCTGGTTGTGGTTCACAATGTGTCAGATCATTCTATTCCATCAGAGAATAATAATTTATTTAACTATAGATTACAAAGGAAAGCTTTCTTTCTAGCCCATTTCCTATGGAGATAGATGCCCAATTGAAGAGTATTGTAAGTCCTTGCATTTACTTGTGCAGATGCCCTAGAATTTATGCATCAGCTTTTAAGAACAGGACTCTAGTAAAACTGCAAACCTTTCAGAGACTCACATATTTTATCAAATGATTTTTTTTCTTATTTTTTATGTCTGTATTCCTCTCTATGAGCTGTCTTTCTTAGGTGTCTTCATACTTCCCATGTCACACCACCTTTTAGTAAACTGTATCTTTACTAATGCTCACTGGCCTATGGCAATATCTGCCCCTCCAGTTCTTGCTCTCCAGTTTTCATTTGCATAGATCAGCAGAACTTCCTTGCTCCTACTTCTGTGCTCCCCCATTCAAAGCTCTTTTTTGCATATCAGAATTGTTTGAAACACTGTCCAATACTGTTTTTTGTATCATTTTTTAAAAATCATGTCAAATTGTCATGAAGTGCAAATGTACAGCTGTACCCTTAAGCCTCAGTGAAGATTAGGATGCTGTTGTGTGAGGCGGCATATACTTGCACCGTATATAATCTGTCCCTCCAGAAATTCCTACGCCTTTGTCTTTTTGGTATGGCTACTAGTAGTCTTAGTCGTAATGGTGCACATGATGATAAAAGCACGATCTTAACAACTTTTCTCCATATTCATTATCATCAAGTGTCATGAGCTTGAAATTTATGCAACTATTTGTATAACCATAGCAAAAAAGGATCTTACATACTTTTCATTCTGTTTTTCTCATTCCTTAGCTGGAGCAAAGCTAGTCTGTGTTACTGTGGGCCCACAGATTTATATATATCAAAGGATCAAGGTTTAAATCCCATCACATTTTGGATTTCCTTATCCAGTACTAAAATGCTAAAAAGACCCTGGCAAAACCATGTGATTTTGGATCACCATATGGCTTGAAAAATTACACAGAAGTCCAGACGGACTCCTGAAATGCAGCTGTCATCATAAACCATTAAGATCAAAGGAGCTTGTGCCTTAATATATTTATATAAAACATAAGTTTGCACCACCATAAAAAACAAGTATGTGTTCAATTCTCATTTCTGTGAGAAATGTCTTAATGACAAGCTTGCATGAAATTTATGAATGGCCACTCAAAAATACAGCAGAAATGCATGGTTTCCGCTGCACAGACAGGCTGGGGCTTACAGCAAGGAGCCGCTGCCCTTCCTGAGATGGCAGAGCTGGACTCCGCATAATCTGGACTCCTGCTTAAACCAGAATGGCTGGAATTTTAAATCAGGCCAGGGCTATGTTCAGCCCATGTTGATTAGACAAAAAGCCTGTTTATTGATGCAATGAACTTTATCTTGCCTGGGTTACCTACCTCTAGAAAATCCTCTTTACTGAATAGTCATCCACAGAGCAATTTAGCCACAAGCCTGTGCCATTACTCACTGTCCTGAGTACCTCGACCCACTGAGAGGGAAGGGCCAGTTTGTAGGTGTTGCTGCCTCGCTTCCTCCAGCAGTGCCAAAGATGCAGAACAAATACTGGAACACAGTTTTTGGAGGAATGTAGAAACAGAGTAAGAACAAAGTGAGGTTTTACATGTTAGTTATATCTACAAGTTTGCAAGTCCATATGAATTGTGTAAAATGTTCTTGATAGTCAGACAACACCTGCATTTACAAATTTCATCAGAGACGTAAGGTAAATATATCTGCAGGCATAAACAGATGAAAAACTAGCTTTTCCTCCACATAATATACTTCCAATTATGCTTTTGATAAAATACTAGGAGACAATAATTCATATATAATGTTCTGCAGTATTTAACTATCAGATATGTCTGCATAATTACAAATTCAGAAGGCAGTAAAAACCATTAGAGAAATAGCTGGGCAAATGTAACAGATCTTTTTTTACTGTGAATGTCATCTTGAATTTGCAAATGAATTCACTTTAACAATACTTCCCCTTCTTAGCTTCTTAGAGTTTTTTTTTCCTGCAAACATCTGAGCAACTGAGTTTTAGTATAGTTAGAACAACTATAGAAAATAGGCCTACTGTAAAAAATGAGTGGTTAAATCAGTATGGATACATTTTAGATAAGATGGCAACTTGCATGAGGACAGGGTTTACAAACTCCATTGCCAGTACTGTACCACAATCACTGAAATGAGCTAGATGTGGCTCTTAGCACATACTTTGCGACTTGTGTTTAAAGGCAAACGGATATCCAGGAATAAATTCAGTTTGTGCCTACTGGATTTCATTCAAAATCTGGGCTTTGCAGGACATCTTTGCATATGTGTAAGTTTAATGCTTGCAGAGTGTCCCAAAAAAGTGATACGCATACCTGATTATCTGCAGCAATTTTGTATTGTATCCGAGCAGCTTTTGGGGATGCTGTTTCTCATCAATGAGTTGTTGTAGTTAATAGGTAGATGAACGCTCATGAAATTTGGTGTCATAGCATGATGTAAGCTTGCAATCACTTCTGTTATTCTAGCCCATGGCAATGAAACTTTCTTCATTGCTCACAAACATCTTCTGAATGGCATTTGGCCCAGGACTTGTTTGACTTATTCTTACTCACTTAATTTATCCAGTTCTGCTTTGAATTGATTTACCACCTGTCTTTTTGCAGTCTAAATTTCTGTTTCTGTTTGTAAAAGGTAATTTTCAGAATAAACAACTAGATTCCAATTCCAATTTTATGGTAAAGATATCTGGAATTTAGGAGATAATTATTTCATTGCCACATGGGAAAATACTGTGAAGTCCAGTAAACATAAACTTATCTCATTTTTCCTGTCTAGAGTTCAAATACTTCAAATTCCCTCATTTAGGCTGAAGGGGAATGTGCAGGCCACAGAAAGTATACAATGAAAACAGAAAAAGACTAGAATTCTGCTTGAGCACCTGCTGCAGGAAAGATGCAGCACCACACACTTCTCCAAAATTTGAATCACCAGGATCTCTGTTCTTGCTTTATAACTTCACAAATTTCCTTTCCATATCATCATTGCTCCCAGGTATGTGCTTCCATCTCTCCTCTTAAGTATGCTGCTACATAGGTACAGTGGCTGTAATCATAAAAAAGGGTTTAACTCTTTACTTTACATATACAGGGTATGAGATTTCAAAGGAATGGAATACTGTCCCAGAAAGCTTTTATTAATATGTAGTTGTGGTAAGAGACCTTTGAGAAAACAGAATGTGTTGCATCTTCTCCACTGGTATAGGATATTGTGATGTAGAAAAAGGATAATGTCAACAGGAAAGAGAAGTCTTTATCTGGATAGAAAAAAAGCATTTTGTCTGGAAGGCAATATTACAAAGCTACATGCCTACAACAGTCAAAGCACCTGTTAGTATTCAATGGAATTTTAATAATAAAAATGGATTTTAAAGATGGACTTTTAAAGGCAAATTGAAGTTGTTTGGAAAAAAACTACTGTAATTAAATAATTTTCTGAAAAAGACTGTACTGTAAATTTATAACAGCAAAAAAACTCTTATCAAAACAGATGGAAAAATAAATTAATGTAAGATTTTTTAAAGTAATGTATTTGTGCTCAAACTAAAAATTAGTGGAAAAAATGATGCAACACTTATTTTCCTAACCTTTTGTAAACTTTTCTTATAAAAATTTTGGGATATCTCTATAGTACTGAGGGTTGAGTTGCTACTGTAAATGATTATCACTTTTTGATGGTTTAAACAAATATAGAGTTTAACAAATGTATTATATTATATTTTTCAGCTATCTTCATTTTCCCACATATTCTATGAGCAGCTTCTAGTTTGCATTACAGAATCAAGGACTTTTATGCTATTTCTGCTATGTCTATCTGTAGGCATAGGTACAGTTATGACTGTTGAATGACTCTTTACCCAGTGAAATGTGAACTTTGTCATAAAATATGCCATTACTTGAAAATGCCCAATATCACTACATGGCTACCAGAGCACATAGTGGTAACCTCTGAACTCTTATTATCCCAATGAATTTTATGAGCAGAAATGGAAAGATCAAGCTGTCCGATATTCCATCTGTTTCATGTCTGTGGATTATCTTGAAAGTTTTATGGATATATGTACAGGTTACTAATTGTATTTTTACATTTCTGTTCAGAACAGTTAAAATTCATTTGGATCTTTTTATTTGCTGTCATGTTCTAATATACGTTGATGTACACTAGAAGCCAATTTCTTGACAAAAATAAGGGTTTTACACCAGCTGATGACTTCCTACATTGTTTCAAGTAAAGCTAAGGAGGTAAGGTTGAGTGGAGGGCTCTATAACTGTGAACTGCAAGACAGGCAGCGTGGTACAGTGAAAGAATTATTAATAACAGCAGATTTTCATCATGCTGTCTTCCTCAACAGGTCATGGAGATGGTGAGTTTGACTAGCCCAACAGAGGGTGACTGCCCCATAGTCCCAAAGAAGTTTCTCTGTGTCTCCTTCCAAATTTCCTTTATCAGCCTGTGGGAGCAGGGACTGGGGAGGATCAGGCACTGGTGTGATTTGCCCAGTGTGGGTGAGTCAGGGTGATTCACTGCCAGCGGAGATGGAATTTCTTCCGTGGTGGAGTGCAGCATTTTGCTCCTGATCTGCTCCACTCTGCCCAAATGAATCAATGGCTACCCTGAGTAAATTGTTTTTCTTGATGCTCAAAAAGTATCTTCCATCTGGACATAACTGCTCTTAAGTCCAGCGGATTTTTGGCCTTCTCTGCAGAAGCTTAGAAGTTTGATCTTAGGTGGGATATGGTTTAAATTTATCACACCTGATGGATACAGTATAGTAGGTTTAGTAGGTCAATACTTATACTGAAACCAAGTACAGGTCATTGATACCTCTTGCTAGTTTTAAGACAGAGAACGCTATAAATTTCACAGGTTATGACACCCCTTTTTATCACCTGCTCTACAGCTCTCATTTTAAGGGCTAGCAACCTGAAGTGAGCATGTGATGAATTGCTGGTGAAGGATAGGAAGAGGAAGGACTAAAATTCATCTTCCCTGTCATAACTCAGACAGATGGTGTCATACAGGGTCCATCTAATTGCCTGATTGTAATGATCCCTTCTGGAAGAAGTGTACAATCTATATTTAAATCTTGAGGTAGTGTTCCTACAGTGCTGTTAAAGGCATGTCTATGCCTGATGCTTTTGTGTCTCTGAAGCATTTAGATTGAGAGGTCTGGTTTTTTGTAAGACTTAATCACACAACACCACTAAGTCTAAATGCAGTACCGAACCTCAAATGGCAGCAATAAGCTATAGGGGTGGGAGAAGTAGTATAAGGGTTACAATAATAATGTGGCAAAGCTGTTCAGGAGGATTTTGCACAGAGAGCTCATCGTATTATACATGCTATGGCCAATAAGTCATATGAACATAACCAATTACACCCTAAGTAACTCTAGACCTGACAAAGGACATTGGTTGGTTATTTGGTTTAAAGTTTCTAATGAGCTTTTTGTACATCACTGTTCTTGGAAAAAGTCCAAAACAGTCTTGTCAAAGTGAAAATAGTATTTTATCTTTGAAATTAGGGTTAGAGAATTTCATTCCCATGAATATTCAATTCTTTTCACATCACAGTTTTGCTCATTGATCATGCATGTAAAACATTAATGGCATCCTGGGTACTGAATTAAATTCAGTCTTTGCCATTTGCAATTCTACTCACTTTGGAGGTCACTGAGTGTGGCAAGGCTGCCTTTTAGTTTTAAAAGCCCTGTAAACACATCCCTAGCTTGCTGCTACCAGTCAGTACAGGGAAAAGTGTTATTGTTTTGCTATGAGTGAAGTGCAGTCCACAGCAAAATATCTTGCCTTCGGAAAACCACCATGAATCCTTTGAACCTAATTTGCCAGTTTGATGATCCTTTGGAAATTGCAATATAAAATTCCACATGGATGCCACAATGATCAAGGGAAGATTAACAGCAGGGGTTTCTGTGTCCTGTTACTCTGACTGTTTTCTTTCTTACCTTTCTTGCTCCCAATTTTACCTTACCAATGTTTTTCTTCCCCTTTGTATAGCAGATTGTACTTCCTCACACGCTTCTATTGCTCTCATGCTTCTAAGTTTGCCACCCTTTCACTGTTGGTCTCAGGGAAACATTTGATTTTAGAAGCTTGCCTAGGCTAAAATAACTAACCTGTGGAACTCAAAGCCATGGAATAGAATAGGGACCTTTGACAAATAGTAAATGTGGAAAAACAAATAAAAATGAAAATTGCAACATTAGTGGTACAAGTTTTATTTTGAGCAGTTAAATACATTAAATGTGGGGCAGAAGTTATTTTCTAACTGTGGTTCACATTATGCTTCAGTATCCCATCATGTTTCTCCCTCAGAGCTGCTGTTACATCTGCCAGACTTCAGCTCTTTCTGGCTGTTGTGGCACCCTGGAGTAAGGTCTCTTGGGGGAGCACAGCAGCATCATGGGGACAAGGCATTTTCCTATCCCCTTCTCCAAGGGAAAGCAGCGTGGCAGGCACTGGTTCAGAAAACACTGTTGTGATCACCGTTTGTGGTCTCTGCCATCCAAACAACCCCTAAATCCAATGCAGAAGTTCAGTGAAAAAAACCTGCACTGGATAGTCAAGTTCTGTTGCTGCAGTTTTTGCCTTTATTGCAGCAAGGTTAACTGGTGCAAAAAGCAAGCTCAGTATTTCCTGAAAATGAGGGTCTTTTAGACCTAGAATTCCATGCTAAACTCAATTACATTTATTATAAATAGCAACTGCTATTAATATACAATTGTATACATATACGAAGTGTGGGGTGACATATAGACTTGCAAGATAATTTAATAAAAGATTTGATTAAAAGCTAAGAAATTGAAATCTGTGAGTGTAAGTATAGGTACATATATCCTATGCTGTGTATACTTGTGCCCAAAGACGTATGCCTTTCCTGATATTTTTGGTTATTTCTTTGCTAGACTGTGCATCTTTATGATAGAAAGTGATGATGACAACCAAACCCCCATAATATTTCTTAAAGATTAACCTTCAGTAAATATAATAAATTGCCCATGCTTTCATGTTTGTATGAAACTGTGCTTCCTCTGAACTGTCTCCATCTAGTTCAGTGCCAACCACAAAAATCCTTTTTTCTGACGAAAACATTCAATTGAAATTGAATGGGATGCCATAAAATTAATGGGAGATCTGCCTGGGAAAAAAAACTATTGGCCCAGCATTCAGAAGATGATCCAGACAACTCAGCCATTTAAGCACAGGAGTTTCAAACCAAGTCAGTATTAATTCTATTGACTATTCACAACAATAAAGCAAATTACAAGTAAAAAGTCTGAAAAGCAAAAGTCCATAGGTATATGGCAATAGGCATAGGCAATATGCTTTATGCAGTGTCATATGCACATTTAATTGACAGCACATAATAATATATGTTTAAAGTGACATGTTTCTTACAGGATTTTAACCTCCTCCGAATATTTTAGAATATCTTTATTTTTCTGTTATTACATTTTACAGAAATATTTTTTTTCCTCCTTCATAGACAAAATATAAAATTAAACTCCTCTTTGTTAGAACCCCAAATCCCACAGCAGTTTAAAGATATACTTCATTTTAATCATGCCTAAATCTACTGAGGTCAAAGAGGGATTCTCAAGTGCTTAAAACTAAGCACAAGTTAAAAGTGCTTTGCTGGAGTGAGTCAGAATGAACAGCACTTTGGTGGATCAAGGCCTTACAGAGTCACGGTGGGATTAGTTGTGTGATTACAAGTAGCTTTTTGTGTTTTAAGTGTTTATTAAGTTAGAATCCATGGAAACTGTTGCACAAGCACTCCAAAAAGAGCTTTGAATATTCTCCTATAAAGATTTATTATTTTTTCTTATTTTAAATAAAACAAATCCTAATTATTATGCATTCTTTTCAAGTACATTTTTATAGTTGCTTTTGCCCTGTATGTATGTTTTATTGTTGCTTTTCTCCCTTTATGCATACTAGAAAGTTAAATAGTAAAACAGGATAAACAAGCAGGTATTATATGATAATTGAACTCTTAATGTCAGTGTTATGATGCAAGTAATGCAACTCAAGGTCTCTTATCCTTCAGTAGCTAGACAGTAATTGCCTGATGATAATCATGATAACTACACTCCCCGGAGTTACTTCACTGCTGTTAAGAAGTATCTTCTGGATCTCTTACATGGGCATGATGAACCCCCCCACATTCAATTATTCTACTGCAAGTTGAATGATTATGATACATGCCACAGTGATTTCACAAATAGAACATTAGAAGTTTTATTCTGCAAGGAGGGATAATATTTTAAAGTAGAAATAATTAAATACAGTGTGGAAACTTCATTCGCTGCTAAATGCAGGCTCTTCTTTTTTGCAGCACAAGCATTTTATTACCTGTACATTACCTACCTGCCCAGCAAGCAGGGATGTTACAGTTACTGATTATATTAACAGATTATTTTTGAAAAATGTGGTTGCGAGCAGTTCAGGTTTGGCATGAAGAGTGAACAGAGATTACAGTCCTGTTAATTGTTTCAGCAAGTTTATCATTCCTGTATGAACAATGATGCTGTGTCAGCCGGTACAGCTACGGCTAGTCTGCAGCTCACTTGCATAGCCCCACGTGGACTTCTCTTACTCATGACTATTGCAGCAATACAGTGGTTTAGACCACCTACTTGAATAAATAGAAAAATTCAAACCTTAAAGGATTTCTGTTGGTACAGTTATTAGTGGGTTTAGAGTATTAGTTGCCTATAAAAATATCTTTTTCACAATGGATATCACAACACATAGTTTATAATAAGAGTTGATATCTTATGCAAATATATGAAATATTTAAATATTGGAACTGAGCAGGAATATGCAAAGAGAGATTTTTTTATTGCTTCCTTGGGAACTGAGGAGAGTTGAAATATTGCCTTTGGAAGATCTAAGTAATGTTATCTTTTGCAGGAAATGGAGACTGTTTTGTAGTTCTAGCATGGCTCTGATTGTACTATACGGGGTGAACATTTGGGATGACATGCTGGAGGCAGTGACAGCAGTAACACCTGCTGACTTCAGGAGAAAAGGATTTCACTTGTGTCTTCCTCTGAAAACATAAAAACTGCTGGACTGGCCACACACTTGTGGCCCACTACTTTGTCTCCAGCAATTTCCAGTAACAGTTGCTTAGTAAAAGAAACCGGAGGAGCACAAGCTAAACACACTCTTGGCATATTTATTCAGCCCAGGCAATGAAGAGTTTCGGGCTTTTCCTGAGGAATGGTTAGATTTGCACCATCACTAGCAGCTCTCATAAATCTGTCTAACTCCTTGTAAAATCCACTTATACTTTTGGTATCCACACAGTTCTGTGGCAATGAGCTTTCCAATAAAAATGCATTAGTTAAAATAGTACTGTATGCTTCAGTGTATAGTCTGTAGGTTATCTCTGTTCAAAAAAAGTGTGATTTGCTTGTAATCAGGCAATGTGTATAAGGGGTGCTATCCCGGAGTCTCTTCTCTCTTTCCCTGCTTCTGATCCTCATCATACTTCCTCTGTTTCTTCAATGCAGTTTTGTGCAGTTTATACAAAGAATTATTTTCTAAGGTGCAGGTTATACAAAGACATATTTACCAAACTGCTCTTCTTTTAGAGGAGTGTGAGGGACTTAATGAGTGGTATGTGCCTAAAAATATATTTCCCTTCACTTTTAAAAGTTGTTCTCTATTTATTTTTTGAGTGCCTCCTAGTCTTTGTATTATGGGAAATAATGAATAATTATTCTCCTTTTCTGTGCTATTCAGGATTTTATAGTTGCCATCTTTTCCAACCTGATGAGTCCTAGTCTATTTAGTCCCTTCTCATATGTTAGCTGTTCCAAACCCCTGATCAGTTCAGCCATGTGTCAAATAGGGATAATAAGTTATTTGCCTTACGGGTTGTTATGAAACTAACTGACTTGATGTTTTATAAAGCTCTTTGAAATCCTTGGATAGGCCTATTTTCTGTGTATTAGCCCCTTCCTTTCTCATTTAGATAAATGCAGAAACACAAAAGTATACAAAATAGTTGTTTTCTCAGGGTGTCAAAATTGCATGCTTTGAATTTTCAGTAGAGAGTTTGAGTGTTATTTTCGTCTGAATCACATCACCCAACACTAACAATAACCTCTGTGACAATATTGCTGAGCCGTTTAATTTAATTAGATCAGCCATTACTCAAGAATGCACGAATCCAGCAGAACCAGGGGAATTTTTTACCAACTGGCAGCAGCTTTCTCCTGCTCCTGGAGCACACATGAGGTGTTAAGAGCCACTATTACCCTTTCTGTTACCAACTGATCATGTGAGTTTTCGAATAATTAAACATGGTGAGCTAAATTCTGCTCTCCCATATGATGATGATATACTGGTACATTTGGAACAGCTCCACTGATTTCAGTGGAGTTCTTCCAGAGTTGCATCAGTTATTATTTCTGGTTTATTCTTAAGCTCAGAGCAATCTGAAGGGTTAACATCTGTGTGTATTTGTAGATATCACAAGATAAAAATGCAGATGTTCTAAAGCACATCATTGAAATAATTAAATGAACATATTTTTGATGATTGAAAAGTCATAAAGTTATTCAGCTCTTTGGGAAGCCCACATCTTCTCTTAAGATGATGAAGATTCTTAAGGAAAACATCATATGTAATACTTCTCTGAAGTGTTAGCATCTTTTGAAGTCTGATGCAGCCTCAAAGATTTGAGCCCACATCTTTCTTCCTGCAAATGGAAAATGCTTTTTTAAGGCATACCAGTTAAGATGTCATAGTTTGATTTGAAAAATAACTTTTGCAAGTCATCCCTGGTTTCCCCCTCACTCTTGTCTCTTTTTTTAAAGCCATTCATATAGAACTATACAAATTATTTTAAATAGACCTCAGGCTAATGCCACTGTTTTAAACATGCACCAATAATGTGAAAGACATGAGCATGCTGTTTAATTTATTTACCACAGATCAGTGTTTCTTATATTTGCTTCTTTTTTTAAAGAAAGATTTAATCCATGAGAGAGCAGCAGACCTAGAATTCTGCCCAAGTATCCATGTCCCCTTCCTGCGTGTGGAGCACTGGGAAGACCAGTAACACACTAAGAGTATCTTTCTACCATAACCACCTCCATTTTCTTCTTTGAACGCTTTGTTTCCTGCACTAATATTCTAGTTCTCTCGACATAATGAATGAGCTAAGGGACTTGCAGGAGTTTCAGTACCATTTGTTTTTTATCCTAAAGGAAAATACAAACCCCTCTGTCAGATAGGACTGTGCATAAAAATAAGTGCTTTCTGTAATACAGGAGTTGAAGGTGACCTGTGCTGATATAACTGGTACAAACTTTTTTTAAGCTGAAAATATTTCCCTAGTTTTTTGTTTGTTCTAGCTAACATGTCCCTCTCATAATTTAGATACTGTATAGTATTTAAAGCATGCAATATTTAAATGGGAATAGATATTTGAGCATCTTCATGAACTTTCTTTTACCTATTAAGTATTGTTTACTGATTTACTTGGCGAGAAAATGAAATTGGATGATAAAAATGGATTTCCTAATTCAACTTTTAAAATTTGAGAATGAAAGCAAGTATTTATGGCAAATTAGAAACTGGAAAATTATTTTGTTAGAAAAATTGTTTATGTTTCCAGCCTTTTAATGAAAAATACAGTAAAAGAAATATTAAAGAAATTATTTCAAATGAAAACAGAATTAAGGGATTTTCTTTAAGAGGTAACAAGCTTGCCTGTTTCTCTTTTTTCTTGCATTTTTTTTCTATTTCTTAATTCCCTGTAGGTATCACCAAATTTACATTTTTTTACAAAGTTTGCTTAGCTGTACCTCTAGATGAAAAAGAACAATTACTTCAATATTACTTTATGCTATTGATCAATATTTATGCTATTAACCAAGCAGTTGTATAACAACCTGTCTATTCCAATACTTAATTAAAATATTTCTTTATTCTTTCTCTAAATTGCTCCTTTGCATCTCCTGTTTATTGAGAGAATAATTCTCTTTATTTCTTCAATAATAAAAGTCAGTCCCCACAACTGAAAATCTTTGGGGAGTCAATAGCAGTCAGGACTCAGAGAAGTGACTGAGGTGCTCTGAACATGAGTGAGAAAGGAAAATATTCTCTTTCCAATCCGGAGATGTCACGACTGGGCTATGGGTTGTCCAGTCCTTTGAATTAGAATTTACCATCAGTTTCCAAAAGGCAGGACTGAGGCCCACATACTCACAAAGCTTTTAGCAAACTAATTAATATTCACAAAAGTGAGTCAGGAGTTGGAAGGATGAACTAATGAGGAATGATTAAGTGTTAAATATGCATAGAATGTCTTAACAACTATTAAAGCAAAGGACAGAGTAGTTGCCTGCAAATACAGAATGTAAATAAAAAGGGCAGAGGAATTAGTGAGGTTGGTTCTGGAACTAATGAAATAATATCCAGTAAAGTAGTTGTCTTTTTGGTTATTAAAGTCTTTTCCTTAAGCTCTAATGCAATAGGAGGTACTGGAAAGAACAAATGAGAGAAATTTCAGGACAACAAAATAAAATAGGATAAAATCCAGGCCCTGGCCAAAATGTCAGAATTTAATGACACTGCCCACAAATGAAATCTTTAAAAAAGGCAAGGAGGGGGATGTAGGGAGCTACAGGCCAGTCAGCCTCAGCTCAGTGCCTGGAAAACGTATGGAGCAAGTCTTCATGGAGATGATACTGTTTCCAGACACATGAAGGGTGAGGAGGTTGCTGGAGCAGGCAGCACCCGTTTGCCAAGGGTGAATCGTGCTCGACTAATGCGACTGCCTTCTCTGATGGAAGGACTCACTCTGTGAACCAAGTGACAGCCGTGAGTGCCATTCAGCTTGACATTAACACAGCTGCCAAGACAGACCCCACCAAATCCTCATAGCCAAACCCTTATGGCCATCTAGTAGGAGGTGACCTCCAACCTACATTTTGCTACAATTTCATGCAATGGTCTAATTAACTGATTACAGCTGAGCTTGTATTGGCAGATGCGTTCAGAGAGGCAGGCTGGATGGGGAACAATCAGAAGAACTAAGCATATTTATGGAGAATTTCTGAGTAGAATTGAGAAAAAACTTGTAGTTGAAGGGCTAGACTTTTGCAGTCAAACTCCAGTTAAGCCAAACAGAGGTTTTGGGGACTCTATAGAAAACTTGCTCCTACCAGGATGCCCCTATTAGGAATCCAGGGCTCTATGTGAGAGTGGGAAAGCTATGCAATGCCATCCAGACATGTTATCAGATGCCATTTATGAGAGTTTTCATGTTGGTAATTGTTTCCTATATTGTTTAAAGTAGATTTAAAATGTAAGTCTATTGCAACAGTTTTTTGATATATATTGTTCTAATTTAGTTGACAAATTGATGCTACCATAAAGCCAATGTTCTGTTAAATCTAGTTTGCTTGAAGCAATACTTTACAGGTGAAACACTGGAATAATTGAAGTGTGCATGGCTGTTACGCTTTCTAAAGTGATTCACCTGCCTTTTAATACATTCAGCAAGATTTACTTTAATACCAAGCATCATGCAATTGAACATTTCAGAACAATCTGCATATTTAAAACACTGTAATTCTGTTTGACAAGGCAACTAAATGAAGTACCCTCTAGAAGAATTATATATAGTACATACATACACTTTCAAATCCGAATGTTTTTAAAACACGGTTCTGAATTGCAGTCTCATGGTGTGATAGTGTGGTAGTAGTCCAGCTGTGGCCTAGTATGTGGGTACACCTGGAGACACTAGCAAGGTTTGGAAGTACAGGGAGATTCCTGAAATTTGATTCCTGAAAGCATTTAGCAAATATACTTAAAAGTATACTTAAAATCCTGATTTGGATTACATAATATAATAGGTTTCTCTCATCTCTAGAATATATTTTATTTTAAATTTAATTGCAATATATGCCTCAAATACCTTTACTTGTGAAGATGTGAAGGAAACACAGTATCAAAAAGAAAGATTTAAATCTAGCTATAGATTGAATATTGGTGATTTATCTTGGCAGTGGTCATTCCTGTGCTTATAAGAGCAAGAGTTCTTTTAAATCTGTATCTTACTGTAACAATACTGGGTGAGATAGCATCAACTTCATCTAAACTAAAAAAAAAGCTTTTTGCTTTCTTACAAGAAATAGTATTACTGCAAACCTGAAGTATGGAAAAAACCCATTATTGCCTCCAAGGTTGTATGCCATCTTAATAAGACTTATCTTTGAGACAAGAAAAAATATACTTTTCAAATCCCACATGCATTATAAACCACCACTTACAAAACCTTTGTTCTAAAGTGTTGGCAATTTTACCTGGGGCAGATATTTTACTGAATTTAAAAGGTCTCCACAGGATTCAACTAAATCTAAGGTGAACCATAAAGCCCTATGGATACAATGAAATTTAAAGTTTTTGTTTTTCCAAGTTTTTGTTGTTTTTTTCTTTTCAGTACAAAAATCTATCTTCATCCTATGAGTCTAACCTTAGTGTATACTTAGTATCAAGTTTTAAAAGAGAAATGGCTAGTAAAAGGAATAAATTTATGTTTGTTCAAGAAATGTCATTAGAAAACATAGCACTGTGACAATTAAAGCAATTAGACATTTGAAGTAAACTAACAACATAACCAGCAAATCTATTTGGGTCATGAGCCAGAAAAGGCCATCTGGCATTCCCAGTGATAGCATGAACAAGAGCTGGCACCTTTTATTGCATATTGATAAGGTCTGGTAACTACTGGATTGCTCTATGTGAATGCAAAATTGCAGACATAGTGGGTAACACTGAATTGCAAGTGGTAATTAATGCAACAGAACGATAACATTACGGGGCACATGACCTTTCCAGTTAGAATCAATCTACCTTGCTCCAAAGATCTGCAAATTACAAATCTACTATCAAACAAAGCATTTATTTGAGATAAAAGAAAAATTTAAGGGATTAACTAAGCAAAAATAGATTAAATCCCTCAGACATATGACTGACAAGCAGAGATTACCAGAAGTGGAGGGGTGCAGCCCATGCTTCCCCTTCACATTATTCGTTCTTTAAATGACAGAGAAAAAAGTCGTAATCTTAACTTCAGTTGACTGGCCTGAATCGGTGAACTGCATGTGTGAACACACTTGGTTTTTTACGCTTATCTGAGGTTGGGTGGTCCCTGGAGAGACATGCAGCCCCCAAGCGTGTGCTATGGCAAGACAGCATTTTTCCTTTGCGTTTACTTTAGAGTGGAAAGACTACTTATGAATCCTATCTGCCTTTGACTTTGGGGTCTTCTAGGCCCATCGCCTCCCCAGTGCTGGACCACATGATGCCACTGCAAGGCTGAATGAAGCAAAGGGACCTGCTGGGCAGGACATGGGGACTTTCCATCAGAGCTAAGCACTTGCTTGAGGATGCTCAAGTGGATCTGAGGTTTTCTTCCAGAAGCTTTCTTACAGCTAAATTCTTTATATAGCCATAAAATGTGTGGCAGGCCTGGCCTGCAAGCTATACCTACACTGCCATGTGGAAATGGTTTTTTGTCATGAATGTCTCCATACGTTTAACTCAAAATGAAATCCTACTGAAAACAAGCATGAGCTAGCAAGTTGAACATGAGTATTTCTTCACTGAACCTGTAGCAAATCCAGCCTGGGATTAGTTTACAAACTACATTGTACATCTTCAGCAACCTGGATTTTAAGTACTACAAAGCTTGGGTGAGAGGATTTTTAATGAGCATGGAAGGAGCATTGAAGATAGTGCTTAAGAAATGATCTTTTATGACTGGGTTCTTCTTTAACTCAGTTTGCAAACTCATGTTAGGATGACATTAATTTTGCTTTCACTAGAATTTTACATGGAATGAGCAAATGCAAGACCAACCCTTTTCCTTGTGAAGACAAGGCCTAATTCATGAATTGGAATCCCACAATTAACATTGCATCTGTCAGTCTTATCTCCATTAGAAACAGCCATGTAATTTTGTTAGGGTTGAGAGCTTTTGGTATAGTAACTGGGAGAGTTAAGTTTAATAACAGAGTTAAAAAAAAAACCATGATGCCGCAAAGGTTTCCTCTTCTTCTTTTACCAGGCATTTTCCTGGCAGGTATATGAATGCCTCTCAGTCCCTTATACCTAGGAGCAGAGGTTATAATAATGGCTTTAAATGTGTAATCTTGTGCAATAAAACCCCTACCATTAATGCAAGGTTAAGGATCTGATTTTTAAACCTATCAAGGTCAGGAAAGTAAGGAGATAAAATTGCCAATGCAATTTAGCTTTGGAAATTTAATATATTAAACAGAGTTTACAACTCCGTGCTGTAGTGGAGGACAATCAGTCCTGGTAGTATGAAAAATGTTTATAAATGACTTAATCAGTTTTCTGACTGATCAGTAGGCAGAGAAATCAATGCAAAATTCAGGCAGGACTGCACAGTATGGAATTTGCAGTTCCTTGAGGCTAGACAATTGACACTTCTGTTTCCTCACCGCAACAACTTCCCAGAAGTTTCAGTTTATCAGACTCCATTGCAAAGTGGAATATGCCCTGGCACTGGCTGCATTATCCAGATAGAAAGGAAGAGGCCTCTTAGATCAATTAATCAGTTTTTAGTTTCAAGTTTTATGCTGCTGCTTTCTGGCGGGATTTCCTGTACCATCATAGGCAAAATTCTAAAATACCAAGTCTAGTCATTTTTAGAAGGCAACAGCCTGTCTTATACAATATTTTGACATAATCTCTAAAAAAGACAGGAAGAATTATCTTATTTTTACTTTCCTCCCTCTTTTTCTGCACCTTTATGAAGTCCAATTAAATTCTTCAGTTTCAAAATCATCCCTGACAATTTAGGCATATTAAATTCATTGGTTTTTAAACTTGATCATGGTAATCAGCATGATTTCTGTCCGATATTCTCTTTCTTATGAAATGTGTTTTGTCTATAATTGGCTGTGAAATATTCTGTCATATTTTGGTACAAAAGAAGTTTTGCAAGAAGTTTTATAGCTACCTCACTTGGAGTGAGTTCTGCTGTGGCAGTATTGAAAAACAAAGAACTAGATGAAAATATTTCAAAGGATTCAATGCAGCAATTTTAGTTTGCTTTTAATCAAGCATTCTTCTTTCTCCCTTGAAGGTTAGTCTCCTCTGAGGCTTGGCACATAGCATGGAGATTTCCCACCAAAATTCACATCAGCTTAGTGAAAACTGCAGCAAGACCCAAAATCACAGCTCAACTTCTGGGAACTGAGGCAGTGTAGTCACTCAGCCACAATGGTGCCAGTTGTTTGAAATGAGTCAAAATTCAGCATGAATTTAGCCTCAGTCAGGCCCAAATTTTAGTTCTACTAATTCCCCTAAAGAAACATGGTTCATGATGTGCTAATTGGATGTGTACTGATTTGATGTGAGCTTTTGAGGAAGCTCACCAAGGACTTGGCTCATCTGAGGAGAAAAGTTGCAATTATATAGAAATAATTTCAAGCCTCATGGGTGATCTTTGCAATTGCTGCTTTCCTTGTTTTTCCCTTCTTTCCTCCCCATCCTGACAGCACCAGAAACGACTTTTCCTTATCCATGTCCCTGTTCTGCCTCTTTGTCCCTTTACTTCCCTACATGTCCCTCTGGATGTGTATGTCCACTTCCTTCGTCCTTAACTGGTGCTTTTCTCGGTTCTAGTGATTCTGGCATAGAAATCAAACTACCAAGCCAGGAAGAGTTTATTTGGCTCTGTACTGCTGGCTGATATGCCTCACTTGTTGAAAAATGATAGAGAGATGGGCTGAAGCTTAAGGAAAGATCTATTCTTTCCTGTGTTCTTCCTCCTCACATCATATTCACGCCAGAGTTTTTGTTTGCCAGTTACTTCGTGGCAACTCACATATTGGTAGACAGTAATTTGGACACTATCAAAAAGTTTGTTTCAGGTTACAGATGTTAGTTGTTTTGCTGGAAGGTTATCAACAATTGCAGGGAAGAAGATTGTTGCCAGACTGGATTATCATATGCCAAGGATGAAATTCCACTCATAGCAAAACTGGTGATTTCAGAATCAAATCAAATCCGTTTGTCTAAGAGGATTCTGCTTCATATGTGGTCTAGAGGCAATGGGTTTCACAGGTATTTAGTACCTGAGGCATGATGCCTCACCAAAACATGGATGATTCAAACACTATAGTAGTGAAGAATGTGTAAGAAAGTGGAGAAATACAGGGAGCCAGGTGTGTTCATAACTGGCATGGTTCACTGCTAATCCTTATGTGTTTGTGATGATGCTGGAGATACTGTTGCAGTGGATGATGGTGAGACATGCCTATATGCCCAAAAGGGATTTATTCTCCATTAATCCCCTTCGATAGTTTATCCTTTTACAGGAAAGATTTTCAAAACAAGGAAAGCTCTTTATACATCTTAATAAGTGACGTAACTGAAGTATAGAACATTTTAATGCTTTTGCTGAAGGTCTATGGGAAATTTGTGGCAGACCTGAGATTAAAATTCATGTTTTCTCTCCCCCAAACCTAAACTCTAAGTAACACAACCTTCCAGATAAGCTCTGTGGAATGGGAGACTGACAGGCTCTTCCAAGATGATATGTATTGTTAAGTCATTCTTCTAATGTATTCTGGTCCTTCCTTGATATAGATGAGACCTAATTATATACATTGTGGAATGGAAGAAGTCAGAATGGGTGTTAATATTAAAAAAAAAGCAAAAAAAATCCTGTCAAGTTAGACAAGTTACATATCAATAGACTGCCCACCTTCCATCTTTTGGTGTAAGCACAATTGTTGCTGGAAGGTTACTATTGTGTAAAATCTTTTCATACAGAAGGCCAAGTGGAAATATGTATCACACTTAAAAGAGTATTTCCCAAGAGGTAGAGCTTCAGCTGAGCTTTTAGCCTGATCTCTCAAAAATAAATGAATAAGTATTAAGCTACATGTAATATTACTTAGCTTGTTGCATAAGAATGCTGAAGTCATGTTATTGGTAAAGTTAGTGAAGGCAGTAAGGAAGAAATTAATAGCCAGAAAAAATATGATCGTTTATAGAAAATCTATTTATAACCTTAAAAGGCTTGTTCATAATTGTTACTGCTTTCCCCAGAATGGCTGGAGAACATACTGTAACCTACATTTTGCTTAAGTGCAGTAGCTGGTAGTTGGTTTATCTTTAAAAAAGCCTTAGATTCCATAATAAAATAAAACAAAACAAACTTAGTAAGACTAAGTTTATTTACATCTTACTATTTATTTGCGTGAGCTCAGAACATTTATGTTAAAATCAGAAAGAGGCAGAGAATAAATAGGCACGCATCTTATAGCTGTGGTGTATGTTAATAATGGAGACGCTAGCAGATACCACAGTGCTTTTAACACATCTTAGCTTGCGTTGTTTCCCATAGGCCTGCGTCTGGGTTTAGTGTGTTTCAGTTCTGTATGTTAAATACATTGACTGCTGTATATTTAACTGCCTATATGCTGTATATTTGACTGCCTATATGATAATAGAGAGTTTCAGAAGGGAGAAATTGAACATTATGATGTGTTTTACTGGAGCTTTGTGAAGTTGCAGACTTCAATTTGCTACAAACCAATGGAACTAAACCAATGTTCACAAAGATGGGAAATTTTAGAGAAATAAACCTATAGCTTTTTTTTCTCCTACCTCTTGCCACCGTAGGGGTGAAAACTATATAATATTTTGTGATAACAGAAAGCTTTATTACACAGTTTGCAGTATTTTAGACAATTACTGCATTATTCTGTTTTATTTTAGTACTGATGCTAAATGCCAACTTCCAGGTTAAGAAGTTTTGAAGGGATAGTGAATATTATAGCTCTGTGGTATCCTCTCTGTTAATAGGTTGTATTAGACTTAAAACCACACTAAGCTAAAATGAACTCAAGATTTATTATTAACTCTTTCCTTCAGGTCAGGTAGAGTGCAAGTATGCTAACTACTGTAATAAGTTGGAAAAAAAGTACTGTCTTGTTACCTTTGTAAATGGCATATAAAGTCATACAATTAAAAATGCCATTAATATGTTTCTCTCACTTGAACCAAAAGAAAATATTTGAAAAATATTAATCAAAAATTTCTTTTGGTTGGCCACCACCTGAAAAATGAGATATTTACACAGCTCCACTTAACATTAAATACATGCTGTTTAAGATTAAAACAATGTTTTGTCACAGCTCAGCTTTGCATTTATTAGTGATAAAAACTGTAAACTAGATTGTACAACCTAGATTAAACAATATTGAAAAAAGAGGAAGTATTTTAACATGAATAAAATGAGTAAATTGAACAATATTCATTATTGTGACTTGCATGTCATGTAAGATGAATATTGAATTTTATTCTACTGTGTAAGAATTGATAATAGTATCTCCCTTAAATATAATTTTGTACTTTTACAAATAAGGTAGTCCAACTACAAGAAAATAATCAGTTTGTAAGCAGTATAGCACTAGAAATGAAATTCAATAATTTTTCTATCTGTTGTCTATCTATAACTGTTTTTTTCATGTAACTTGTAGTATATGAAGTTCAGTTAATAAAAATGAGAAAAATGGCACAGTGTACTACCCAGTAAAATGCTTCCTCGCAATTAAAGCTTTTCTTTGCCACCAGGAGTTGGTTATTGTGCTTGTAAGATTGATTCTTTTTAAAGGGAAAAAAAAAATCTATGAAGTATCCCAGCTAACTGAAAACCTGTGCTTGTGATACAAAGTCTCTTTAAAGTAGTCAGGACAGCAGAAGGCCTGTAAGCGACATCGAAAGGTAACAAGCCCAGTTTGTGTGGAGTCAAGAGCTGTAGTTAAAATGCAAAACATTAATAGGTAATGTTCTATTACTCTGTTTTGATTATCATACCTCTACATTTTATTAATCTACTTTTTTAAAGGAAACCTGCGGGCACTGAAGTTCGTAGCAGTCCCCAGCTCTTACTTCTCTGTATCCTTCTCTCACTCTCACCCCCTAGTATCCCCTGCAGATGTTATTGCCGCAATCTTCTTCGTCCTACGGGCAGAGTAAGTACCTTTTTTTTGGCTATCGGAATTTAATCAGCGGAGTCGCTTGACTAAAGCAAGGGAAATCTGCCCTGCGTCCAGAAGTGCTGGATTTACGGCAAGGGAATTTCCCGCTAGGGAAAACAGCGTCGCTCGCGCCTCGGCCGTGGGGCAGGGGGCCGCGGCCCCGCGGGACGTCGTGCCAGGTGGCAGGGGGCTGCCCGGCCGCGCAGCTGAATCCGGGTGGCACCTAGCAGGGAACGATTAATGGCACTCGTCGGTCTCCAGCAAGGAAAGGTGGTTCGCTTCTTACAGAAAGTCAGGAAAATCCTCCAAAAAAGGAGGATGTTAAACATGCACGAGAGAAGGAGCAGCACCCACTTCTTCCGTAATGCTTGAGCGAGGGTCTTGTTTTTCACCTTAGGCTTTTGGGTTTTTGTTTGTTCGTTTGATTTTAGGGTAGTTGGGACAAAATAGCTCCTGTTTGCTCTGTCAGGTTGAAAGGTTCCCTCTATGAAGAAGTGCCTGAGCGGTGCTTTAGCAGGGGTCGCGCTGTGGGCGCCCACGCCTGCTCGCTGCCAGCGGGTAGCCACGCTAGACTGAAACAGCTCAACGGTACTTCCAGGAACAGGATATGTTTTAAAAACACTTTTCTCCCTGTCTTTCCCTTTCTGTTTTTCCCGATAGCCTGCTTCCCAACCTTCGTCAGGCACCGCGTGCCCTCCTGACTCCCGCGACTGCGGCCTGGCTAAGCCTGAAGGGGGGCATTTCGGAAAGCCGCGCAGCTGGAAGCAGAACCTGGCCCTTTAAGGCTCTTTCTGGAAGGTTCTCGCAGCCGCGGGGGGGGGGGGGGCGGGGGGGTTAGAAGGGCTCCCGCCATTCCGAGCCGCCGCCGGGGGAGCGGCGCTCCCTCCGCCTGCTCTCGTGCTGCACCGCAAGACAGTAAGACATTTCCCATTAAATCTCCTGTAGAGTTGTGCTAGCGGAAACCATAGTTTCTATGGAAAATGATGTCCTACAGCTTAATTAACTTGTGCTGAAATGACTTAATGAACGTACGTTATTAACTGCCCCCTGCTCGCTTTTGTTCCCCTGACGTGCGTTCTGCTGTACAGAAATGGAAACAAAGCGGGCTTATGCGCGCAAAAGGAGGTTTGACGGTTTTCAAAATATTGGTGTGAGTGAAGGTAGCAAAAAACTCCCCACAGAACTCGTCTTGGACCCCGTTTTTATGTGAACGTTTCTGTCCAGGATGCTCAGTACCCAAGAAAATGAGACTATTCCGTCTCTTCATAAATATCCAATGAGCTATAGTGTCATCAGTCTTCCTAAAAATAAAATATTAAACACTGTAAATGGTATTTGACCTCTATTGCAGTTTCTAGAGGATTAAAAATGTTCCCGTTTCGAGTGGCTTGCTGCCGCAGATGCACAAAACCTGTGGCGTGTGTTTCCAGTTTGAGTTTGCAATAGGAAATGACGAGCGCAGCCCAAATGAGTGCTGTCTTTCTTTGAACACGTACCATCAATATTGTGAGCGTAGCACCTTTTTGTGCTCTCGGTAATGTTTTAGAAGTTATGCTGGAAATATGGAAAATGTGCTACTGTGACATCTCTAGACGTTATCAACAGTATGGTATCAAACTGCATTCCAGCAGCATCACTTCCACTTTTTCAGAGATAATGTTTTTGCAAGGCTATTTTTAAAATCTATACTTACAGTTCCCATCTGAACACTGCTAACATATGTTTCAAAACAAGGATGAATTCACTATGGTGAGCTGCCATATTTTTCTTTAAAAGCCAATAAATAACATTTTGTGTTGTTAAATGAGTGAAACTGAATTTGGTGCCTTAAGTTATTCAAAATCTGAGGATTATTCTAGACTACTATGTCTAGTCTCATTTCTGTCAGGGTATCCATCATACTCCCACTTTGAAATCAAAGGTAAGGAACAAAGAATATCATCTGGCTGTATGGCTTTGGTTTGCAATTGGATAGGATGTCACACGCTTAAAGGAAGGGATAAGGGAGCTGGTGGATTATGGAGGATTTTGTCTCTCTATGTATATAAACTGGATTCTAACAAGGAAATGAGTAATAGCTGACATGAAATTATTAAGAAAATATGTCAAGCAGGTTTTTTTTGTGGAAGGCAGTACATGTCTTAATTTCATTTTCTTTTGCAATTTTTTCAGAACTTTTTTCATAAGTAAGCTAAGGAAACATGGTCCAGATGTGTTTGCTGTGAGGAGAGGAAGGGCAAATCTGAAGAGTTACGAATGGTTTGCGGTTTCTATATGGAAGCATTTCTCTAGTGAGGCTCCATTGGGTCTGCCATGTGCTTGGTGACAGTCTGTTTTTGTTAGTGACTGAGATAATAGAACAGAGACCATGCGTATGAAATTTGCAGTAATAGAAAGCTGCAGTGGGCTGCAAGTAAACTGGAAGGTAGGATTAGAATTCAAAATGATCTTAATAAGTTGGAGCAGTTGTCTGAAAAAATAGGATGGTGTTCAACAAGGGAAAGTACAACATGCTACACTTAGCAGGAATAATCAGCAGCAGAAATACCAGATGGGTAGATGGCCAGTTCTGTAAAAAGGGATCTAGAGGATTATAGTGGATCACAGATAACTTGCAAGTCAGTAGTGTCCTGCTGCAGTGAAAAAATTAAAAAGCATCCTGCAATGTATAAAGAAAACTATTGCTTTAGTATGCCTTAGTATTGTGTTAGTATTTGGCACCAAAAGGGCCAATACTCAGTTTAAGTACTGTATTCAGACAGGGACACTGGACATCAAGAAAGACGTGGACCATTACAGAAATCCAGAGGAGAGCAGTGAGATGAGCAATGTAGAAACAAGATGTAGAAGTTCAGGGTGGGAGAAACAGAGCCTAAAGAAGAGAAGGCTGCAGCAAGTTAAAGGGCTTTGCTAGTATGATGCCCCACTTAGTTATGAAGGATTTGGTCAGCTCCAGTTTGGACTGTTAATCCCTTCTTCAGCTCAAGACCAGAATTTTATCCATTCTCTGTGATAGAAACAGCATATGAAAGGGAGCAGAGAGGATGAGAGACATGTTTGTTGACCATAGAAATATTACAAAGATATATATGAAACAAGAATCATTTTACCCATATCCCATGTAAGATTTTACATTTTGAAATCTCATATCATCTGGAACATTTATTTATTTTCTCTTGTTTTGAACAGTGATTACATAATCACATGAATTTCTTTATATATTTTGATCCAAGTTCATTTTAAGTTTTGGTGCTCTGAGGGGCCATGTTTTCATCGGCTAGATGTTGTTTACATGGTCTGAAAAATGGAATGTAAACATTTCCATTGTCTTGGTGGCAAATTTGTAAAATAATAACAAATATGCAGTAATATTAAATTGATTTTTTGAAAATCTAAAGGCCAAACCTGACCTGATGTGTCCACTTGAATTATGCATTATTTTGCCTATAAACTACTTATTAAAAAGTAAGTGCACTGTGCCAAATAAATGTCTGACTGGATTTGTGTTCTCCAGTAGTTATTTTTATGAAAGAGAAGTAAACAATCATTTCATAATTTTTAATGGAAGTGTATTATTTAATAATGCTTTAGCTTTTGTCTTGCTATAATTTTGTTAACATAAAGTAATCTCTGATTAGTTTGTATGGCATATTCAATAGTGACACAATGGTTTTCAATAAAACACATTGAGTGCTGACCTCAAATCCCAATACCTTGTAGGCATCTTTCTAATTTACAAATAATTTCATGGGTTTTTTTTTTTGATACTGTGGACTGATAAATCTCCAGACTAGAACTCAGTTATATGCTCTTCACTTCTTCAAACTTCAGTTCTGTGGCTTTATATAAAAACATACCCTTCTGAAATTAAATAATTTCTGTCTTTCATGAGGGTTCACTTGTTTGTTACTTCACTTAAATTCTTGATTCGATCTACTAAATAGTTCCTGTTACCTGCCTGCTTGCTTTCTGTGGAGAACAAGGAGGAGATGCGTATGATTTTTAAGTGGGTAAACTGATGCACACAGAATGTGTGCTTGACATGATACACCTCGGCTACCTGATGGAGAGGCAGGAACATCTGTAACAGACTCCAGAACAGATAAGGCGGTGTTGAAAAGAATGGGAAGGGGCTATAGGGAGCTGTGGAAAGCTGTGAGTTGAGAATGCTTTTGGCCTGGCTTCAGTAGGGCTTGTACTTCTCAGTTCAGCTGTAGAACCAGAGGGATTCTCCTTTCCATGTGGCATCTTCCTCTGTGTGTATAAGCATTGTGAGACTGTCTGATCTTGAGAATAGTTGAGCTTAGAATTAGCTAGAGAACTTTCTGAGCTCCTGCTTATTTTTTTTGTTGTCGTTTTAGGGTTTTTTTTTCCACATCTAGTAGCGATTTTGCTCAAACTCTGCTGAAATAGGAGCAACTTTAGCAGCTTACTGAGAACCTGTCAGCACACCTAACTTGCATAAAATTGACTGTATTGCAGATGCCCTCACCTAACTAGGAAAATGTAAAGTTACTGACTGCAAATCCAAGCATGAAATGATCCAAAGTATCCGATATGGCCTTTTCTCCTTCATCTAAATTTAGCCCTCAAGTGTACGGATGCATCTTGCTGTGCCCTTGTACCCAAGGACAGACCTTAGCTTACGGCATTTAAGCAAAATACTCTGTAGCCTTCTCAGCTGGTATTAGATTGCAGTACTGTAGTTGTGAGTACAGTGTTAAAATTACAGGTTAAGATTTCTTTTCATGGACACAGAATGCCACACAACCATTAGGAGCAGTAGGTAGTGCCAGGTTGCTGACATGAAACTTTCCTATTAAGCACAGGGATACATTCTCACACATCGGTGGAATATTTATTAGTTCTCAGGTTGCTCATTGACTGTGATGAGTGGACGAGTGCATTTAGGTTCATACTGTAACTAAAGCATTAAAATGGGTTTAAATTTGCTGGAATTTGCTTTGTGAAATTTGTTTCAGCTGAACTGTGGGCTAAAGAGTGGCAGCCTGGACTTACATTGAAGTTTGGTTTGTTTGTGTTTTAGCTTGTCCTTATGGTGCCTTGTGATTTCAACACAGCCATGTACTTTTGAAAGATTTAAGACTTTTGGGTTATGTTCACTACTGCTTATTGAATATAATAGGCTTTTTTTTTTTTGATATAGCAAGACCAGTCTAAAGTCAGTGTCTTTAGAAAAGAAAGATGGCTTTATGGTAAAATCGTTGTCTGGGTACTGTAGAGATTTGGATTCACCTCTTGGCCCTAAGGTTTCGTTGAAGAGGTTTGTTCTGGTTTGGTAGAACTGGCGCCTCCACAAAGATGCATAAACAGCAGCTGTTGCTGCCTCTGCTCTCCCCTTGACTTTACTGGAAATTGCTTCACTTCCTCCTGCCTACAGGGGCCGTGGAGGCCTCCCTGTCTGCCTTCTCCGTCGTCTCTTGGCCTTCGGCTGAATCGTAGTCACTGGCAGTAAACATGCTCTGGCAGAAGCATCTTGTCAGACCTGTGGAAGGGCACCTGTCTTGCTGCATCTGATTTCCTCATTTCACAGGTGTGTTTCATTTGTCCAGTTCTTCTTTGCAGATTGTAAGAAATCATGTGTTCATATAACACTGACCTCAGGACTAGGGCTTCGAAAACTTGGGTTCACATCCCATAATATTCTGTTGTGTTCACTGGCCTGTCATTTGCAGCTCAGTAGAAAATCCATTTTGCTTACTCCAGCATGTTCTGCTTTGTGAATAATTTCAAGCATATTTGAGGTGGAAGAATAAATTTAACATCCCTTTGAGGCCCTTTTCAGTGCTATTTTATTTTCTGTTGAAGCCTTAGTTTATACAAGTGCAATTTTTTTATGCCTAACTAATAAAATATCCTAAAGTAGAAGTATGAATAGTAGATTCATGTACTTTGTGCAAAATCATGTGTTTAGCATCTGTACATCAACTATGTCAAGTTAACTCATTGGATTTGAGTTCAATATGTTTGATTCAATTATTTAAAAAAATATGAAACTCCATGATTATAAAGATTTTATAAGCATTTCCACTGATAGATCCCCTCAGCTTAAAATTGGCAAATATGCAGCCCCTTCAAAATCAATGTTTTAACCTTTTAAAGAGATTTGCCATTCACACACAAACATTTTTCCTGGCTAGACTGAAATCTCACTTTACAGGTCTATAATAATTTCCAATTATCTTATGTAAACCTTTGTCTTTCTTTTTAAATCCAAGCAGTCTCTAGTGTAATAGCTACTAATTTTCATCCTATCTGCTCCCCCTCCCCCAATTTCTTTCTGCTGCAGCTGTAACCTTGCTCTGGTTCTTCTCTATTTTTTCAGACCTTATGACTCAAAAATTCACGCCAAGCTTTTGTTACCTTGAGACTGAGCCCATCTTTGCTTTATTTATTTTGGATTCACTTCTGTCCCCTAATTCTCTTTTTTTAAAGAAATGAAAATCATTGTTATGTGCTTACGTTGTAATATTTACATATTCTTAACCCACGATTAATCCCTGTGTTTGTGGTTTGTTGAGCTACAAACCTCTTATTACATTGTTTTATTTACAGTAGCCTGAACCTTGCATAATTGCAATAAGTGATTGTTTTCTGTCTTGATCTTCCTAGCTATGGTCTTTAAAGCAATTCCATTTATCTCAGTGTTTATGTCTCTTAACTTGTATCTTCATTCTCAGGTATTTCCAAATAGAAGGTGCAAAAATAGTTTCCTTCTTAAGAGAAGTTTATTTTTTCCTATGATGTGTTTCGTCTATTTTCTTGTTATATGTGAAGAAATAGAGAAGAGAGCATGTTTTGAATTTCATTTTGTGTGTGAATAGTACTTGGGTACATTTTTATCTCCTGCAGAAAATCTCTGCCAGTTCTTCATGTCACTTGCCTTCATGGACCTCCGGTCTTCTTCAGTAATTTGGTCTTGTAAAATGATGGCAGGTCACAGCTGTTGAGGGGAAAATGATTGCTAGGTTTATAAGGGCATAAGCTTATAAAAGTGTTTTAATAGCAGGAGAAAGATTTTGAAATGGTCTCTGTATTAAAGGGCAAATGAAAGTGTTAGGTTGATAGTGGCTTGTGGTATTAAGCAGATAGTCTGCTTTCTTTTGTGCCCAGAGAAATTTTTTCTGTACACCTGACGTAGTTAAAACTTGAGATAAACAAGCTTGATCACAAAGGCTTGAATGTTCTTTCTCTTGAGACATACACATTAATGTTAGTAATGAACTCTTTGTTGACTATCAGAAGATTTGTGCAGAGTATAGGAAAGGCATACAGCTTTTGAATAGAAAAATCTGGCCGTGCTACTCCATTATGACAAATCTGTCTTACACCTGACACAGACTCTGACAGCACTAACAATCTAATAAATCAGTCATGGGTAACGCATGCTGAAGGATGCTTCAGGGAAAAAAAAGAAAGAAGTGAAGACTAAGTAAGCCTGTAGTATGTTTCTTTCTTCCTGTGGCACTATGGCAAACTGATTCTCTGGATTCTCCTGGTAAACTACTCACAACAGTTATTCCTATCTTCCTTTTATAGTAGAAATGCCAGCAAGTTACATGTCTAAACTGAAACGACTTCTAAACAGGAAAAAAAAGTCTTAACAAGACATCACAGAAATCAGCTGAAAAACTGGCTGATTCTGTTAGGAGCACCACCATGACAGAAGAGTAAAATCTAGAGAGTAAAGTTAGTACAGAAATTTTTGATAAAATTATGATCATTAAAATAAATTTTCTTTCTGATTCAGACTGAGAATTTGTCTAGTTAGGGTTTTGCCTCAGGAAGTATTCTTCATTTTTTTGATCAGTTTTAATAGAGTACTGCTCCAAACTAGGTTAGCTGCACAGTTTGGGGAGGTGTTAAGTCATCTGTCAAATGGAAAGGGAGTAACAGAACTGGCTCCAACATAGAAGAGAGAGAAAACCTAATTCTATTATGTCAGAAGAGCCCAATTAATACTTCTAATCTGGAACTGAGTAGTCTGTGATTCATAGAGTCAGTGGAAGAAAGAAAGGCACGTCTAGAAGAGTCTTATCTTAGTTCAGAGCATAAAAGTAGAACAAATCTGAGCCATAACTCTCAGGGAGGTGGACACCAAGATTAAGACAGGTATGTGTTGTGTCTGAGGAACCTGACTTCACTGGGGTGAAGAGGTCTCTGCAAGAGGAGTTCCTGCGTGGTGACTTACCTACATCTGTTCAAAGTATAGGGCTTGTAGTTTATATTAATATGTTGCACTGAAAAATGCAGTGAATCTGTATCACAGTTTCCTCCTCCTGTGGGAAACTGGCCTAATGTCAAGTTCTCCAAATCTGAGCTGCTAGAAGTAGGAAACAACATGGAAGGCAGAGTACTATTTGTCTATGTCCTTTAAGGCAAAGACCTTTCTGTTCTAAACCTGCCTTGCAGTCGATCCAGGGGGATCAAATCCAGAACTCTGTTTCTCAAGCACTGGTGCAATGAAAACTTACTAATAATGAACCTTAATTTGGATGACAGTTGTGCACTACTTCAGAGCTCCTGAGTATAAATTTGTTTCTTGAAGTGTAAACTGTAACCTTAAATGTACATATTGTTATGCATACCATGTATATTGTGATATGTCCTGCTCCTTTTTCAAATGATGTTAATAGTAAAAAATTAATTAAGCATAAAGATGTATCAGGCCCACAGAGCATGTCGTGCTCTACAGCTTTTGTAGTTAAATAATTTAAAGTGAAAATAATTTCCTGCATAATTGTATGTGTGTTTATTTATGTATGTGTAGTATTATGAAGTCTTTTTCATTTGGGACATGATATACGAGTTGGCAGAACCTCTCAATATGTCATCAACTTGAATCGAGCCCAAAACTGTACTCATTTCCATGCATCATCTGCTGTTTTTTTCAGTGATCCATGTGGAACAGGGATTTCTGACAGGAAGGCTAAGCATTGAATACACATAGAGACCAGATTACACTTCCTTCCGCTATGGGTGGTCTCTCTAGGATGGGATTAGTGGCTTCTGTTGTTTAGCTGCTGCTGTACTTCTTTATGGATAAACCAAGGAATTATGTCTGCAGGCCTCTGAAAGTGGTACATATCTGGAGCAAAACTCAGAAGAAAGAAATTAAGATGCAGTATCTTACTGTCTATTCCATAGGGAGTAGAATAATTTATTTCGGAATATATTGCACTTCCTAATATGAGGGAAAAAAACCTCACTTTTAAATGAAAGAAATATGATATTTTTCCTGCTGAAATACTGGTTAGCATGGCTGTTTTTCCATTAAAAGCATTTTCTTTGCTTCTTAGCAATTTCTAAGAGTTTTTCAGCTCATGTACTGTGGAGATACTCATGCATGTGAATACATGTGTACGTGCAATGAAACACGTAAAAACACCATCTTTTCAGCAAAAGTTAATAATGATGGAGACAAGGTACAAAAATTAACTCCTTCCTACTTCTTGCAGTCTCCTGCTTTCTAGGCAAAAAACTATTAGTGTAAGCTTTTCTTTTGAAAGTACACAAAACCAATGAAAATTCAAAAAGAATGTAACTAGAGTCTTAATGTTCAAACGTCTGCATAAATGAATATTAGAAGCCATGGATGAGTTAAATCTGCCAGTGATCCTCTTAAAAAGGTTTATATTAAGCAAAAAATCCAAATGCACTCCCTTCTGCCTCATGGTTCTGTATGTTATTCCCATAACAAGAAATCATGATTTCTTGTACTGAATTTATACTAAGGTTTTAACAGGATTTAGAAATAAGTTTTGGGAAACAAAGTATAGGAAGTCATAAAGATAACTAGAGGTGATAACTTACTCATAATGTTAAGTAACTAACTTTATACAGAGCTGATACATTTTTTGATACAGTGCAATTAATAAAACTGGCTGTGCCAATCTTTTTTGGACATGCAACAATAAGAAGAAGTGGCATAGACATATAAGACAAAATTCAGAAAAATAAAACCTTGTATTTGCAGGGGTGGTCGACTGATTAGGTATTTTTCAACAAGATACAAAGCACCTATGCAATTCTGTAGAAAATATTTTTTCTCTTACATTATTCTGTATCATGTTTAAAACACAAGCTAAGAATATAATCATTATCATATACAGTGGCTTATTAGCAAAGTTAATTGAACAACCAAGGGAGGAAAATCAGTTAAGTGCTGAAGTGGCTAAGAGAAGAGAGTCAGTGCCAAAGTTCATCCTCAAGAAAAGGAGTGTTGAACTGACATGATCTAGAGGTTACCTGTAGTTTCATATTAGATACTAGGACCTGAGTGCTGGCATTTATCAGCAGTTGTTTCTGTTTTATAACGACACTTAAACTTCAAAGATGCAAAATAACTTTCTAGTTTTCTAAAAATACCTGCAGATGTACATTGGATATGTACATCTCTTAGATAGTCACTTCTAGAAGTGCAGTGAAAAGCTGTAAGATGTTGAAGGCTGTTTTAAGCTTCCAAATCCAATCTTGGCAAGGAGTTTTGTTCATTAGCGCTGTCTCTTGTAGACATTATGGAGGCAAGGTAATAGAAATCTTTTTTATTGATTGGGGCTGTACTTCAAGAAAGGCATAATTGCCACCCTAAATTTAATCTTGTACATACTCATCTGGTGCCAATGTTCTACTTTAGTATTAATGTCTTCCTGGAACTGTTAAAGTGAATGTTAAAAGCGTAACTTCATATTAACATTCCTAATTGTGATCCAGATCAGTATGAAATTAAGATTTTTTTATGAAATTTAGTAAAATATATCCATTATTTTTGAAGACTGGTCCTTCATCTATGTGTATGTTTAGTAGAAAACTTGCAAGAAGTGGCGAGTGTAATTTGTTTTTGCATTCTTTTGCATTTGGGAAACTATTTACATTGGAGAAGTTTGTAATAGAAAATGAAAGGAAAAACTGCAGAAATACAGAATAGAAAATCATTTATTGGAAAACAGTATTGATACAATTAAAAGCCTCTTGCTATATACAAAGTTAGCTGTGGAAAGAAAAAAATATCTGATACTATTAGGAGTTAGGGGAAAGGGAGGAGGAATCTTTCTGTGAATTATAGTACCAACAGTTTTCCCAAGCTTTTCCAGCACTTAATTTTCAGTATTCAAAGGTCTCACAGTAAGTGTCTTTTATTCTTATAAACGGACAGTAAGAGCCAGATCAAATCTTACACCTAGTTACTGTTGCAACCCTGAAGGTTCAATGAAAAAAATCCTTAGTTGTATGATTATTCCCTTTCTGTTACTTCTCAAAGAGTGAGGAAATGTCAAAACTTCTGTGCATTTCTCTGTCAAGGCACTGTGGTTTGATCTGTAGCTGCTCTGAATGTTCCAGTAAGACAAATGAAAAGAGAGTGTGAATGCCCAGACTGGGGTTTGGGATTTACCTTACTGAACGTGGAAGTTGTCTGAGGTGAGAGTTTAAAACGATTATTTCCAAGTGAATTTATAATTGGGTTCTTTATTCCCTTCCTGCACTCCTTCCTCTTCTCCGCCCTGGGTTTCCTGCTGTTATTCCATTCCCCAGTCAGTGCCACTTTGTGTGCTGAAATAGTTGGAGCTTGCAAGTTGCTTGTCTTTTAGCCACTGCTAGATGAGATGAGGGTAGATTTCTGTAAATCTGAATTTTCAGATTAAGAAATTTTTGAGAGCACTGAGATTTTCCAGTGTTTCACTAAGCATATGATTAAAAAGCTAATTAATTTTATAAAATTCTTCCAGGGATTAAAGTATCATGGCTACATGGGGCCTTGTTAAGCTTGTTGACTCACTCATGGCCAATCTATAATCGTTACAGAGAGTAAAGGAGAACTCAGGGGTAGATGCAACTAAATGCCAACTTTTCAACAGATAAAATATTCATACCTCCAATTCAGAACAGTGGGGAAGAATCCAGTATCTTAAATGATTGCTGATGCATTATCAACTTAGAAAACTAAAGCATTTGGCTTTAGCAGTTGTTCAGTTACTCAGCTCAATGATACTACAGAGTGGAGCTAGTGTTATTTAAACATTATTGAGGTGTTTCCCTCAGTAGTCTCTGAAATTCCTCAGTACAAGCAGGTTCTTATTTATTCACTTTTCTCTGGATTATGATTAAATACACTTCTTTAAAAAATGAGAAGAAATGAGGCAATTTATATGTGCCTTCCAAATTTTAATGAAAGCAGAATAACATGGCACTAAAATCTTTATAAAATAGTCTGTATCATTTTAAAATTTTGCTGTTGTCAGGCGCAGTCAATGGTGATGGTGTAACTACGGCTATAAAAAGTGAATTTGAGCCTAGCCATGCCAGACAATTTCAGAAATAAAGGTGGGTTTCTTGATGTATGGTAAGGTATTTTTATTCTTCTGTGTGATTATGAGAGGGTAGAAAGGAGAAGATTAGCAATTTCTTCACACTGCATCTTCCCAAACGAAAAATGTGCACAGTGCCAGATTACCAATACCCAAATGATTGTCTTCATTGTCCTGCTGTTATGTTATCTTCATCCTATTGGGAGCTGCAAAAAAGAAATGAGTATTCAGCTGCTTATGGGACTATATAAGAAACGGCTTTATGCATGTGGTGTCATGCAAGAAATATTATGTGCAAGTGTTCAAATGATTTAATGTAGTTACTGTATCTTCTTTGGAATTTTTATGTAATTATGGCAAAATCACAATCCACATTTTTTCACAATTTTGATGTAGGTGACCAAAGTTTTTATTAACCAGGTAATGAAGAACATGATTTTGAAAGGGATTAAGCAGTGAAATGATGAATGGAACTGTTTCTAAAGCATGCACATAAAAAGATATCATCTAGCTAAGGCTGATTTCTGCTCCATTGCTTCAACAGGAAAATAGCTATATTGCTGAAATGATTTGGCTTAGGCTCTATTATTTGCGGTGGCACTTGACAGTTATGGAGTTGGAATTCAATTTCTTTCATCTAAAGCAGGTGTGCCTTAAAAAAATCACTCTGCCACTTCTGTATAACGCATGGAGATTGTTGGCTTCTTGCCTGAAAGCATTTCAGTGCACTTATCCCATTTTCATACAGCAGAAGTTGTCCATGAATATCATCTCGGTTTAAATACATGAGTGAATTTTCTTTAACCCAAAACAAGATAATAGATGATATGAAAAGCTTTATTTTATGCTAGCCCATAGATTTAAGAACCAATTTTGAAGGGCAGTTTTATAGAAATCCATATTACAAAGCACATAAGGATTTTGATATTAATTTATTATTTAGGACAAGACAAAAGGTGCTCCTTAATCTTGATGTATCTGTATTTGACATGACATGTTAACCTTGGTATTAGCATCATGTATCCAAATTTCACTTCTAGGTTTGACTCTACAATACTTTACCTTTGTTTCTGATAGTGATATATTCAGGTAGCAGTTGGTTATTCGTGAATAGGATATGGCATATTTACTTTATATGAAAAGAGAGCATACTTCTACAAGTGCCTGCTGAGATTTAGACTGGTTTAGTTAGAGTAAGGACTTGATTTTATATGGAAAAGTGTGTAATATCTGACAAAGTAATTTATATTTAGAGGTCAGATAAAAATGTGTGTGTGCACATGTGTATGTGCACACACAGACACACATATATATATATGTACATATTTCTACTAAAATACATACCTAGATTTTTATGTGTGTATATATGGCATGTGTGAGTGTATTTATACACACGCGCACACGCACGCACACACACGGATAAAATAGGATCTATAGTCAAACATAAAATGCTGCAAAGGCCCTGTCCTGCTATGTTTTGGTAAGAAAAGCTGTGGAGAAATTTGGAGCATTTATGTAGCACAGAATAGGAGAGAGACTTGTAAGTATTCTTGCTACACAGACTTACCTACAAGCACCCCAAAGCCCCATTCTGAAGGAACATGTCAGCTGAAGCCAAAGCATTTCTGAGAAGACTGTCAATAAACTGTTTTCTCCTGTGTTTGCGAAACTCCAGTGAGATAAACAATGTTGTAATTTCCAAATCAGTGATACTCTACCGTCCCTTTTATACTTAAGGAGAGGGTACAGAATGCATTCTTTTGTTGCAGAGACACATCAGCAGCAGTCCAGGAAATGAATAGAATGAACGTTTTTGTAAGTTTTGTTTCTTCACTAACTTCTCCGTGCTTATGTGTTCAAGTGTTCACACGCACTGCAGATTTTCATTTTGCTGTGCAATACCATATTTCTTTAAATCTTTTAAGGGCCAATTGCGGTTTTTGTCATCAATTGAATGGAACATAATATGGAGATCTCCAGGCTAGCAGAGAACTGAGCTGACAAGTTCACATCGTATGGCACATTTCTGTGTGGATTTATCAGGTCACGCCTGGAAGCCCAAACCCTTGAATGCTTCCAAGTCTAAACTAACCCCTGTGGTTTTGGCTGCTGCTTGTTTCACCTTATTTCCTGCCCTTCCAGTTTCAGGATGCCTCTGAACACAGTCTGACTACACAAGCAAGTGTGTGTGTTATGAAGGTATTCCGCAAAATGAGGAGAAGGTCACAGTCATTTGTCTTGCTTAAATAGCATTAACTACTCTTACATTCCCTTTTGATAAGCAAGCAAGTAGTCTGACTAACATACATTATATGTGTAGCTGAGGATCACTTACATTCAACTTTCCCCTTTTTATTTCATATTAATTCCATCTTATTTATCAAGTAATTTATGAATATGCCTGTCATTGTTTCCTAAAACTCCACATGTTTAGCTTGTATATTCACAGATGTTGAATACAGCTTGTATAACTTGAGCTCTAACTATTGTTGTTTAATGTCTCTTGATGTATACATGAACAAAGTGATACTGGCATTAAGGTTAGTAGCTGCAGCAGAGTATTGCATAATATGAGAAACTGTTTATTAAAAACATTCTCTTGTATTTTTAGGCTGTACGGAAATCAATAGTGTGTTTAATCTTTGGAATGTAGTCACCAAATTCATTCGTAAGAGAATGAATGGCGTATTTTGCTATATGCTTTACTGGTAAATTCTAGTGTTAAAAATAGCTGATACAAGTTTTGCCTTTTTTTAATTATTATTTGCTGAAGGGGGCTAGACTGCTAAGTACATTTATGCCTTAGAATAAACATTCAACAGATAAGCAAGTCTAGTGCATTAATATTTAAAGTGTTATTGGGAAAATAAAACATCAGGATAGCTTGTTGTGTAATATTATTTACCATTTACATCCAACTAGATAACATGGTTTAGCTTTAATTAATTCTGTTGGCTTAATTAATTCTGTTATTTTAATCTATTTAGAAAAAAAAAAAGAACAAGGAAAGTATGATTGTATCAGATAGGACAAGAGTAGCAACATGAATTTCAACTTTTTATAAAACTTCCTATAGTGCAAATATTACAGTGATTATCTTCGTCTCCTCTGGGACTCAAACTAATGTTTTTACTAACCGTGGTTCGACTGGAAGAGAGGTCTGTTCAGTTTGTTTTGTTTGGGTCCCCCCTTCCAGCCATGAGAAAGCGTGGTCTAATGGCTGTTTTGAATGTAAAAGTCAGCAGGAACGTTTTCTTCATGTCTGTCATGAAACTTGCTAAATTATCTGGATGTCTCAAAGAGTCAATACAAATTAGAAATATGCAAAAGGTTTCTAAGAGAGTGATTGCTATTCCAGCAAGTTCATTAGCCTTCTGAGGAATGCTGTTGGCAGGCTTCGTTTAACAGAACTCCAAAACAAAGTAAACCAAAAATGTCAGAAAATGAATTGCAAATCACTTGGCAATATAAATGTGAGAACTAGGATGTAGATGATGAATAATTTGGGAAAATGTATATTGTTCTTCCAGGAATGTTGACTGCACAAGAGGGAACTATACTGAAGATTACAGCAGTGCAAGGGAATAACTTGATTAGATGAAAATAGGCTGTCCAGCTTTCCAAACGCTCTGGCAAAACCAGACTCTAGACACTTGTTAGTTTTTTGTGGGGAGGAGTTTTGCAGCACTGCGTTTTTTCAGCTCCCTGTGTTTAGCATCTCAGTATTTTCAACCCATACTCTGGGAAAAAATGGATCTTTAGCTCTAATTTTGTGAGACTGCATTGAAGACCGGTAATTAATTTCAGAGGAGGAAATCTGTCTCCTAAACTGGATATGTGGCAGTCACCTTACATTTCCTTCTCTAGGAAAGGGGGGTTGGCAAGATGCAGTTAGTTGCAGGTGCAGTCACCTAGAACCTCCCTTGTCAGCTGCTGCTGAAGGAAGGGAAGAGGCTGCAAAGCTCCAATTCAGTTTTTTTGACAAATTTTACATGTCTCTACTACTGTATTCCCGTTATTTGAAAATTCATAACAGAAACAGATAACAGAAACAGAGCAAAGCGTGAGTTGTAACTCCCATAGCAAAACATAGTGGTAAATCTAACAGGGAGAGAAAATTGCAGATGACACAGGCAAAGCTAACTTGTTCCATGGCTTTTCTTCAGTCTTCACAGAAAGGTTAAATGTGACCAAAGGTTTAACAAGATTAGAATTAACAAGGAAACAGGAATGCAAGGAAAAGTAGGGAAAGAATTGAATGTTTAGATTCAGAAAAGGCAGATTTAAGGCCTGTTTGCAAGGTGAAATGACTGTGCAATAAACTAGGATTTGAATTTATGGTCTGTCAGCTGTTCTGCATTAGCTTCCCATATGGAAAGACCTAGTGTATAAGAGGGCCTTCATGTGAAGCAGCTAATCCAGGGCCTCATGGAATTTGTGCCAGCATACTTAAAGAAGCAGTTTCTAAACCAGCAGTAATTAGCTTTGAGAACTCCTGAAAGATATAAGTAGTTCCTGTAAACATAGTACATATCTTTAAATGAGAAAAAAGGAGAAGTAAGACAAATTGATCAGCCCAGGTTGGTATCTGGAAAGATGCTGACACAAATTAATAATCAATTTATAAGCCCCTCAAGCATACTGAGGTAATAAGAAACAACCATTCAGTATCCACCAACAGATATATTTTTTTCTTTAGGGAGACTTTTGACATGCTCCAGGCAATCACGACAGTAGGTATATTTTAGATGAAATAGGGAGGCATATCTGTTTGAGAAACCATTCTCAACAAATTATTTTATCAATAGTCTCTTGTCAAGATGGGTACCCAAAGGCCCCGATTTTTCTACTATTCACTACTTTCATTAATGTCTTAGGCAATGGGACATCATATTTTTGAATGATGTCGCACTTGGAGGCAGTGCAAGCAGGCTTAGAATTAAAAATCTTCTTGATAAATGGGTGAAACAGTTTGAAATGCATAAGACAAAATTAAATAAAGACAATAAAGGCAGTGTTTACAAAGGAGAAGTCAACTACACAAATACCAAATGAGAAATAACTATTACGGCATCAGTACTGTGGAAGAGACTGAGTTGGTTACAGTGCTGTAGCAGAAAAATGTAAATCTCTTCTGCAAGCGTATTAACAAGAGACGCAGAAGCCATACGGGGAGGCAGTTGTTCTGCACTAGTCAGCACTGGCATTCAGCTACAGCATCACGCTTTAAGAAGGATAGCGACAAGCTGGAGAGAGTTCAGAGAAAGCCAATAGAATAAAAGGTTTAACACTTGGTTTGTTTTGTTTGGGAAAATGAGAGAAAATCAAGGAGGGGACATTGTAATTGTCTTCCGATGTGTAAAATTGTGTTACTAAAAGGACTGCAAAACCTTTTCTCTGTATCCACCAAAGTTGTCCCAGGCAGCATCAGGTTTACTTGCAACAGATTAGCTTTATATTAGGTGTTATGGAAAAACAAAAATGTACCCTAGCAATGTAGTCAAGTGCATGAACAAATTACCTAAATATATTGTGAAATTTCCACAATTGACAGGTTTGCAGAAGAAACTGATTAAAGCCTATTCATATTGTTTACTTATACCTGATCCCGTCTCATAAATTAACTGTTGGGAGGCCTATCATCCCAACATTTCTGCAATAATATAAGTATAAATTCTTATGCTTACAATTTATTTTAGTCCACGCTAGTAAATGAGCTTCTGTTTATTAATATCTCTTAAAATTTTGACTTTTTGGAGGGGGAAACAATTACTTATCTTCTTCACTCAATTGGTTTCCTATGCCATAATATAAGCTGTGTAATTTAAACTAGATGCCACTAAATCTACCATTTTTAGTACTAACTTTAATTCTAGCTCTAAGCAAGGCTCACAGATTGAAGGAAACCTGTTAATTCTCTTTTATTCAGAACCTTTCCATCTTCACATCAAAGCAATATACTTTCGTACAAGTGCAACCAATCAGTATATCAGTTATGAAACTGGAGGGTGCTTCAAACAATCTTAAAAACTGAAAGATAGAGACCCATGTGTTTGTATGTATCATTGATAGTTTGGCATTTTGGACATATGTAATATGCAAAGTCTTCTTCTACTTTCTTTTTCTTTCAGGACTGATTTACTGTGTAATAGTTTATTCATGTGAAAAAGGAAGCCTGGTATTTGATTTCATATTTTCTGTGAAGTGCAACAAAGTTCCACTTCATTTGTGAACTGACAAATACCATACTTCACCCATTCACAGCTGGAATAATGCTCTAAAGCAAACCTGATAATCTTGGTCCGGTATACCAAAAAGGGCATCTCTCAGTCTACAAAGAGAAAGTCCTCTGAATATAAACACCTGTAAACAATAATTCTAGTTTATCTTCACTTATTCTTGTTTCCATTTGGACTTCTTCTATTAATTATTTGAGAAAATACACAGCATATTTTCCTAGGCTACAGCCAACCTATTTAATAGATTTTTTTATATATAGAAAATTGCAGCACTTACTCATCTTATCTACATCTGCTGTATTTCACTATTGATATAGGAGCTGTAATTAAATATGAGAATGTACTTGTTAAGAAAATCCATATAGGACTTTAATTTTGATATTAAAATCTAATTATCATTAACAGAATAAAAATGACTATCTGAATAGATTTTCATGGTTTCTCTCAGTGCATTATGTAATAGAAATGAAAAGGTGTTGGTTTTTTTCTCAGCCTTTGAGTACAGATAAATGACAGGGCAACCTGCCCATCCGTGTGGAGTACTGTTTGAGCTAAAGGAAGATGCTGTGTCTTAAGAATGTACCCCTTCACCATGGCAAATATAGAAAATGTTTGTAGTGTTTGTGACTGTGGAAGTGAGAAGACTGTCTGAGAAACAGGGTGTGATGAAATAAAGCAGTCCTCAAAACAGAGGTGGGAATTCAAGTTAATAGCACTATACAAGGCTCAGGTGCAGCAGGCAAGACAGAAGAAAGGTTTTGTCTTAGTGCCGAGGTGTGGGGGAGAATCTGGACATTACTGAGGTTCTAGGTTAAGCACAGCAGTCAGATGTGCTCCGTTACTATAACCTTGCCGTGACTACCATTCTGGTAGTGGGACATAGCTGAGTGTTTTTTAGGGGGCAGATGAGGATATTCTTTGCCCAAATCAGTGCTTCTCAAATTTGTATTAAAAAAAAGTTTGTGTGAACTGCACTTCAGTTTGTGCTTAGCTCAATGCCTGGCCTGGAAGAAAAGAATAATTGTTCCTAAGGCAAGAAGAACAGCTGTCAGAGCAAGAAGATATATGGCAGGAGATGTGCCACTTATTTTTGCCTGTCATTCACCTTGGAAGGGCACAGGCGATTTAGTTCCAGTTAGCTCTGTTGGAGCATGTGTGGGAACACCTACTTGGTAATGGAGCAGCGACTCCTAAAAGGGGCTAGGAGAATTCATCTGGAAAGGAGCTTCTAGCACAGTTACTTGGAGGAGAGAGGCAGATACTTCTCTGATCAGAGGAACTGTTTTGGTGTTTTGCACTTTTGGATATGTCTGCAGTGATGTTTAACGCAGACTTTGAGGTCAAGCTCAGCAAGGTGAGTGGGCTCTCTGTGTGTAGTGGGGCATAGAGAATTGGAGTGGGAAGGAATGACCAAGCGTGTTTGCTGCTGGCAGGCTTCCTGGGTGCAAGGCCTGCAATTTCATATTGCAAACAAGAGGATCAGTTAGGAGAGTGGCGGGGATATAAAATGGGAGAGGGGGTATATGGTGGGGATGGTATGGTATATGGTAGGATTGGGCTTGCAATTCAGAAAGGCTTCCAGGCTTGGGCTGGACTGCAGCCAGGGCTTTTTTTATGGGGTTTACTGTGCAGATGATTAGTGGGTTTGGAAAGGAGGAATGTATTAAGGCTGACCCTAACTCTCAGAGTAGACACAACTTTTGTGGGTTTTATACTTGAGGTATTAAACTGTTCCATAAGGGAAGATTTTATACAGAACATGGATACAGTGTTAGATTAGCAGTTTAGCAGAAACTAAACTTCCTTTAAACTATTTTGTAACCTTATTGACATCTTTCATAAGGTTAACAAGACTTTAATCCATTTTCCTGTAAACTATTTTAGTTACATTCAGTTATTCTTGTCCCTCTTACTAGAAGAATCCAGTGTTTCTGGACCATACCTTACCTTTTTTCCACATGTTGAACCAGTATAGCCACTTCTGCAAGCACAGACATTTGGTCTTATGCACCTGCTTCCAAACAGACATTTTTGCTCACAAAGTGCTACAAATGAAAGATAAAGTTGTTTAGAAATACACTTATTGTAAGGTTCATAATTAGAATGGAAATACGCAGATGCTTTCGAATATGATGTGACAAAATATGTTATGACTCTGTACATTCATATGATGGAAGAAAGGATAATTAGTAAAAATATTTATGTCTTAAAAGTTGTTTACCATAGACTTTTTCATGCTTATGTGTCTGTTATGTTTAGAATTTTCTTCTTTTCTTCTTGTCCTCTTCTAAATGATGGGAAAAGAGAAGACTGTGCCAAAGTAATAACCTCAGCTCAGTAGGAAATGGATCTGTATATAGCCTAGTTTTGAAAGCCAAGATACATTCTGGGCAGTGATAGTTGGTCAGATTTGTGCCAAAATTGGTTTTATTTTGTTCCAATTGAAATAAAATAAGAGCTGTTAAAAGATCCTTTCTTTACTGAGATGAAAAGATATGTTAAATATGCACTCCCGAAAGCGATGGTATCACAATAAATAAAAGGGAGATTTTCATGAATTGTGTACTTTACATCTCTGGAAACCAGGGCAAAAGGACATGTAATTTCATGGTCCTACATAATCAGTAATGGGCTATTCATTCTAAGTAAAAAGGAACCAACAAATTTTTTTTAATGTTATTTACAATACCAGTGTACTTATAGAGGCCCATCCATTTGAAGATATTCTGCTAATAAAAGAATCAATGTCCTTTTTTTTTTTTTAAAGCTACAAAAAGTAATCAGTTGAATTGCTCGAATCTTAGCCAGTTTTTCATCCTCATTAGCAGTTTGTATTCTTATGACATTGTTTTGGCATAGAGGAAAGAGAACAGCTAATTCATAGGGCATCAAATCAAGAAGAACACACATGTCATATTATTTTAATTAGATCTCATGAGTTAAACTTTCTATAAATACTGCCAGAATATTGTTTCCTAGTTACCAAGAGTCAAACTCAATGGCTTCAAAATCAGTCATATGTGAATGAACAGGTGGATTCTTATATTTTCTTGTCTGGCAGAAGTATATAGGAGGTCTCTTACCATGCACCATTAAGATAGATTTGAAAATAAAAGTATACCATCTCTTCCATTATTGTATCTAAGCAAAATAAACCATTAGATTTGAAACACTGTGATATATCACTACAAGAGATTTTTCCACGGAAAATAAACTTCAACACATTGAAGGGATGAAGGAGCAACTTCCAGAATTTCAGTTGGTTAGTCTCAGATTCTGATTCTGATATAGATAAAAACTTAGATAAATTCTTCACATTATGATCTGAAGTCTCAGAGTCAGAAGAGATAGGCCAGTGACTTCTTCAGAGAGCCCATTGTGGGATCCTAGGCCATTCAAATGTAATTTTCAGAGGAAAGTCATAATAATTGTTGTAGTGATCTTGGAAGGCCAGAGGCAAGCTGTCATTTTGCCGTAATGATTCCTATCTCTATGCTTATTTAAGCATCATTTGGAATTTTTTAATGCTTTTTGTCTACCATGTTATTGAAAATGTATTGCCAACCCTACCAGCTTATCATGACTGCTAACCCTCATAGAGGGGGTATTGATTCTACCATATGAAAGAATATTAAAATCTAAGTATGTATACTTAAGCTCAAGCCTGATAGCTAAGGGACAGAGAGGTGAAGAACCAGACTTACTGGCAATCTACGTGTCTTAAAAATGAGGGGATGTAAACTCCCTGGCAAACCACTACTCTTATGAGTCAGCTAGTGAGGGTTTATCCTGTTTCAAAACTACTGACCCTTACCATGTCTGGAACAAAAACATGCAGAGACCTGGACATGCTGATAAACTTCAGGTACTCTTTTTTCAAACACAGGTGCATCAGATGGTTATCTGCTGCCAGACTCGTGACCTTGAGCTAGTGACTTGCCTTCTTAGTATAAGAGCTAGTTGATATATTTCTGCTGTTTTTTTAAAGGTAAGAAATGCTGTTTTGTTGAAACAAGATTTTCAGAAGCTAACCTGCTTTTCTTAGGTTTCTGTTGCAAAACACTCCCTAAGACCCAGACTGGCCAGCTGTTAACCTCCGAATAAGTCATTCCTCTGGGAGGGGGAGGCCCGTGTTTGAATCCCTGGTGTGGATGGGGGAGAGGAGGAATGAAGTCATGTGCAATCTAGAACAGCATGCTAATCATCTGCCAACTGCTTCTTTGGCTTCTTCATAAACTTTGAAAGAATTCAAATTTCTGACTGGAAAAATCTGAGTTTGATGCATTGGAAAAAAAACATTTACCACCTGATGCTAGTGAGCACATTGTTAGCAGAAGAGACTCCTTATACTCGCCCAAATTTTGTTCTGCTGTATAATAAGCTTTTGTCCTAGAAGAGAGAGAACTGTGTATAGTATTACTAGAGATCATTAGAAACTAACTTGGGTGGGGGGAAAATGGAAATTGATTCTCCTTTTTGTTTGGTAGTGAATAAAATAAGAACAGGTAAAAACAGAGAGATGGATTCTTCTGGAGACTCCTGTAGCAGCTAGGAGTGGTCTGCTATGCATTGACAGAATGGATTTTAGATTAGTTACTTTTTTTTTTTTTTCCATCTGTGGTTTCTTTGATTCTCAGGTGATGCCAACAAAGAAAAAAAAGGGAAAAGGTTTCCTCCTCCTTTACCCTCTGGTAAACTGCTTGTCTCACCTTCTCTACCCACTGCTTCCTGCCGTAGTGCTCAGAAAAATGAGCTCAGGAGAAAAGTTAAAAACATTTTGGAAGAAAATTGGGATTGAAATCACAGATGATAATAATGTAGCTGAAATTGAAATGAATATTTTATAAATGTATTTACAAGGGATGCTAAACCATTAAATACTAAAAATGACACAGACTATGTATGCATTATCCTGTACAGATTCAGCAAAGAAAGTCATTTAATAAGCTAAGCTTATATTAAAATTATAATCAATAAATGCCCCTTACAAAAAGAGATTTATCCCTGAGTGTTAAAAGAGCAGAAATATAATTTGCATGCAAGTGACAATCTTTTTTAGGTTTTTCTTTTTTTTAAGGATTGAAAGGGTTACATAAGAAACCTAGAAGCAAGCCTGTCTGAGATGTTCAAGACAGAGAGAGAGTATGAGCAGGAATGTTGAGAAAATTGTAAGGCTATAAGCTTGACACTTATAACATGCAAATAAAGCGAAGATATTCTGAAGGGCAAATGAGAAGCCAGTATGTGTTCAATAAGATTAGAACAGAAGATAGCAGCATGAATTTTAATGATGAAGATCCTTCACAACTATACCCTTCTTATACTTTATAATTAATTATTAGAATTATACCTTGATCTGGCATTCTGATCCTTAACAACAGACTTACATCCCTGGCCAGAAGCCTTCTGACTTTACTTGGGGTTATGCTTTAGCTAAATCTGTCAAGGGAATCAGACTGCAGAATCAGGTCTTCAGCACTTTGGTCTAATGTTTCTTTTCTAGCTCAAGAAAAAGAGAGATGTGAATTAGCACAGCAGGAGGTAGAGAGAAGCCGCAGGAATGGAGCTTTAGAATGGGTATCTAATCTAAAATTGGTAGGAAATCACTAATGACAAAACATGGTGATCCTATGATACTGTTTCTGTGTTTTCGAGGAGGGAATTTTTAGAACATCCGTGCTGCTGTAATGAAAGCCAAAGACAGAGTCAGATGGAAAAAATCTTGTAATGGAAACAGATACGGCCTAATCTATGAAGCTGCTACTTTCTGTAGTTAAGGCGTGCTGAAAATTTCAAACAACGTAACTTTTAACCTGTCTTCCCAAAAGGTAATTTCACAAAATTTGCAATATAGTCTGAAATTTTACAATTAATCCTTAAACTATGACAATCAAAGTCATAGTTATTTATTAATGTGTGTATCCCACCATATACCTTGTTTGTTGGGACAAATGACCTATTTTATTGATTCTCTTTCAGAAGCTTTTCTGTTCAGTTGCAGATGAGTGGGGAAGAAAACTGTTCTGTTGATTGACCTCTTTATTTACAGTCTGATAGAAGAGGACTATTGTTTTATACATTACTCCTGAAACAATGTTAATTAAAAGTCTCTTTTACCCTTGCCAAATTTTGCAGTGTAATGGTAGCCAGAGACTGGTGAAACTGGAAGACAGATAGCTTGCACAGACATCACTGGAGTGTCATTTTGGCTTTGACTGATTGTAGTGCTAAGAAATTCAAAATTCACTGCTTTAAATTGAAATGCAATTTCATTGCACATCATTTCAAAAGAAGCAAAATTTTTGCTTGTATTATTGCATCTCCAAAATGCATCTGAACTGTTCTACATTAGATAAAAGCTCCTCTATCCATTAGGTAAAAGACACCTATGGTGTCTACATCTGGTAAGAGAGTCCAGTGTTGTCCTCTGAAGCATTTTTAAAATCCTTCAGAGATAAAATCACTCCGATTTGGACAGTGCTAATCTTCAATACAACAGAACTGAAAATCTGCACTAACTTAATGTCAGCTGGGATGCCTACTGAAAGGTTGAAGCATTTTGGACTATCACTTGTGGTATGGATCTATTCCCTTCTTCTCTGGTGAAAGCTGGCCGGAAATATAGGGAGTCATTATTTGCACTTGAAAGTATTTAAATTAATTATTCGAGACCTAAAACCAGAGAACATCATGTTTTGCATTATCTAGTTTTAGAGAAGACTGAGAAGATTTTGTTGTGGCAGCTATATCTACTGTTGCCTCTGAACATCTACTTCAACAGTCAATGTAGGTATAGGCCTTGGGTTAGACACTGAACTGACTGGGGTGGTCAGTGACCTCTCAGTGACTACAGATAAATCAGAGGAGATGTCCAAGATGAATTTTCGATATTTGTCCATTGTCCTTTTTCTTGGTCTAATGGCCTACTCTTCCTAGCTATCTTGTTGCAGCTGCTGAGAAGCGACTTTTTTTCCTTCTGAGAAATGTCTGGAAAATTGTAGGAGTTTTTTGTAGATCCTTCAGTTTGGTCACCCTACTACATGTGCATTAGGAAGTTAATGAGGAAAAAATGGGGTTCACTGTGTATGGATGAAACCTGTATCTGCATTATCCTCTCTTCCATCTTGATAAGGGAAGCTGCTTGAGTGAATAGACTGCAAACAGAGGATGAAGCTGGGCTTATCTAACCTCCTCCTACCCCTGAAAAAAACCCCAAAGAAACAAACCACCCCCAGTGGAGAAGGTACAGTGATTGCTGGGAAAAGTTATCTGGATTTTCACTTGTGGAATGAAACTAATATATTTTGCACTATAAGGCTGAAATTATTTAGAAATACATAATTGTACTGTCTTGAATAACATGTTGCCGTTAATTTCGTATGCTTTAATGTGAACATTTTGCTGTATTGTTAACAGCCAAAGTCTGTAGTTAAAGTGGTGCGAGTCTGGAATATAGCCTTGCTGTGGATGCTCTAACCAAGAATAGAATTTGATCATACACACACAAGCAGAAGGAGGATGCAGAGCACAGAGAAAGCTTGGAGACTGAAATTTTTGGACAAAGCAATTTGTGAAGAGGAACGGTGTGATTGCCAAATGCCTCCATGCTAGAATGCCGCTGTTTCTGGCAGATTGCATGGATTTGGCCTCCTGTTTGTGTGGTGCCTGGAGATAGAAAGCAGGGCAGAGCAATACGGGAGTAAGAACAAAGGATGCTCTGGTAACCAGCGGTTCGTTACAGGCCTCTCTACTGCTGCTAGCAGCCTGCTCAGCAGTGCCAGAGCAGTGACTAAAGTGAGCAATTCTTTGGACAAATGCGGCACTCAGCTCATAATGTTTAGTCAGATAAATATATATTTTTAATTGAATTCTGGATTTGGCTGAATAGAATCCCATGTTAAAATGTAAAAACACAGACCTGCTTTCATGGGTTACACTTCTGTGAAAAACTTCCTTTATACCTAACATCTGTGAGGATGATGAAGAGGATGTTTTCACTGCTTCCTCCCTGCCTCACTCTGAATACCCTAGAGCAACATTATAAGAACCAATCACCTGCTCTCTGGCACTAGTTTTCTCTCTGTCTATTAAAAAAAATAGTGAAATCCCAACTACTTGGTGATTATTTGAGTTTATGGTGAGACCTAGGAGTTTCAGCCAGCTCTTTTTGGACAAAAGCTGATTAAATTGTCCACTGCAGTGAAAACACTGGAAGAAATAGTAGAAACAGAGCATATGTCAAGTGGACAGATTTGGAGCAAAGTTTCAAAGGGCCTGATTAAATAGATATATGAAAAATTGCCTAGGCTTGTGTGCTTGCATAGGACAGCAGAAATTGCTAATGATAGTAAGCCTTACTTGCCTTTCACAGGAATGAGCACAATTTCTTTCTTTAATAAAGTGAATCAAGAATATATCATCAACTAATAAATACCTTTAAACATTACAAAGTTTGAACTAGAAGACAGCTGGCACAAGAAACAATTACACAACCGTAGGGATTTAACTCACAAAAAGGTTTCCATAAGTAGTGATGCTCCCTGTGAGTGTGAGGAGGATAATGTCTTGATATTTTCCTCATGCCATTTTAGTCTGAAGTTAGGAACATCCACAAACTGAAGTGACCCTGTATGTAACAGGCAGTAATGGGTCTCTTCCTATTGCAGGCCTTCCAGTCCCCCCACCCCCCCCAATGCAAATACTTCCACCCATCTCAGCGGTCAGTTTGAATGCATAGCATTTACAGCATCAGGCCCTTCAGTTAGCAAATGCGTATTGTTACTTTCTGTGCGTAATTCCAGTTGGACATGCAGAATAGGATAATCCGTTTCCTTTTGTCTCTGACCTCTCTTTCTTACTTTGCTTTGAAGTCAGAGTTTAAAGACTACTAATTTTGTCTGACAAGCCAAACTCAGCATCTGCCAAAGCAAAAGATGACTCAGTTCTCTTTCTCTTGCTCACGTTGAGTCCAGAAATGTCTTTGAAAGTAATAGTTTCAGTCACAGCATAAGATAGTTTTGACAAATAAGTAGTAGAGTTTAGGTGCTAATCATTTTATAGTTGACTTTTATGCATAATGTAGACAGAGTAGAAAATACAATGTGTAAATGTGTCTGGTGCAGTCTGTGTGGCTACGAAACGGTAGTACTTAAAGCAGCACTTACGAGTCTGGCACAGCATTCCTATCCATCCTTCAGAGCACTCGCAGATGTTTGGACCTATGCATTCTCCACCGTTCCGACATTTCTGCAGGCAAACTGCTGAACAGATTGACATGAGACACATGAGAAGATGTACACAAAGCATCCAGGCTTTCAAGATCTATCTTAAAGAGTGGCGTGTGAACATGCTAAGTTTTAGTTCATATAGCTGATTTCCAAATAAATGAATGTGTTCTGTTCATTAGATAATTAATGTTTAGGTGTTTTGGTATTTACTTATCCTTAAGAATTGTGTCACTGATAACTGTCTGCTTACCAGTAGCTACTTACCAATAGCAGCTTTGCTATTTCTGATGCCCAGCTCATTATGAGCTAAGAATGTTCTCCACCTATATATGATACATTCATATGTCTTATATGCATATGTGTTACATGTTCTAAATAAATAGAATCATAGTAGAGTTTGGTATGCTTATTGTATATATTATTCGTTCAGAGATTCTGAAAGAGTAAATGCATGCTTTTGTGTATATGTGTGAGAGACACAGACTTCCTGCAGAATTTAAGAAGTTACTAAAATTATGATTCCAAACACCAAATCTGAAACTGTATTTACCACCAAGACCCAAAGGGTAAAAAGCCAATATTTTAATCCAGTTTATATATAGTATGTCATCTTGATTATAAATTTATCCATTTTATCTGTCAACATCATGGTAATATATAGCCACGTAAGGAAAAATGCTCCTTGAAAATATTTTAGGATGAGAGGATTTTAATTATATTTTTATGTAAACTGTAGGCAGATATGGTAGAGTTATGGAGTAAGAACACATTCTCAAAATTATGCACCAAAATATATCTGATGACCTTGGCAGTATATCAATTTGGAAGGCTTTATAGCAGGCTTTAAATAGTTTTGTGTTTTGAAATATATGACATTTATTTATAAAATATAACAAAATGTTATTTATGTTAAACATAAAATCAATACTTCAAGTTTAATACTATACAAATGAATTTCCATAAAAATATGTAAAACAGACAGTTGCATGAAGCAGAACTGGGGTTCTCCTACACACACTTTTTTCCTTTGCAAGTATCAAATATTTATAGCATTTTGTGTTACCCGTACTTAAGATTGTTTTTCTTCAAACTGCTGAAATAGCAAAACAAAATCTATTTTCTATATTACTTTCTAATATTAAAAGAAGTTTACAATAGATGATGACTGGCTTAAGTAATAAACAATAATCTGTTAGATGGGCAGCAGAGATGCTTACGTTTATTACAGTGCTTTCCCTTCCAGCCGGATGGGCAGTCACAGACATTTGGGCTTACACATTTCCCTCCATTCATGCACATGGGATCACAGACACCTGCAGATACATATCAGATGAAGAACATGGTAGCTGGGAAAAGAGGAAGACTTCACTAGAGACTTACTTACATCTTACTTACATAAGAGCTGCTTCACCAGAAAAATGAGAGAGGCATTAATTATAATGACTCTCAGAAAAACAAGTAAAGTTTCTGTGGCAGCTGTGGACAGACCAAATGCTTGTTAAAGCTTTCACTTGCTGATTGGAAACATCTGATATTCTCAGATGTTCATTTGGATAAGAAAGGACTTGCAGAGAATAGGTTGGCTTCACACAATTTGGGGAATGTTCTTGTGTTCAATCAAGCTTAAAGACTGAACAGATCTGTGTTCCTCTGTGGCGTTTTTGCATGATTATTTGTTGAAGTACTTACCTTTTCAGTATATTCATTCATGTGAATAAGATGTGAAAGTTAAGTTTTTCTTTCAACCAGAGGAAATTGGATGATTTTTTGTTAGATTTTACTAGAAATCTAATTGATAATTTTTGTGTCTCATGTTAGGTCCTGCATTTATCAATTCTGTTTTACAAAATCCAGTGCTAAAATCTCACTGTTCTGGCAAGTCAAACATCTGCAATCCCAATGCACAGAATTCTGGGACTATGACGCTGGACATAGGTAGATGCTTTATTCAGATACCTGAAGTCCTTGTCTGCTGTTTCTCCTTGTCTGTTATGAGAACTGCAGGAAGGAACCGTTTGAGACAGTGTAGTTTAGAAACGTGATCATGCTGATGTAACGGAAGTAGGAGTTATATTAGCCTTTTACACAGAAAAAAACAATTGTATTTGATAATTGAGTGGAAAACAGTAAAGCTTTGTAATATAGTAAATAAACTGGAGTGTGAGAGTCAGGAGGAGATTTTTTAAAGGTCTGACAATAAAGTTTTGAGAACACCATTTTGTGGAACAACTTCTGCCATTTTTTTAAGACCTTAAACGCACAATGGGATTTTCCAGTGATTTGTTACTGATAGCAATAATCAGCTGCAGTGTGATGGTGCCATCCTCCCTGCTTGCTGGGCTGGGCAGTTGTGGGCCACCATGCTCTTCCTCAGCAGGGAGCAGGGCACCTCATTCTGCAGGCACTGTTGGGGCTGACAATGTAGCATTGCAGTGCCTTTATTTGCCTTAAGGTTGTGATGCCTTTTGGCACATTGTGGCAGTGATTAAGACCAAAACTGGAACACTAATCCTGTAGCAGTTCTGATTTCCAGGCTGTCGCTGTTTACAGGGCTCTGAAACTACCACAACCCCCCCCAGATCTTTACTGAACAGATAGAAGATTGAATCCTGCAAACAGCCTCAAAACAGGAATGATTATAAAGAAAACTGTGCAAAAATACAATAACTGTTATTTGATGGGAGGATAACCATCTGCTCTTCTCTTATGTATGCCTGGGCATTTTTAGATATGTAGATTCAGGCTCCCTAATTATTTTTCTGATGCACTGAAATACTGCTTTTATGGCTTTTCCTGTCTTGATCACCTGCCCTATTCCTTTAGTACAAATGTTGCTGCACTACCAGCTTTTAGAGCTACATTGCTGCTCGTAGTTAGCTGCTATATTTGCCTTTAACTCTGTGCCGAGACTCATGGATCTCCCAGCATAGTGACCTGCCCTCAGGCAGGTTGAACTTACCCACACCTGTAAGGGCTGGTTGGATCCAAGCCCTTAAACTGTCATCCTCTTTTTCCTTCTTTCTCCACCTTTCCTGATCCATGCTATAATCTTGGCCTCTGCTTATTAAAGCTCACAGGGATCTAGAATTCTTGCTGAGTTACCAAAAAGTGCTGCAACCAGTAGTTAAAACCTAGTTGAGTTCAAAGTGTAATGGCAACACTAACTCTGAAGTCATTTAATCTTTTCTTTTACCCTTTCTTTTTTCCTCCTTTTTGAGCCTACATCACGAATAGCAGGCTTTCAACCTACAATCCTACACTGTGTTTTATTTGACTTCCTGTTTCAATTATAAAACAGCTTAAGTGTTCAAAATTTAGAAAAGATAACACCAAACCATAATGTTTGGACCTAGAATTCAAATGACCTTAAGCTTTGTAATGTTCACTGACCATAAGGTCCCCAGTGCTAACCTGCTCTCCCAAAATCATGCTATGGAAATCTGGGGATTTGATATTGAGATCGTATGTAAAAGAGTGTATATCTTTCAGTTCGTTAGATATTGTGAAACTTGGACACTGTCTTCCTCCCCCCACCAAAAAATAAAGTCAAGAAAGAAACAGAAGCACAATAATACATGTTTGAACAGGGCTTTCTTATTTTTGTCCCGTTCATTTTCTGTGTTCTTTCCCCCTTCTACTAAAAATTACATATTAAGATTTTCTTAGTTGTTTTGCATTGATATCAGACTTTCTAAATTACATGATAATAGACTCTTTCTTCAATTACAGGGAGTCAAACCAGTGTGCTTTTTGATTCAGTTCTGATTTTGGGTTTATGTATAACAGAAATTGTTCCAGCTCACTTTGCATCACAGTTCAGCAGAACTTTAACGATTGGGATCCAATTTTGGTTTGAGTAAAACGTAACAGTTCAAACTGATTTTCAGCTTGGGATATATTTGAGTCTTTGTTTAACTGCCCTCAAAATGAACAAGTAATTATGGAAATAGAGCACTTTGACATTGTTTTATTGCTTATGACCTCCCTCACTTAGGCAGTAACTCAAATCCAAAGAAGTTCAATTCAGAGTTAACTAAGGGAGTTACTTAAGTGGGAAATAGAGGATCAGGGCCACACACGTTGTGAAGGGCAGGAGCACTTCTGACATTCTGCCCTCTTGCGCAGATACTTTCTCTTCTTGATGGGGAACTCAGGGGCACGTTTGTGTAAATGAATGCAGTGTTATCTGTCCTTTTTTTCTGTCTGACATCTCTGCCTTATTCTCTCTTCCTTTAACTTTCTTAGGCACAATTCCATTTCAATACCCGTAAGACAGCCTTCAACGTTTGTTGATTATAAGTAGTTCCGATCCTTACTAGTCCCACTCCTTGGCCTCTGTGGAGGAGCTCTGATTTCAAAATAGCAAACAAGAGTGTTACAGCCTCTCAAAGGAAAACTAAATAAATTATCAGACACTAGGAGTGCAAATCGAATTATCTTAATCCTCCCAGGCATGGACATGACTTTGAAAAGACTCAGATTTCTTTTTTTTCCCCCTCCCCTTGAAAAATGCTTGGCATCTTGACCCAAAGACAGGAATGGTTTGATAGGTTTTCCATCTGCCTTGGGGACTACCCTTAATTAAATTGATATAAGTATGTTCATGTTTATCCTTTGTTACAATGTGAGAGGATATATCACTGGGGGTGGGGAGAATCCTGTACTATCAGAATGTCCTGGGTGCAGTCACTATCACTGAAGTCCACTCCCCGTGTTGTCAACATCAAGATTTCCAAGCTTCCAGTAGGAACTGAAGCACAGAATTTCATATACAATCAAGTTACTCAATTCTATGAAGGGTGTGAAGGCCACAGTTTAAAAACTAGAAAGGCGCTTCAATGATCTTATGCTTTGCAAATACTGTTAAGTTAGATAAGGTAAACCTATGTTGGAGGTGATAATGCAGGTTAAAGGAAAAGCATGATTACATGATGTGTTTTAGGTGAGTGATTTTGATAAAGGTAACAAGCAGCTGCAGGTGTTAAGATAAAACATGGGTGTTGCACAGAACATCATACATAATATCTGCTATTCTCCTATGTAATGAAAGATATTCGCAAGTTGCTAAGTTTTCTGTTTTATTCAGCAGCTATCTTTCTTCAATGGCTTTAATGCATTTTGACCTTACAATCACTTAAAACTTTCTGTGACCCTTTTTAGAGCTTATCCCCTCTAGGCTAACTTGACCCAGTAAAGTGCTTCTTGCAACTCTTTTTATCAACCTCCACAGAACACCATAGTTCAACTGATCAACCATAACATCCTTAAGGTAATCAGAGCTCCTGGTATGTAAGCCAAAGGGTAGAGTTTCCCCCCCTTCAAAATAAATGTTTCCAGAGATTACTAAAACTGAGAGAAAAGAAAAAGTTAAATGTCTCTAAAGTCAAGTAGGTCCTCCTGGTGTAGGTAGCATCAACAACAGACACCTACAGCTCCAGTGTCTTCCTTTGTCTGCCCTTCTTGCAATTGATTTACAATAGCAGTTCCCTTAAAATGTAAACAGTATTAAGCAAAATTTCCCTGCCGTGGAACACCAAAAGGAGCCAGGACAAAGGTAAGCACAGGGCATGCTTTGCTGCAGCTACTATAAGCAACTGAGAGTAACCTCTTACTCTAACAATATTAGCCAGCAGTTATTTCCGATCAGTTTACAGTGATTAAAAGAAAACAGACATTTCCCTCAGACTCTCACTGGTTCTGTGGATTAGCAGACAAAAGCTTTCCTGGCTGAACTTAAGCCACTTTTTGATTCATGTACCTCATTGCACCTTCTCTCACGAGAAGTAGATAATTCTTTTTCTTTTGGCTTATAATTTTGTTGAAATATGACAGACATCATCACGACCCTTTATAAAGTCAAAACAGAGGGAATATTAAATCAGGCTCCTAAAATTTTGGCAGAAAGAGGCCCTTTGGAATGTTTTAGGAATACACTTTGCAGCAGCTGAACATCCTTGTCCTTTCCTGACAATGACAGCACACAGCCTATTTCCTTCTGAATCAAAAATTACCTGTCATCATGTATCTTGAGCCATGCTGCTGATGAGGAGACAGTGCGTCACACTGCAGTGTTGATTAGAAGATGTAGTTTTCAAGACAACTGTTCTTTTTTTTGCCCTGTAGAAGCTGAGAAAATTGACCTGCTTCTGGATGCATTCTGCCTTTGGATGGAAGAGAGAAAATAGCCTCAAGCAGTAACATCTGTGTGGGCCAGCTAAGGTAATGCATCAGGCTACAGGTTACTGACAGAAAGCACAGAAATGCAGCCAAAAAAACACCTACTGGTGTATATACACTTTAATTTATCCTTTAAGTCACCATCCCTATGCTGTCATTTATATGTGATTCACAGGCAGCTACTTTTATTTCTGGCTGGTGTTGGGTTTGGAGTGACTTCTTTGTGGGTCTGGTGCATATTTCAACTTGATCTCTCTATTGCTCTTTTGAGGAGCAGAAAGCTTGATCAGTCACAGTTTTGACTTTTGTATGTGCACATGTTTTAATGTTGGCTTTCTCCTTTCTGCTTAGTGGTTATCTTGATTTGGTGTGACATCTCAAAAACAAAGAGCTGTAGCTGGGGAGATATGACACGGTAAGGATACAGAGCATGGGACAGCTTTAAAAATAACATTGACTGGTCTCGTCAAGAAAATATGTATGACAGAACTCAAGCTGAGAACAAAAATGAAACCAGTATGTGTCAAAGCAGTGAGTTTCTGTGTTAAAACTGACACTTCTAGTCCTTTTCAAACATTTATAGGCAATATACATCACCTATTGATAAAAACTAGGGAGAAGTTCTGTGGAAGGAATGAGACAATCTCAGGACTGCGGCCTTAAAACGTAGGGATATTGCTGTTCTTTTTCGCAGGACAAGAAACGGAGGGCCAGGCTGGCAGTTTCACAAAATAGTGTAGTTCAATTGATCAACTGGAAACAAGGTTCCACATCTCTCAGGATGCCTTATGCATCTTAGCAGCGCTGCTCAAATGAAACATTATCCTGACTGCAGTAAGGAAATGATTGGTTGGATGCTTCTAGGCTCCAAATAAAGATTTGATCTTGCTGCATGCTCTTTAATCCTTGGAACAAATGAATCACAAAACAGCTGTGTTTTGGCCAGAAAGGGAGTCTCTAATACAGGGCACTGTTATTTGGATTTTACTGCCCTGACACTAGCAGAAGCTAGTCCAGGTAAAAAATATCATTCTGCCCTTTAGAGGGTATAACTGATGCTCAACAGATCATTAGTGAGATAGATGTACCAATATATCTGCTGCTGTGAAGGTCCCAAATGCACATAGCTCTCAAAAACATTATGGATTTGGGACACTAAAAATTTTTGGTCCCTTTTTTTTTCAAGGACAGTAAGAACTAATTTTGAACATGCTAAGTTTTAGATATGTATGTTGCTCTAGAGCTGGTTTTTCTCTGAAATTTCTCATCTATGTTGATTGGTATTTGTAAATAAAGAACTAACTCTATCTCCCAGCTCTATCAAAGTATCTTGGGGATGTGTGATCCAGTGAATGTCAGTAATTATAATCACAGATTGTATTTTACAGAGAAGTAATTTGTCTTATGTAGTAAAATTGTTTTCAAGAGTTTTGTATAAGGTTCTTCTAAAATTTGGATCCTTATCCAGATCAGTGATTCTGAGGTTTGCTTATCCCTATTTCTTGCTTCACATATCTCTGACAGAAATGCAGACCACTTCTTCAATAAATTAACCTTTCTGAATAGCAAAAATAGTCTGGTAGAAACCTCTGAGGGATGCAGTGCAGGAGAACAAATTACTACAAGACACAGAGGGAGCTGTAAATGTAGTTGTGATGGGTGTGGTGACAGTTTGCATTTCTAACATACTCACCTTACCACACAGCTCTAGCAATATGGGTTAGTTTGCATTGCCTAGCGCACATCAGATGAAAAAATGGTCTGAAAAAGTGTAGTCCATACAGACAACAGTATGATCCCAGTGCTTTGCCTAATTGTGTCTGGTTTTTGTTCTGAAGTATACTCAGAAATACATATTGGACCTATTAGAGTTATTAAAGCAGGAAATAAATTAATTTAAATATTAGATCAGAAAATATGGGAATGATAATACTGGATAACAAAGCTACTGAGATGCTAGACTAAATTTTGTTTGTCAACATGTAATGTACTGAAATCCTGCTTACACTGTCACGTCACTCTCACTAAATGATTTAATTTTATGTTAGTCAAAGAGGATCCTGGTCTGTCCATTTGTCCTTCCAAAAGATGCCTTGGTAGTCTGTGGTAGCAAGATTCTTAAACCTTAGGACACAGTGGAAATGAAAGACAGACTGCCATTTTAATTCAGATAGAAGATTTTCCACTCTCCTTGGATAGAAATATTTCTGCTTCTTTGTCTCTGGATCTTTGTTTTGCCTATTGTCACTTATCAGGTGAAACTCCTAGAGGTACAATGGTGTGATGTTTGGATACCTGTGAAATATTTCAGCACCTTTCAGAATGAAAGCCACCGTGAACAAAATAAGCATGTGCAGGTGCACATACATACATAGTATATTTGGGGAATATTCTGCTAGAAACTTAGATTTTGAGATCGTTAGCAAAACTTTTTTCTCATTTACCCATTGGTTTTAGTCTGATTGCAGCACTATTAACTTGAAAAAGACTTACAGCTATACTTTATTATCATCTTTGCAACTGTTAGTCTATAAATAATGTGGGGAATAGCAAAGCAGACACTGAGCACAACTTGTATTTCCATCTTGTTAGGGTCTGGGTTTAGTAACATTTTCTCTTCATTGAGGAATGCTTTGTGTCTTATTAGGTCAGTGAACCATTGCAGCGTGTATATAAATTGTGCTGTTGAGCAGCTTTCTTGTCATGCCTGAATAAGAAGTGAAGGAGGATTCTCGTACGCATTGCTTTCCTCTGTTGGTTGTTTCTGCAGCTTCTGTGCTTGCATTATGACCTGCCATTTAGGCCTGTTTTCACTGCTCTGAGTGGGCTACGCCACTGCCTGCGCTTGATGGAATTTGGTTTGTTTTTATGCGTACAAAGAAAAAGGGAGATTTGGGCAGTGTAACTGAAGAGAACCACAGTGAAATGGGAGGCAGTTTCAAGCCAAGAAAAAGAACAGGCGCGAGCCACTGTGACACAGCTGATAACCCAGCTGAAGAATGAGGAGCTCCTCATTAGACTGTACCTGCTTCAGCTGGGAGCCCTGTCAGTAATTTCAGAAGAGCACTGCTGTCTGCGTTGGCACGGTGCTAATCTGTTATTCATAGTATTATTGTCTTCCTTAGAGAGTAAGCTAGGGCTTATTTGGGAACAAATGTTGGGAAGGATTTCTTGCCAATGTCTTTTTGTGGATAAACAGAGAATGTTAATCTCCAGAATTGTCCATCTTTGGGCTTTTTAAGTGGCAAATCCCACAGCCCTTTTTTAAGAGCAGACATTTTCTAAATATTTTAATTGGAAATAGATACCAAAAATTATTGTTATTTAAATCAATTAGTGGAAAAAAACACTTATCCTGACACAGAAACTCACTATAAAGAGAAATATAGTAATTCAGGAATCCATGCAATTTTAGTTTAGGTATGCCTTTACATACAGCAGCAGATCCGACACATTTATTTAACTCATTTAAGATACAAGTAAAGAAAAACTGGCTCGAAACCTAGATTACCTACTCTAGGAAAACTTAAACTGCAGTCTGTGAATGTTTTGCTGTGGAGTGAATAAAAATGTAATAAGGCCTTTTGGCTTCTTATTTAGGATATATATTCATCTTTTACTGAAACAGATCCTTTTAATTTTTCTGAAGAATAAATGTAGAGACAATTGCATGTGCTCAAAGCCCCTATTAAAATAAATGCACCAGCTACATATGTATGAACAAAATGTAGCTTTTAAATAAGATCAGCTAAGGGTTTTGTCACAAATCCTTATTAAGAGTGAGCAGGGAGTAGCACTGCTCCAAGAGAGCAGACCACAAACCAGATTGTAGCCTGAGTCACTGTCTTCCACTTGGCTCTCTCCTTTTCCCCAGAAAGTCAGTGTCCCCGTTCTTCCCAGGCAAGATGCAAAGATTATTTTGTGTTCAGCTGAATGGGAAAGATAGTAGTAGCCCTGAAGTTTCTTTTTTTCTACTTCTTCTGTTCTATATCCTGCACTAGTATCTACCTGTATCCCGCACTATGTATCTACCAGACCTGCCAATCTTTCTACCTGTGTCAGCAGAACTAATGCTTTTAGCAGTAAGTTACAAGTCTCTCTGCTATGAGCAGCTATTTACTTATTTCCAGACACCCAATGTCCCAGGGTATGGGAAATCTTGGACAAATAGTTGTTGCTCATGAGCCCATCCATGACATGTGAAAGTCTAAAACCAAATTATTTTTCATTCACTTAGATTGCATTCATGGGTTGTTTCCTGTTCAGTTATGTGGGAGGGTACGCTGGACCTCTTGTTAGGAAGCTGGCTGCTTTTAGATGGCTTGAATCAATCTGTCTACCCAGCGAAGATATTCCTGAGAATATATTGCCAGTTGTTGAAATGATAACTTGCTGGAGGTGTAATTTTTTGAGCAATAGAACTTCCTGCTTGTGCAACTTGCCCGGCAGTAATCTACACAGACTTTGCATGGGAAGGCTGGAATACAGGAAATCAGTGACTTTCACAGTCTGACATAGCTTGGCAAAAAGTTGCCTTTGAAACCCAGTGTTCACATTTCCAAATTAGTCTGTCTCTGGCTCTCATGCAATAAAATCCTCATGTTACTGAGAAGGAAAAAGAGACAAGGAAGAGAGGAAAGCAGAGCTGGAAGAATGAAAGTGAGTTACATTGTGCACTGTGACTGACAGTAAATCCTGCCTGCAGGAATTATTGGAATGGAGAAACAGCTATTTACTAACTTTGAGTTGCAGTCTGCAAAGTCCAGATGTCAGTGTAATGATTTATGTGATACAAAGTCTGCATGATTGGGCCTGACAATATAAAATACATGTGTGCAGAAATGTAGGCTCTGTTTTGACACAGTATGTAAAACCTAGACAGCTTGGCTGGGAGACAAGTGGCAAGAAGGTACGCTGCTATAAGAGAAATCAGAGGTCAGACCGCAGGTTTGCTTGGTATTCAGGAGCAGGGAGGAGGAGGATGGTCAGCACTGTTGCCCAGTGACCTTTGCTTGCTGATGAGCTCCAGAGAGAGCTGTGTCTAGCCTTTTCGCTCAGAGGTGAACTCACTGGAATTAGATAGCAGCGAAGAAGGGATAAATGTGTGGTCCCATGAATCCCTGCTTTTCTCTCCCCTTCTCTTCACTCCAACCCTTCATAAGAAAAGTAAACTCAGCTTTTATTAGCTTTCCTTTTTCAAAGAATTGTTTATAAAGGAGTCCTGTAAAAACACATATAGCAAATGAATGGAATCTGACCTATCTTCTTTGCCTTTGATTTTTGTAAGGATATGATAGAAATCAGTGTGAACACTGTGTGAAAGCCTCATGAAAAGTAGTGAAATTCCAGGATTGTTATGGCTGTGCATTTTTTCAAAAGAGAATTTAAAAACCCACAAGTAGCTGTTCTTTATTATTAAAGCAGAGTATGTTTGTTTGATGCAAAGTTGATCCAGAAGTATATTTTATTTTGAGATACTGCCAGCATTTGCCTCTTTACGCTCAACAAGACTGATTATATTGAAAACAATTCTTAGCAAGTGAGGATACAAGGTTGTTGTACAATTGCTGATGCATAACCACACATTTCATTGTCAGTTCTGACACCCTCTCGTTCTGGGTGTGGGTGTCGGGTTTGCATAATCACCGTGCAGTTATTTATCAGTAAACACACCAGGCAAATCCTTCTATCTCCGCTGGCAGCCAATAAGACTTGGTTGATTTACACGTTTTTGGAGACAATGTTTATTTACCTAAAGAACAAACATGAACTTTCAGGCTGAATGCCTTTCTCCATACACTAAGGAAACAAGAGAAAGCCTGAATGGCAAAGGCATGGTGCCTCCTCCCTGACTTGCGAGTTTTTAGCTGTCAGGCAGACATTAGAAATGCCAAATTGTACAAGAGTGGAAGTGAAAATCCCAAGGCGTATTGCTGTATATTTCAAAGAAATGAACAGCAGCTTTGGGCTCGATTTAGAAATAACTTGTCTTTGATTGGCTGACATAGCTCTTAGTTTTAATTATGTCCTTCATTTGAGAATCTGAAGCTGCCAAAAGCAAACAGAAGCTTTTGTTTCTCAGTCCATGCCGGTGACATACTAGAAGGAAAGAGAAATGTCTAAAAACAGTGGAAACAGTGCCAAAATATCCAGGGACAAGTATTCAAAAAACTGACTGGATTTATTCTTTTCTTTGCCTCTAGACGTTGTTCCTACCTAAAACTGAGTAAAGCTTGTGCCATGACAAATATGCAATTTGTTTAGATTATTTCAGTTATGAATTTTAAGGTGTCTTTCTATCATATTTGTTAAGACGAAAGAAGTGCTTCTGACCATTAATTACTGGATAAACAGAAACCCACAACTATTAGTATTCTTATTTTATTGACTCATCAGAAGGGCAAGTGTCTGTCCCACCTGACAGACTGCTACATACATCTGAGTTCCAAGATTCTTGAGTTCACACGTTAGGCAAAACCTCAATGTGCGAATTACCTCTGAGATGGGCATCCTAGCATTCCCAGCTTCCGTGGCTTCATGTAGCTCTATCAGAGGGGTCAGCCAACAACTCGTAACGGTACCAGGAGCCTGCAAACTCTAGTATCCCAGCTGTAACCGTGGCTGCACAGGGAGCTTGGAAACTGCATGGTGGGGAATTTCCCGCTTGCTCTAACTCCAAGTCGGAGCATATTAAAGCTGGAAGCTAAGGGTTTATTAATGCAATTTATACCACTGTTAGTGGATTTCAGAAGTAACTGTATGAACTGTGTACTGTTGCGTATGAACAGTGGCAAAACTGAAAAGCATGCTGATTTCAAGCATCAGCTGCAGGCTCAGGAAGATGCTACTTTATTTTGGATCATTGTTTCTGAAAAGAATATTTCTCAGGTTTTCTGGTTCATAGGAAGTTTCCAAAACAGCAAGTGTTTTCCAAATCGAAAGATCAAGACTATCAGGCTGCTCTATATGGAATACATGGGCAGGAAGCATCTTCAGACTTTTCTTTGATAATCTTAAGTTTACTCACTCAACCTTGATTGGTTCTGTTAGGCAGATATTAAATCCTCCCCAAATTTCCAAGATTAGAGACTAGGTGTAAGTCCATAGTGAAGCCGTTATGCTGTCAGAGCTTGGGAGAAACTATTCTGGAAGGGGAGAAACTATTTTAGAAGTATACAAGGACTTAAGGACACTGGAAGTTCATATTCAGAAAGCAAAGAGCAATTAAAATAATGATGAAACTACTCAAAAGGAATTGTTTTTCTCAGAATCATAACATTCCTCATTCTGGCTAAGCCAGCTGTGCGTTGCTCAGCATGGGTAACCTGGCAGCAGTCAGTGCTTTAGGATACTACTGAGCTATGATTTGGGCCACAGATTCACCTCCGAATTCCTCTGAAATTGAGATAAACTGTCCTGATGATTTGCAAATGGGAGCTGTTGCAGTATTATACAGTAATATTCAGTAAACTTTGTTTCTAGTTATGTTTTTGCTATTGTCATATATATATTTCTTTTCCTTACTCTTTGTGCAAAGATATTATGACTCCATGTAATTGCCATAGCTAGTAATAAATCCTGAACAAAATTATAATTCTTACCCAGTGCACAGCTGTATTACATCGAGTCCTTAAAGGCAAACAGGAAAGACTCTTAAAACCTGTGAAAATCCTCTCTACCAACTAGTAATCTACTCTTCTTGTTCTGATTCTTTCCTTCCCATATTCTCACTGTCACCGTTTCCAGGAAGGTTACTAGAAGCACTGCGTTGATACTTCTCCCAGGGTGATTTCCGAACACTCAAGCACACGGCCTGTAGGGGTGAGCTCATCTTTACAGAATCAGCTGCCAAGGCAGCCATGGGATTATCAGAATCCCACTTGTCATTATAAATCATCACTATTTGATAAGTGTATAAAAATATCTATATATTGCTAGCAATACTGCAGGTGAGACAGAATGAGCTATATGCCGTGTTGCCACATTTTGAAACTTGAAATGGATATTGTGGTACTTTTCCCATTTTATTCAAGAAAAATGAGGAACTTCTTCATTCTAGCAAATTACTTTCCACTTTTTCATTTTTGCGTGTGTGTAACTGAGTTAGGAATACACCTCTATGTATGAATACACCTCTGTGTATGTACTTCTAACCCTTAAATGTATGTCAAGTATACCATCTGATCCATCCATCAGGTCACAGCCTAAACCATACCTAAAAGAGGTATACAATGCCTTTGGCATCTGAACTTTGAAATATATTGGATTGAGGGCAGCCTCCAAATGATGTGACCACTAGTTTACTCTGTTTTGTTGGCGGGGGAAGGTGTGGCGAGGACAGCTGAGACTCGTTTCTGCCATGTCCTTTTCTGCAGTCCTTTGTTCAAGAGATTGGGATCCTGTGACAGGTTAAGAGCTTTGCCCCATGGAGAGAGAGGGACTATGTCATACGACATCAGTGATGAGGCATCTAGCTCTAATAGCAACTGCTTGCTATGAAAACCTTGTGAATAACCTCGCTTCTGCATATCATGTTACAAGTCTCATGGGCAGTGAGTTCTGAACAAGGAACAAAATAGCGTATTACCCAAACATTTTACCTGTTAATAGTCAGCAGCTGGTAAGGAGTAAGTAAACAGTACAATTTGCTTTTCACTTGTTCAGGCTTCTCTTCATTCATTGCAGACACAGGTCCTTTGTTAAAGCGTTTATAACATTAAGCTAAGCAACGTAGACTATATTGGTTGTTGGAGTGGAATGGAGGCTCAGATAAGACAAACAAAAATATTTCCATTGTGTCAGGAAGCTTTGTTGCAAAGGATGATACCAAGATGGGAAACAAAACCTCAGAAACTTACTGAAAGGGGAAAGAAACACATAGTGGGTTGGTAGCATTGGACCATTTAGGGTAATGCTTTCCTAGAACTGCAGTCTAGATCAACTCTTATTTTCTCTGATCTGTCTTGAGATACGGTAGTATGTTTAAAGCTGGAAACAGTGCTTTTCTAATGTTCCCTAACCTCGAAAACAAGTTGCCAAACATAAGGTGGTTTTTTTTCTCCTTTTTCCCCTCCAGCTTGTTCCTGCCAGAACAGACTATTCAACTGCATTCTTTGCAGCCAGGCAGAGCTGTGCATCATGATTCTCTCGGCTGAGGGAGAGGAGAGCTGTAGTATGGGGATTGAGAGGGCTTTTGTTGCTGGGAGGAATTTTTTACTAGCTTTTTTCTCTGTGTGTGAGAGACATAAAGTGCTCTGGAAATGTACAGATTCTTCCTGCCAAGAATGGTTGTTTTCACAGCTCCCCTTTTGCCAATTTCAAACTGGTTAAGAAATAATATAAAAAAAAGTTTTCACATACATATCATAAACTCCCCGGGTGACAAATACTGTTGAGCAATAGAGTTCGTAAAAGTGCCAAAATAGCCTGTTTCCCTGTAAGAACAGAGGAATTGAATATGAATACCAGTGCTAAGGTGAAGAGGGAGTTTTCAGTGACAAGAACAAAGGCAAGGCTGAAGCGTTATTAGCCAACTGTATTAATTAAGCTAGAAGTGTGATGTTTTGACATTTTTAAGGATCTCAGTCAGCTGCTTTGCCTGTGGTTTTAAGTTTTTTCCCCAAACTCTTTAATACAAAATAATTAGATCATCTCCAAATATAGTGTGTGTTACTCAATCTAAATTCATGAAGTATGTAGAGAGGATTCCAGTAAAACATTCTACTCCCAACATTTACTTGACATAGTGGTATTCTAATTAACAGGTTGGTTTTATACCTAGAGTAATGCTATACGTGCTGTGATACAAATAGAGAAGATTAGAGCATTAATCCAAACTGAATGTTCTACTTAACATGCACGGAAGGGGGAAAAACTGCTTATGAGTCAGAGAACGCTGGAGAGTAAAGGGAAGTCCTGTAACTTACTTTTCTGGCACCTTCTGCCCATGTAACCCTCAGTACAGGAGCACACGTTGGTTCGAACACAGTGACCACCGTTCTTACAAGGAGGAATGCAAACAGCTAATGAAAGGAAAAAAAAAGTTTGATGCACTGAAATCACACAAGGTATTAATGTTGCCTAGGTATAGGTGCTTTATTTAGGTGCCTCTGTTGGAGGACCAGTGTGCCGAGGCTCTTTGTTTAGTCGAGAAGGGTAGAGAAGGTGTCCCTCCAGAGGGCGTTTCGGGGCAGATGCCTCGCGGGAGGCTCCCGATTCTTTCCATTCTTTGCAGAAGAAATGTGGGAGACTAGTCCTAGTGCCTAAGGGTCCTTGTTAGGTAGCTGGAGTTAAACTGTGGTGCTACGCCACAGAATCCCTTTGGTCTTTAACTCTGTAGATCTACTGCTGCCCTTGAAATACAGAAAAATGTTTGATATTTGCTAACCTTGTTTTGGCACTATTTCTTCTCTCTTTCTCAGTGAAGCAGAGTTGAGGGCTTTGCTTTTCTTCAGCATCCTTCAACTCTCTCACCATATCGCTTCCATATCCCACAAATGTGGAGATTTATTTTCAAGTTTTGGTCTAACAAGAACATTTAAGAATAAAAATGCCGGATCACCTAGATGTCGAAAGTCACCTTCCACGTCAAACGTCAAGAGAGAGATCATATGGTTACTGAGTCTGTGTTATTTTTACTCTCTCCTTCACCCCAAACATCACCAAAATGAAGAACTTCCAGCAAGCTCCAGTTAGAATTAAATTTTTGTGTGTGAATTATTCACTTGCAAAAATATGTGTTAGGATTGAATTCATCTAGGAATCCCAGAAAAAAGAGAAAAACACTTTTAATATTGAAATAATTCAGTTTTGCTAATAACAGTATATTTATGTACTGAGATTCAAATGAGGATATAAAAGCCATCCTCAAAAAATGCAGAGCACTGGTATAAGCACTGGAGTTTTCCAGCTATTTGAACCCTAAGCAATAGCTCCTCTCTTGTGTCTGTTCTGTTTGGACTAATGAATAGTTAAAATATTCATTAATTTCAGATTGACGACTGTAGCGCAAGTGAACAGACCAAAAAGCCGAGGGTACTATTAACCTCAGTTTAGAGCTCTCCCCTTTAGGACATGGATTCAAAATCAGGTCCCTGCTTTAACTTAGGCAGAGCGATATCTGGTCACACGTTGGAACAGGGCTCTGAAGAAGCCCTGGGTAGGTCTCCCATCCACCAGGCTCTAGAACGGTCACGCGGCTGATACTGTGAGGCCTGTTTGAAGATACATTTCCCCTGGCTCTGACACACAGTACAGTACACTGTACAGGTAGCAAAATGAACAAAGTTGAGCCATGCTTTAAATTTTAATTGTATAGTTGCTAATTAGTGATATCACTTACTTCAGATAGTTTTAGATTAAGTGTTTAGTTATCATCCATGCCATCATAAATAAGTGCTTACTCCTTCACAATACCTTTAAGAACAATTTAATGCAGATTTATGACAGACTCTAACATCAAAGGAGCACACAGGGAGTTATGACAAGGAAAATCTCTGGATATACTGCATGCAGTGGCAGGCAATGATATAGGCTGCTGTTTATATTTTAAGCCTGGATCCTTTATCAACATGATAAATAGAACTTTCTTACCTCTCTGGCACTGTGGTCCGTAAAAACCATAAGGACACATGCACGTATTTGGCCGTACACAGATTCCTCCATTTAAACACACAGGATTGCACACAGCTGTATGTAAATATAAGATAAATCTATTAATCTCTTACCATTTAAAATTTTTTTAAAAGTAGGCACACCTTTACTGCTGCACTTGTATTAGAATAAATATTTCTGGTAATATTCAGACAAATTTCGTGCTGTCTTTGCTGGTCAGTTGTACAGTGCTGTGGCACTTGTTCATTGTTGTCACAGTGGGAGCATTTCAGTGGTGTTTTAGCATAGCTTTGGGGATGAAATAAAACAGAATTTAATAGTTTATTTCTGATGTCTTCCTGTGGCTTGCATAGTTCATCTGCTTTCACTTTAGTATCCTGACCAAGGCAGTAAAATGTAGTCACATTACCTATAGCTTTGTAACCTTGAGGTGAGGTATTAACCGTTTGCTGCTTTGTCGGAATTGAGCAGAGTACGGTGGCATTTCAGTGAAGCTGAAGAGGTGTGCGCACAAAACCTCCATTTGCTCTGCTGCGTTTAAATGCCAGGTCCCACAACATGCTGGCTCATGCATCACCAACAGAGCCATCGGCTGAGCCCTCTTTGCCTGCTTATTTATCTGTTATTACTGTTGATGGTATAACAGGCATTAGGAATTAAAAGCTGTCTTGCATGTTTCTATGTGGCAAGTACCTGACTGAGTGTTGAAAAAAATGTCTGAATTGTGAAATCAGTTAATGTAGTTGGAAAGTCACTGTGTGAAAAATAAGGATTCTGACAGTTTTCTTTACAAAGTGGAATGACATTTTAAAGCAGTCATTTTCCTTCTATTCCTTTTGTCTTTCAGTATCTTACAGAATAGCTCATTGAATAAATTAAATAAATTTAAGCTTAAATAAATTAAGGGTCACTAAAATGTTCCAGATGAACTAAAAGAGAAATAAAACATCAATTTAGAAAGAGAAAAAAATGTGAAATTGTAGTCTAGATGAGACGATTTCCAGACTAAGTAGCAATCACTTTATAGAGTCAAAATTGACTTCATTCATTGCCAGTAGTGACTTTGGATTAGTTGCCTCATTGTCGTAGCTAGTTACAGATGTTCACACTCTGTCAGTGTTTATATTTACATTGGTGAAGTCCCCTAAGAACCTATATATTTGCTTCTATATATGCATGCACCCAGAGATTCCTATGTTCCGGGGGTGCCTCACTTTAGGAAGGAAACCCCAACAGGCGTCACAAAATACTCTGTCTAGTGCAACAAAACAGTGCCAGAGAAGTGAGTCTGATGATAGTCTTTCGCCTAAGGTATTGTCAGACAAACAAATCTCTGGCAGGAAAAAGAGGAGGTAGTGGGAACCAGGGTAGCTAGTGGCAATATGAATCATTTACCCTGGATCTTAGCTAGGTTAATTTATGTGTCCTCAATAGTTCTGTCATACGAACACTTACAGGAAGAGCAATCTCAGGAGAAGAGGGTTAGAATGACATCTCTCACCTTCCAGGAAAGGTAATGTAGGCTGAAAGTGTCTTTTAAGTCATTTAATAGTCGCTATGGCATAGGCAAAATGCCTCCATAGCCTTGAGGTTTGGAACTTACTGTGGTAGTCCTCATGTCTGCTCCTTTTAATATTTCAGTATTTTGCAAGACTTGTCCCAGGTGAGTTGTGTAGTTGCTATGCCTCTGGAGGAAAAGGCATGTACTCCTCCTCTTAGCACCTAGGCCCTGAGAGAAAGGTCTGAGCCAAATCTGTTCAAAATAGGCTTCAAAACTATGAATCCTAACTAGAAATAGATACCTAATTCCATTCCTCACCTTGTCATTTTGTACTGACTGATGGAGGTGACTTTTACCTGAGTCCGTACGCTGCTGTGAATGCCTTTGCAGGTACTCTGTAGGTATTAAATGCACCCAGGAGAAACAGTGTGAACTTTGGGAGGCAGCAGGATATTTATCTTTAGGTGGTGAATGGTTAAATTCTTCTTGTGAACCTATTTTTTTTCTGCCTTCTATAGTCACAAGCCTTCTTCTGGAATGGCAAAATTGAGTGCAAGAATGGGACCAAAAGAAACCTGGTAGTGTGATAGAGTTGCTGATAGCTTACCTTTTAAGGTTCTTTTTTTCCCCTTTGATTATGCAGTATTAATCAGAACTCCTTATATAGCTGCTAACTTAGCAGCAGAAGTCACATTTGCTTGCTTAAAGTCTCTTCCTAACTTAAACAGACCTCATTCTATTCCTGTCTTCATAAACTTCATTTCTAAGTTCGGATTTGAATGCATCCTGTTAAAAATTACCAAAAAACAAACCATCCTCCTTTCTCCCCCAGCAGCATATCTTGGGATAAATGTGTAGGGTTAAAATGGAAGATGGAAGAAAAACAGATCGTGAGCAGTGCAGACTTTTGCATTGCCCTCTTCTCGACCACTGCAGGTGTGAGGCAGGACTCATTCTCCGACCTCTCCGTGGACAAAGCCAACAAGGCTATGGTGACTTTTTTTTTAGCATCGCCGCTATATCTCCAAACATATCTCCAAAATCTCCTATGAGAATTATTCCCGTTTGCAGAAGCTACTAAAGAGCTAGTAAGCTAGTAGCTTCTGAAATGTTTAATAGCTTTATTTTCATTCTTATGCATGTTAGAATAAACTTGAGAATCACATGAGCTTAAAAAAGCCTGCAGAACGCTGCTTCTTGTGGCTTTCCAGTATGTGACCCTGAGGTTTAGGTAAAAATCTAAACTTACATATACTTACATAAACCCAAAGCCTTTCAACATTTTGCCCTTTGCTAAGTCCCTGGTGTTAATTCTTAAAGCAGTTCCCGCTACAACCACTGAACTGCACCAGTCGCATGGATTTCAGGCAACAAAAGGAATGACAGGCCGGGGATTTCTCACCACATACCTATTTCACAAGAAGGGCTGCTCCATCCGTTTTTGCATTTGCACTCATCCGGTGACACACAGATCCCCCCGTTGTGACAGTGCCTGTTACAAACCACTAGAAAACAGGGAAAGAATCAAGTACAAAATCTCTTACCTGTAACCACTGACACAGATCCTAAAGCTGCTCTACTACAGCAAAGAAACCAGTGGTGTTCCTCCGAGATGTAAACTGAGATGAATCTGTCCCTTCCTTTCTTTTTTTTATTCATTCTTTTCATCAGAAGTATTGCATCTAAAATACTTTGCTTTTTAAGTATTCCAGATATCCTGGTTCAGAGATAAAATTATATTCCTGTCAAGGGCAACCTGATATTTAAATCAGCAGAAAGCACTGCAATAAAGAAACTGTATATGTTTTGCCAGTCAACTAATATAGAAGGGTTTGAAGGCTGATTTTTTTCCAGATGCTCTATATATTGAGCCTCTTTTGTTACTTGTATTGCACAATAACATGACTGTTAATAGGTATGGTTGTCTTTTTGTGTTCTCAAAATTAGTGTTACTGCATTCACTCACACAACCTTGAATTTCATAAACGTTACTCTAAATAATATGGAGTTTTTTGCTTGTTTGTTTTTTCCAGAAGCACTTTTATATAGAAAATGTTGATATAGATGTGCATATTTTTACATAATACAACTATGCTGCTGGTAAAAATATGCTCAGAAATAGTTTAGCTAGTACATTACTTCAATATATTATACTTTGATTTCCTTGCTGTATTCAATCATCATTTTGAGGGGAAATACAGAAAAATAAATAGACTTTTTGTGTCTTATCATTTTCTGCAAATTCAGACATGTAATGAAAAGAAAAGCCTGAATGAATTCATACATACTTGTTTCACATCGAGGACCAACAAATCCGTAAGCGCAAGAACAAGTATTTTGAGATACACAGGTTCCTCCATGCTCACATGGTGGATCACACAGCACTGCAAGAAGCACGAGCAAAGTAAAACATGAGAAAAAGAATACAGTTCAATTATTACATTCTTTGTGGTTATGAGCACAATACTTATTACTGCTTTCCACATGCCATTTTATTAATCCAACAAGCAATTTGGCTACTGAGGAAAACACTAAAGGATGTAAGTAGGTTAATAATACAGCACTAACTAATGAGTAGCCATATAGTGTCTGCAAGGGAATGATTTTAACATAATCATGTTTAACTAACTTCTGAGCATGTACACTTTTAAGTACATATTTTTGAAGCCCAAGGATGGACAAAGTACAAACACAGTTTGTAATACAAAATACCTTGCCCTTCCCTCTCTACAGTGTGCCTTGTGGATGGTCAGTGAACCTTAAAAAGTGTCAGAAGTTATTCTAAGCCAGAGATGAAGTGTTTCCTCTGAATACAAAAGAGTTGTAAGGAGTTTGTAAGCAAAATGGCAAACATTTAAGCAACAGTTTAAATTTTTAATAGGCAGTGTGAGGTCTGCAGACAAAGCTGTAAGGTAATGATTTCTTGACACATTGCAATAAGTGATGTCATTATTTGGAATAAAGAAGATGAGGGGCATTGCATAAACTTGGAAAGTACTGCAGCTTTAGAAACAATTTTTTGCGGGAGACATTGCTTTGTATTTAAATTTTGGTCATTAGGAGTCAGGCAATAAACTTCTCTCTTTTAAAAATTAAAGATCTGAATTTAGGGAACTGTGTAGGGGGGTTCACATTGCTTAGATTATCTACTTAATTAAGTTAGGGAGCTGTTTTCTATGAGCACTCTATATACTTAATAGAGAGATAGAGTCTCTTGCAGAGATTGAGTCAGATCTGGAGTCTGATTTAGGGACTGAAGAAGAACATTTCTAATGACATTAGTTGTGGGGGGGGCCTGGAAGGGTTAGCCTCTTGAACCTAAACATCTAAGGCAGATACCTAAATGAATACCTCTATTTGTAACCCTCTAATAAGAAGTAGTTCTGTATGTGAAATGCAGGAGAGTTAGAAGAAACTGCTGTAGGAAAGCTACTGGAACTTATAAAATACTGTGCGCAGGAGCAGAATAAGGCATATGTGTTAGCTGGCTCCCAGTTAAACCTTTTGACAAATACATTACAGAATAAAAAATACCTATCCATGTGCTTGGGAAGTGAAGGCAGAGAAAAGTGTTGTACTTTGGCACACTTTACTGGCAGAATTGTATCTTTTGTAAAGGATATGAGGCTAAGCAAGGTTATTCCAAGGAAAATGCATAATAAAGAAAGAAACCAAAGAGATTCGAAACAAAGTGTCATTTCAAGTATTGCTACAAGAGGAAAAAAACAAACCTAGTACAATTTGTTCTTAAAACTGTGAAGTTTCGAGAGTACAGTTTTGGACTGCATAATTGAAAAACTAAATGAAGGACAGATACTTGTGACACCAGATAATTTGAATGAAGTTCATCCATTGCAGGCCTTCCCACCTCTTGTGATTTCACCAAGACTCACATAAAGCCATTGCACGTGAAGTTTGCTATTCAAAAAGTTGTGAAAGCCACCACAGATTTTTTAATTACAGTTAAAAAGACAAGCTCCAAGAACTTATAATAAACCATTTTTGACACAAATAACATTAAAGAAATATCATTTGGTATTAGATCTGCTCTTCAGGTATTTCAGTATTTAAATTTCCTGTTAGCATTCAGTATTAACTGTGAAATATTCAATTACGCACTAATATAACTTTAGGATTTGATATGCCTGAGAACAGAAACCTCAATAGATCTAGTTTTGATCTATACTATACATGCTGAGAATGACATTAAGCTAAATTCAGTTTTGATTTGGTGGGCTATAATGTTTAGACATTTCCTTATCAGCATGTGCTAGGTTAAATTTGAAGTGTACATTGGAAAAAAAAATTCACATTTTCCAGACAACTAAAAACAGATTTGATTTAAACTCATTTAAGCAGCTGTGTTAAATGTCTCAAAGATCTTCTAGTTCAATCTGTAGTAGCTGCTGGAGTAGGTCGGAGGCTCGGATAGTTCAGGGCCTCAAGACGGTAGGGCAAACAGTAGCAGTCTGTGTTGAAATGGAAAGTGGAAAAAAGTGAAAGAAATTGAAGCTGTTTTCAGACAAATTTGTTACTCCCTTTAAATTGCACTGCTATAATTATAAGCCATCTCTTGCGTACCCTGGCTCCCTCTCGATCTCGCTGACGTCAGTGACAGTCTTGCTGCTTTCAGAGTACTGACCTGTCCATTGCCCAGACATGCGTTTGAAAGATCTTCATTTTTCTGTGCTTAGGTAAGCACAAAACTTGCTTTCAAGGTTTTTCTTTCTTTAGAAATTAACAGTAAGTAGAATTAGATACTGTTCTCTCCACAGAGACAGAAGGACACAATGACTGGGAAAAATATACCGCTCTTTTAAAGTATGTGAATGTGATTCTCTTTTCTGTAGTAAGATGGTTGCGTAAAACCTCCAGGTGCCTAAGTGCTATGCCAAGCACAGTGGCATTCAAACATATTCTTTATTTCAGGGTGTTTGTAGGTAACACATAAAATGAATGTGTCCATTTGAATAGACTGCTTTCCATCTGGCCTTTATGCATTTTGAGATACATCTAAACTGTCAGAAAAGAACATGATATTCTGGATATTAAAACATTTAGCTCTTATTGTGACATTTAATAATAAAATGTTTAAAAATATTCTATTACTGCTGAATAGCGAAAGATAAAAGCTGAACACTCTGGCTTCAGTGAGAGAGGGAGAGTAATATTCACCTAAAAGGCATTTCCCTCAGTAATAGAAATATACTGCTTATGTCACACTCTTTTCCAAACTTCTGTCTTTCATCTTCTGGAATAAACATTTTTTGTCCATAAACACTTGCTAAATTGTGCAAAGGTATTGCAGGGTTTTTATACAAAACATTTTTGGATGGTATAAAATAGCAGTAAAGAGAAATACATTGCTGCAAATGGTCACTCTTCCTGTCAAATATATGTATGTTTATGTTGATAATTTAAAATCTAGAGGTGAGAAATTGAGAAGTCCATTATTGTTTTCTTTGAAAGTGCTTTTTGGAAAATATCCTGAAACTGCTTTCTTTCCATTAAAATACTTTCATTGTGTTTATATTTTTTTATTTTGAGATGAGATCATGTGCTTTTTATAGGTTTCTCCTTGATAACTTTGGGGGTGCTCAGAAATACTACATGCTGTGTTGTTTCCTCCAGTTTTGATATCGTAATCAGCAAATGGCTTACAGGACAGGCTTGCTGCTTAATGTCTCAACAGTGAATAAGCTGCCTATGCAGTCTAGCATATGAGGTCCTGGGTATACTTTAGTAAAGGAAGGTTGTGAGCTTTGAGATCATGACCTGCAGTCCTGCTCAAAAATTTGTAAAAACAATCGGATCGGAAGAGACTTCACTGGAAGGAGCATAGTCTACCTTGTTTCTTGTAATTATTGTCAGTTGTTTATTTTCTCTCAAAGACACATAAAACCAGCCTCCTCAAGGTACAGATGAAGTTTTAAAATGTACAGTATGAGGGAGGGAGCAAAAGGAAAAGAAAAAGAAAGTTATGTTGGAGGCTAACCAGATTATCAGTTTGACTTTTGAATAGGTATGGATTGATCTTTTGCACTTAAGATACAGAGAAAGGAAATAAGGTGCCAGGTGTATAGCAAAGGTGTATGAATGACACGTACAGACTTTTCAATTGGCAGTCATCTTGCCATGGTAAAAACCCAGTTCTGTTTCCACTACTGTAAGTGGGAAAAAATCTAAGTCACTGTATATGTATCTTTAGATTCAGTTTCCCAACACAAGAGAAAGCAAAGGTAGGAAGGACTGATCTACCACTGCCCTGATGGCTTTCATTCAGTCACAGGAAATTGAAAGTGCGGCACATAGAGATGTTCAGCTGATCTTGGCTGACGGTTTTTGTGTGTTGCTAAAGATGAGAGGTACGACCATCGTATATATGGATCCATTTTCTTGTACTTGCTCTAGGAACGTATTTGATCCCCAGATTTGAACAACTGTTCAGCTATGTGGAAGAGTCATCCTGAATAAATATCTTATACTACTTAGGCCACAAAGTAGTGCTGTTGTGTAGGATCAGATTGGCCTACTGCCAAGCAACAATGTGTTTTTCCTTAGATGACAGCAAAGTATGTATTAAGAGAGCAAATGGGAGCAGGTGAAGATTTCTGCAATCAAAGTCAGATGGACCTGGCAGGTCTGTCCAACCGTTTCATTTTCAGCAACATGTTTTGGGAGTTGTGTATTCCATATGCCTTCCATGTGGGTTTTGACAGACTGCTGTGGATAAGTCAAGTAACTAAGCTGCAGACATTAAAGAACACATGCAAAATGATCATCTAATCAGATAAGGCACAAATGCTGTCTTATGCTGGGGCTTATGCTACTCAAAGACTGGAGAATAGCTTATGCGTTGCTGCAGTATGCTGCACTATGTGTATCTTATGCTGGTTTTCTGTGCAGGACTGTATTTCATATATTAGTGCAATTAAAATAGCTCATATGCTTACTTAAATAGTCCAGCAGTCCAGAGCCCAGTTATGAAATAAATACCCATCATAGCAAATAGAAAATTAACAAGATTAATTTGGCTGGATAAATTGGGAATACAGCTGCAGACAACAGTTCTACTTAGGCTGTACTAATGGATTTTTTTTTTTTTTTGTGAAATGTCAGCTGAGTGCTCATCTGCGGTCAAAAAAGCAAATGCAATGTTAGGAACTGTTAGGAAAGGAGCAGAGCACAAAATGCCAGACATTATTACAGCCTATATCCATGGTGAGCTGCATCTCAAATACCATGTTCAGTTCTGATCCCTGCAGCTTGGAAGAGGTATAGTAAAACTGCAAAAGATATAGAAAAAAGTGACAAGGATAACCAGAGTTATGAAAGAGCAAAAAAATTTTGGAAGAACAAGTAAATAAATTACGTCTGTGGAAAAGAGAGAATCAAATCACTTGGGGGGGGTGGGACAGAAAACTACGAAATCATAAGTGGCCTGGAAAAGTTGAATAGGGTACAATTGCTTTATTCTCTCTTTCAGTACAAAAGGGAAAGATGTAAAGCTAGCAGGCAGATAGTTCAAAAGAAAAAGGAGATAATCCTCTAAACAGCACATAGTTCAGCTATGCAGCTCATTGGTATTACTACGGGCAAAAGAAATTCACATGGGTTCAAAAAGCATTTGGATAAACTCACAAAAGAAATATATATTGGGAGATATTACTTACAAAGACTTCTGCTTTCTGAAGCCCATGATCCGTAAGTTGCTGTGAGACTGTTCTGGACAGTATACCCATGTTTTTCTCATGCATTGCTGGACATCTGCTGTTGGTAGCTCTTGGCGATAGGGGATGAACTTTTGGTCTGATAAAGTCTAATATGCTTTACGTGTGTAAAAATGTCATAACAGACTACTGTCAGCCACCTGATTTTTTTCCTTGTTTAATCCAGCTGGGCATCCTGAGATCATAATACATTCCCAACTACTTTGTCTTTCCTGTTATTTTGAAAATTACTTGGTCTGTGTGGTTGTTTTGTAATGTCAAGGCAGTGCTGTGTTTTCATCGCTTGAGCAGAAAGCGTGACTGCCACCATTCTAGAGCAGATTCCCTCCCTTCAGAAAATAGTAAAATATGCCAGAATTCTACTGCCTTAACATTTTAAAGAAAATACCTATTTCTAAAATCGCAAGACTTTATTCTTCATAGGAATTCTGAAGAACTTTTATGACTACTAAAAAACCAGATAATATGTCTTAACTGTCATCTAATCCAAAAGTTTTAAACAATTGCCTGTATTTTACAGAATTGAGTCTTTGACTTTTTAATTGTACAGTTTTAGTAACCAGACACTTCCTTTTTAAAAAAGTTGGAGTTAAATAAAAACAAAGATGACCAGGAATTTGGTTTAAATTCTTATTTTTCTTCAGTCTTCAGGTTTAGGGCTCTTAGTTAGAAGCACAATAAAAACACCCAGAGCAGAAGCTTTTGTTAGCTTCAGCTCTGTTATAGAATGGAAAGGACATGTTCCACCTCAGGGAACCCTAAGGAGCCCAAGAAGTATAACAGCTGCTCTCAGACAGTAACATATGCACAGACCCTGGTAAAAAAACAAGCCCAGGGAAAAGACAGCATTTTTTTCCTTATCCAGTGGATACAGTGTCTTTGAAAATATAAGCATCCCTGTAGTAGAGCGGAGAATGGAAGTAGGACCAGGAGTAATTGCTCTAGGGTGACTGATGACCCTCCAACAACATCCTAACAAACATTTCAGAGCATTAGCCTCTAATGTTACGTAGTGATGTGTTTGTTACACATTCCACTTTTAATGTAGTAGACAAAGTATAAGAAACATTCTGAAAACAACCCTGTTTGAACTAGTTATAAATTATTAAAGTACTTTTTTTTTTTAATTCTATTGGCATAGTGAGCTGAAAAATTCAAAGCTCAAGTAAAGCTCACTCAAGTAGTAAGACACTTCTGCAGTGCACTTTGGAAAGTGAAAGGCGCTGTCCTGTAAAACCGCTGAAAGTGTGTCATAATGATGTATTGGTTTTATGGTACGTATCCTTGAAAAGAACACTTAGAGTGCAGAAGATTGGTCCATTTAGCAACCTCCCTCATCACCAGGGAACACTTAGCTACGTTTATTCCATAAAGGCAAGCAAGCACCTTTCGCAAGAGAAAAAACAAGAGAATCCACTGGACTACAGTAGGCCTTACTTCTACTTACCTTTTTTTAAATTGTGTAGGTAGGTGATACTGGCTTTCTCCAAAATGCTCCCCTGAATTGATGCATTTTGAGGCCTTGCATGTTTAGCAGACTAGTCTTAATGTTAGGCCACTAATAAATGATAATACTGCCTCTGTGCAGGAAGAGTTTTACAAACTGTGAACTTGATCAGCTGTAGGAAAGCGTATGAAAGTGATGAGTTGAGCCTTGAGGAAACCACTTCATCTCAGTTCATCTGCAGCGTAATTAGCTGAAGCCAGAAATTGTAGGAGAGTTAAGAATCTGTAATGCTTATTATGCCAAAGCAAGATGGGTAGAAGCAAGGTCCTACTTACGTACCACAAAGTCATCAGTAAATAAAGGAGTGGTCTAAATGGAGATTTCTTAGAGCTGTTGAAAATATTTCCGTTTAGATGGCTAAGTGTAAGCCAACTACAATGAAATCGAGCTATGTTCTTCCAAAAGGAGGTAGTAGATTGGACCAGATGTTCCCCAGAAGTCTCTTCCAACTTGGATTTTCTGTGATTCTATGATTTTAATAGTAGGAAGACAGAGTAGAGGAAGGAGACTTCTAATTATGTCAGAAAGGGGAGAGTAAGGGACTTGTCCAAAGTGATATGAATATTACAGAAATAAAATTCGGTCTGATTTAGTTTAGAAGAGAAATTCATTTTCAGAAAGCTTATTTTTTCCCAACCAATTTTCCAAGCCTGATTTTGAACCTGCACAATTAATAAAAAAATCTACATTATGGCACAAGAGAAATATCATTCAGTAAAGTATTTATTATCTTAGAGTATTTTCAGACACTCTTATTAAACAAAGGTCACATTTCCCCAACTGCACAGGTTTTAAACCTTGATACTGATGGGCTGTTTCTTTTAGCTCAGTGAATTTCAATATCAGATACAACGGTGACAACTCTCAACAAAGTGTCTGAGGCTGTTGGCATTTTTGCTCACTTGCCATGCATGTTGCATCAAAGCTTAAAGATTTCACAAGGTTTGGTCTCATCTGATCACTTGTTCAGTTTTTCTGGTCTCTGTTCTTAGACAGTATTGCTATTTTGAGGGAAATCGGTACAATTGTGGCTGGATTGTCAGGTGCTAATAGCAGAGATTATGGCAGTCCTTAAAGCAAGGAATTATCCTCATCTTTCTGTGTCCTGTCAGGATGAATCAGCTGCATTTGACGTGGGAAGAAACATGAACAATCGGATGTGCAACGGATGTTCTTCTCTCAGATCCAGTGGTGGAGGCATTTGGGCCATGTTTCAGGACAGTGATCAGCAGGTGCACAGAGAGACTTGTGATGAAGCAGAATCACAGAGCAGACATGGTTGTTGTTTAGTCAGGTGATATGGGCACTGAGAAGTGCCACACAATGTTTGTGTATCATGTCACCAAACCCTGAGACAGTGAATGATGTTGGCAATGAAGTATTTCATCTTTTGGACTTTCCAGAGACATATTCAATAATACCAGTAATGGAAGAATAATACCAGTAATGGAAGAAAATACTTCGTCACGTGAGACAGTAGAAGGCAGAGCTAGATTTATGTTTTAAGTACTATATTGATGGTCATACTAAATATATTTATACACAAAGCACCCATCTGTCCATATTTGTAAATACAGGTATGTGCATAGGCCTTGTGTTTGAGAGGTGGCCATTCTGCAAACTTGCTTTGGACTTGCCAAGGCTTGGGGCTGCTTAGTACTTCCCCAGCTCCACTTGTAAAATAGGGGTCAAAGACAGGGTCTTTCTTATGCCGATCTGCCTTAAGCCCTTTAAAGGGGACATTTCGGAAGTGTGCAAACAGGTGAAACCAGTAGCACCCTAGGTTATAGTAACCTTTTCTTATGCGTTTTGTAATATGTCTCCAGGTCTGCTCTGAGCTCCAAGGGCTGCAGTGGTATGAGGGGCTTCACACGCGCCCCTGAAGATTTGCTCGTATCAGGGAGTCCCCAGGCGGCGCGCAGAGCCTTGCGGTGCAGCGCACACCCCCGACACCACGATACGACCTGCTGCTGTGTGTGTGTGGAACATGAGAAATCACATGCGAAAGAGAATTAAATAGGTGATGCAAACACTTTTGCGTTGTATTGTTAACAGTGAAAGGCCAATTAAGATATCAAATTATCACAGGGATTTCAACAAAAAGGTATAATTAGTGATAACTAAGTCAGGGAATTCATTGTTTTAAAAATGCATATAATACTGTTGTTGGTAAATCAGTATATTATGAAAACTCTTCTGGTGCTATACATTTCAGATGACAAGTTCAGTTTTGTATTTAGGATATTAGATATTTAAAAGTAATTTTTAAGATAAAAGAATAGTTAGATTTTCCTAGAATACACATAGACAAATGGTTTCAATTTTACTCTGTCCTTCAGAAGTTTTATATGTTTTCAAATATAATGACTTCAGTAGAATGAATCTGGCCTTAAGGAAGGATAAGTATGATCACAATCTGCCCCTGGTTTTAATAGATTAGATATTATCAAATAAGTGTGTCATTTTGTAAACAGAAATAACTTTTCTTGAGTTATAGAAGTTGGTTTATTGTTTTAAAATATAATTGGCTTTGAAAACAAGTATGATCCCACCTGGCAAAATCTCCATCTTTTTAATAAAAATCGTTATTTTGGGCAGTGAATAGATTTGAAGCTATAAAAGAATTTGAAAAAGGATTCTTCCCCTTACCTTCACATGTAGTTCCATTACCGCTGTATCCAGTAGGACAAGGCCCACATTTAAATCCTCCGTCTTTGGCTGGCTCACACTGCACACCAGCGAAGCACAGCATATTCGCGCAAATGACTTTCTGATGTTGCGTCCCACTGATGGTTTTTGGTAGTTCCAGATGATCTCTTGCTATGTTTTGTGCTTTTCTAATTGCTGTGGTCTGTGCTGGAAACCTTGCTTGGAAAACAGGCCCAAATGGGTGGTTAGCCCTCGGCGGAGCTGTGTCAGAAGAAGAACCTGTTAAATGAAACGAGGAAGTAAGGCGTGATGCCAAAGGAGATGTTCTTTGCTGCTCTGTTCTGGAATCTTGGGATGGTTCAGTCTTTGAGATTGGGACCCTGCTGAGCCACTTCCTAGGAGAAGAGCCATATTTGGAATGAATTTGCTGAACAGCATGTGGCCTTGTAAAGAATGAACTTGCATTTGTCTTGAGATGAGAAGAGTCAGTCCGTATTATAGCTGGTTTATTTTGTTTAAAATGAAGAGGGTTATGGGTGGTCATACTGACAGTTGCTACTCTGAGTTCTGGTTCCTCGTGTGGTAGGAAAGTCTGTGTATCACTACTAATTTTTATTTTTTCAAGAAAAGACTGTTTCTCAGGTGGTATGGACTCCATATCACTTTTTTTTACTGATGATGTCTGAGCCTGGGAAAACTTCCTCTTCATCGTAAGGGATGGAGTGCTAATGACTGTGGGCTTTCTCCCCAGAAAATACGTAGTTTCTTGTCTTGGAATCTGGGTTTGGGAAAGAAAGGAATAAATATTTCTTTGTATCCGTAAAGCATCTTCCTGGTGAGAGCCTGTAGCATCATCACTGTTTCTTTCAGCAATATCCATATGGCTTTGGGAAGATCTTGAAACTAGAGCAGAAGGGAGATAAATATATTAGTCAGACTTGCTGGTCTAGAGTTTTAAAGGAACCACAACAAATCTGTAGCTTATGAACAAACAACAGACCATGAATTCTAGACGTAAAAGAGTTACTTTATCATATATGATAGGGGCACATCTATGCCAGCTGGTATAGAAAGAACAGTTTTATCTGCTATGGGTAACAATAGAACTGGTGCACAGGGAACTGCAATACAGAAGCTCACAGGATGGTTGTTCACAATCTAGATGAAATCTGTTTATATTGGTTTAATACTTAGCCTAAGCTGGTAAGTCTCAGTGAATGTCAGGCATTACTCTTTGAGATGCAGCACTGAGTTTACAGGGGATAAATTGCAGCCAGGCCAAAACACTTGACATGTTGACTTACTAGTTTTGGCCTGCTCTTCTCCATGAATTTTGGCACTGTGCACCGTTTTGTCGTGCACCCTACAGTTCTTGGCCACCTGAGCTAATATTTATTTCTCATTAGCTGTATATATTGCAGTAGCACACTGGGAGACATTCTGCTGGACAATGTGTAGTGCAGAGACTCTGCACTGAAGTTGTTGCAATCTAGGAATAAGACAAGACATTGCAGTTTGGGACAGAGAGATAATCAGAGATGGAGAAGTAAAGAAATGATAAGACAACCCTCCTCAAGATCATGTCCTAGGCAGACTGTAGTCCCATCAAGCTGGTGTATAACTATGTAAAGTTTTTGTAGTCCTTATGGCAAAGGAGAGTTTTAGGAAAATGTTTAAAGGAGACAAATGGAAGAGCTTCGTTAATGCTGTGTACAGCTCCCTCCAGACGTGAGGGGCAGCATGTAGGAGAGACTGCTGGTTTGTAACTGTCAGCCACTTGCTACAAAGCCAGCCACCTTTTCAGCTGTGTAAGGAGAGATGATAGATGGAGAGAGGGTAGTCTGTGAAGGGCCTTGAAAGTGGAGACGAGTAGTTTGAATCAATACTTTCAGGAAGATTAATGGCCATCTGCTGACTCTAATGAATGGAAGAAGCTATTTTTAACCAGTACTGGCATACTCACTCCATAGGAAATGGAATATATTGGATCCTGAACACAAAAACCTCACTTGGTTTTAGGATTAACTCAATGCGGGGTGTACCTTTACCTTTTAAATGTAAATATTAATCACTTTCAGAAAACTCCTTTTGTTATAGAAATTAGTCACAGTTAGCATGGAAAGAGATTAAGAGACTTGGCAGAGGTCAAAAAGAAAGTTAGAGCGTTCACTAGGTCAAAGGAAATCCTGGCATCCAAAGCTACATTTATCTGGCCTGTAAACAGTGTCACTCTTCTGCAGGCTGGTGAGTTTTTATTGCCCTGAAGTATCATGTTCTAGAGTTTTATGGTGGTATTGGATCAAACTATGGACATCATCAGTAGGTAAATACATTGGATTTTACCGCACATGAATGATGAGCATAGAATGGAAGAAGGGAGACAGGAAAAGCAGGAAGGACATCAAAAATAAGAGCACGAGAAGATGGGATAAGTCAAAGGGTTTTTAAAAATGAATGAGAGAAAGAAAAATGAAAGAAATATCCCCACAGAAAGTTATAAGTAACAGATGATTATTCCTGCTTTTAGAAAACTCAGCTCAGGGAACAAGAATCAACAGCAGTGACAGCGAAGGGCTGAATCACCTCCCTGACACATTTTCAAAATGAGCCCTAATTATAGCTTTGAGCTGCTTCCATTGTATCATAATCAAATGTTTTTTTTCCTAACTAAATTTTAGCAACTGTCAAAGGGATCAGACTGACAAAATGAGAAATCTTCAGGAAATCTTCTGTTTCCTGATCAGGTGATACAGGTACAGCATACTCATTCTGCAAACAAGCTCCAGGCTTCCCTGTAAGGGGGGAACGTGCTGTTATTGGAGTATATCTATGATGCTGCAGTTTTGACATCTCTAATAGAACTATCAGCAAACAGTAATGATGTATTTTGGTTGTTTGTTCCTTATGATATGTACTGATTAAGATCCCTCATCCACTTTGCACTGGCCACCAAAGTTTTCAAGATACTGTCACAGGAACATTGGCATCGTTCGAATGTGCCTGCTTCGGTGTCCTCTCAGCTATCATTTCTTCAGATTTTTACTAATAGTACTACAGTGCAATCTAGTTAGGAATAGAATAGGATAGAATTTTTCTGGAATAACTGAAAATTTCTTTCTGCAGTTTTCCTGATATCTAAATAAGCTAAAACAAAGAAGTATACTAAAAGATTGCAGACCCAGTTATCTGTAGTCAGCAGCTTTCTCAAATCCTGTATTACTTCAATTTATTTTCCTTGCAGTCGATCAATATCTTCAGATGTATAACCCATTATCAATGCAGAAGTGTGATTGTGTGAATCTGGTTTTCTCTGTGATGCCACTTTATGATTACATACTGGACTGGATGAAAATAACAAAAAAATGACAAGGCAAAGTGCTCAGGGTTATATGATGGTACAAAAATACATTTTTACTACCTGTCAGTATTTCTTTCTATATTAACTGGGAAATGTGGAGCACTGGAACAATTGAGTTTATTTTTCACAGAAGTAGATAAGAGACTGAGAACCTGATACTTTGTTCCAACTGTGCACTGCAGGAGCACCGTTCATATCGATAGAGTTGCACCACTGTAAGCGCGGTGTAGTGTAGGGATGGATCAGGCCTTGAGAAGATAGATTCTTCTGTTGCCTCTCTATCTGGGGAAGATTAGAACAAGGGTGACAGAGGCCAGATTTCAGAGACAGAGTGTTTAACATCCCTCATCTAACTCAACATGAGTACACTTTCCATCTGTGCGGTGCAGGAGTTCCCCTTCATTAGAACCCCTTAGCCTTCAGCTCACCTACATGAGCAGACATCATGTGCCACTTGCACTAAACTCATAAATCAGAATCATCATAACCCGTATCTGGCTCGTGTTTGCCAATGCCGTAATGACATTGTTAAGGCACAGCAGATTCTGATTTCTTTTCTCACCTGAACTGCATTTTCTAGTGAACTACTTGATAGCTGTAGTTGAAGGGAATCATGTTCATTCTGAAAGTAATAAAATGACTGTATAAGCTAGTAAAAACAGCAGATCACAAACAGAGCAGAGACACTTGCCAGTCTCTTAAATCCTGGGTGAGATACCAACACTGAAACACAGAAAAAAGTCAAATGTATTTTCCCTCTTCTGAGTTTCTGGCTTTTTGTTTGCATTTGCAAGCTTTCAGAAGCAGGCTACATCCAGACCTGGATTAAGAGAAGTCACAGAAACGTTTTGACACAGGGTCCCCTTCTGTCCCCAACCATTTCTATTCCCAGAGAAGCAGCATGCATTTCATATTCTGCCTGGGACAGAGCAGACCAGGTCAGTTACCTTCTTCCTCTGTGCTGTTCACCCAGGTCTTTGCTGATCCTGGACTTACGCACCTCCGTACCTTCCCTCCCAAACAGTGTGCCTTGGAGACAGCGCCATCCTGACCAACAACTAGCAGGTGACGCCTCAAGCTTTTGTTGTAAGCTTCCTGCAGAGATCAGCAGTTATTACCTCTTCCTTGTCATGCTTTTCTGTGTAGCTGTTAGAGTTAGAATTTATTTTTTTAAATGTAAGTGTAACTTTTTCACATACTCACGAGGAAGGCACTATAAGAATTGCCATATAATAGCTGTGTTGTAATCCAGGGGTTGCTCTGTCCTTCAGTCAAATACCCCAAATCAGTCTAATCTCCAGGTGGAGACTGGTTCTTTCTCTTTAGTAAGATCATCTGGCTGTGGTCTTTTTTGCCTGTCACTTCAGAATATTACGGCACCTTTAATTCTGATCAGGTTACAACTCCTTCAGAATTCTGTGAGTAGTTTAAGAATTCATCTCATTATTAACACAATTCAATAAATTTACAATTTGTGTAGCTTTAGAGCTATTAACATTTAGTAGTACATGCTGTGTAGCACATTCCTCATTCAGAAGAATGTCGACAGAGGAATGCTCTTCTGACATATTACACTATGTAGGTCATCATTTAAAATTTGAAACATCTACCAGCACATATGTCTTATTTAAAATGTCAAGAGAGAACAGAAAAATTACACTGGTCTAAGAAGTCTTGTTACCAGAGTATTAGGGATCATTCCATTTATCTCTCTACTTCTCCCCTTTTTTTTTTCTGCATTTACTTAGTAAGAGAGGGGAAGTTGAGTAGCTGTCATTAGGAGATCCTAGGGAAATTCTGTTTTTCCATCAACTCTTAATCTGCCTTTTTTCTGATTAAATTCTGGCATAACTTTCTTCTCTGTTGAGAGTTTGTTCAATTCCTACTTCTTCCCTTTAGCAATCCAAGCATACCCTACATCTTCCTTCTCCCAAATATTCAGAAATAAAACTTCAATTCTCCCTTTCTTAAGCATCCAGAATTTTCTCACATTCAAACAGTGCCCAGACGGGTTGAAAGTCCCAATGGTCAAAGTCCCTCCCCTACGATCAATAGCGGTAACTCCCTGAATACCGAACTGGAAAAGTCACTCAACTCCTTTAACTGAGGTACAGTTTTGACTTCCCAGGCTTTACAAAGGATCTATTTCCACGCTTATTTTTGTAGAAACAAAAGCTTTTTAAAGACTAATTGAGATTGGGATGTTATTATACGTTTAGATAATAACTTCAGAGATCAGGATCATTTAGATAATAGCTTCAGAGATCAGGATCATTTGGCTCTTTTTGATGTCAAAAATTGAAAAGTCAAATGCGTTGTGAGAGCGTAAGAACACAAAACATAATCTAAGTAAGCACATGCAAAAGTTAATCTCCACTTTGAAAAATGGGGAAACAGAGAATATCAGTAATAACCTTTATCTAAGAGATGCCCAGGTCGGCCTGGGATTCACAAATCAAAAAAAGATGAGGAGCCACATGGAAGCCACTAGCTGTGTACAAGCAGATAGAATAAACCAGCCAGGCTGTTTAGCTCCTGCTGGCCTAATGCAGCTAGACAGCTTGTAGACTTAATATGCCTTAAATCCAGACACATCAGCACATGAGCAAAGCAATCGCACGACTCTGTATCCATCTGTACAGGCGTATTCAGTCTCAGTAAAATCTGTGCTCTCAAACCCTCACTTCTGTGATCATTAAGTTTACTTACTTGTTTTAACGATGAAATTAAAAGATGAACATCTAATTCACTATCCCTGAGCTATGTCTTGGCCTCATAGAAAATGAGGTTGTGTTGCTGATACTGCTACCTGTGTAACTTTTCTTCCCTGTTGACTTATGAACAATAATGAATATTCTAAGGAGTCTGCATTACCCAGCAGCTTTTGATTATAACAATTCCTTCCTGTGCTTCAGACTGTTTTGTTTGTCAAATGTGGCTGCAGCTGTACATACGCAATTCTTTAAAACCATTCATAATTTGCAATGCAAATTTGTTTTGTGTCTATGAAATACAAAATCATACTGCTCTATCACAAAGCTTTTGTGAAGGAGAAAACCTGGGATCTACAGCCAGTTCACACACTAAACTTTGTTTAAGAATCTCTCTGTATTCGGAGTAAATAACTGCCAGAAACGTCAACAAATGAATCTATTCTTGTGTCTGCTTCTGTGTATTTATCATCTGTGATCATTTAATTGACTATCATTTATGGACACCTGGAAGCATACATACTCAAATCTCTTAAATAGTGAATTTTAAATTAAAGTTTGCAATAGCGTTGTCATATTTTGTCTAACTTCGGAGGACTCTGCTTACCTTAGCATAGAGGCTATGCTATGTTACAGTGCCTGTAGGGGTGGGGAAACTCAGAGAAACATTCCCACTGTAGGAAGTGGATCGTTCAGTAGATAGTCTCAAATTTCTTGAATTAGTGGTGCCTGACAAAATTAATTCTTTAAATGCCTTCAGCATGGACAGGAAGTGGAATTCTCATTCCACTATTTTGATGTGATTTTTACTATTCTGAAATGCCAGTGCAGCCTTGATTTCACCCCAAACTTCTAAAACCACAACCTAGAGAACTGATGCAAAGAAAGGTCATAGAGCCAGACAGTGCTCTAGACTGCACTCATGCAGCAAAGTCTGGTGTGAAGAGGAAATCGTAAGTCAGGCCATACTCATCTGTGGAGAATCGAAGGAGTTTGGCTGTGTGACACTAGACTCTGTTTGGACATATGCTTCATGGGACTGCGGCGTCAGTTTTGCAGAAACTTTCCCCCCTGTTGATTTGGGTCTAACTAAACCTGCATAAACAGTGCCAGTATAGACATCATGGTGAGTCAAGTGCTACTGTTTAAACACGGTAGCCTGTAGTCAGAAGAGCAGATGCTGAAAGGTGAAGTGCTGTAGCTGAACTTGGCAAACTCTAGATATGAATCAGCAGAAGAATGGAAATGGGAGCAGAAAAAAAGGCATGACTACATTTGTTAATCACAAGATGACTCTGAGCTACCAGTATGCTATGAAAAAGGCAAATGGTTCTGGGATAGGTCAGACAAAGTATGAAGAGTAAAAATAGAAGAATACAGAAAGACCTAGCCATTTCTGGTCACTTGTCAAGAAAGATGATCTCAAACTGGAACATGATCAGGGCAATGAAAATATGAAACAGGCACAATTAAGGATGTCTTGTCATACCAAGAAAAAAAAAGTGTCAGAAGGGAGCAAGATTGCTTTCTAAGAATATTCAGGGAGAGTCAGGAGAAGAGGGGAGAGAGGCAAAATATCAAGGAGGGAAAAAGTGTTTAATTGAACAGTTGAATTGAAAAGATCAAATCAGAAGAAGAACAAATTTATCATGAATAGATTAGCTATGAATGAAAAATATATTTCTTTTCACTGGAAATTTGAAAAAGTTCCCAGCTACCAGAGGAGTGATATTTTGGACATTTCTTGCAGTGAAAGAGTGAAAACAAGAAATCCAGCTTATTATAAGATGGAGAATGATAAATGTGTTTATTGTGGCTGCTTATAGTAGTGGGGAGTAGACTCTCTGATCAAGGCGGTACTTTTCCTGTTCTGGATGTTGAAATCCTGTGTGAGTAAACAAGAAAATATCAAAAGGAGACAATCTGTTTGCTCATGTCTCATTAAAGACTGTGTGCATTTGTTTGCCTCAATCTATAGTTCATTTGCGTGTAGATTTTCAAATATAAAATTTTTAGGGTAACATAATTGACATTTTAGTTCATTAATTGATGTGTTTAAACAAAATGAGATCAAAGATTCTGAGATGCTCAGTCATTAAGCAAACAGTTCATTAATATAGCAATGATATTATTGACTCCATGTCAGAGAACATTTTGTGAAGTATTTGAGGTATGTTAAGGAATACATACAGTTCAAGCTGATCCCTTTAATACTCAAGAAATCCCAAAACAATGCATTTGAAAGGTTTTGCTTAGATATAGCCATTTCCTTACAAGCAAGATGATTCTATTCATAAACCCTTTTCAGTAGAAAGCATCGTAATTTAGGGATTTAGAGAATCTAAAAATGTAAAGAATTGGGTATTAATTCTGCCTTGGTTTAGATTCATTTAAACCAGATGTTCTCCTCAGCCTTTAAATCACCTACTCCTTTTTACGTGTCCTGAGTAGATAATAGTAGTGTGAGGCTCTCTAAGCTAGATTTCCAGAAGGAGATTCAATTTTGAATGTAACAGAAAAGATTTTAATATGCAGCTTATCTTAATACATGGTACTTCACGTAATATACAGACCTGCATTCCAAGGAAGTATCCGTCAGCTTTCAGTTAGTACAATTCATGGGACAATAGATCATATGGAGGCAAAAGTGCAAGGACTTTTCAAGAAGGAAATGAACACAAAGATAACTTTATAGAAAAATGGGCCTTTGAGGAAAACAATGTAGTTTGTGCCCTCTGTTTGCAGACTCTGTTTTTTTACTTTCGTGATGTTTTCTGCAAGTTTTCAATAGAAATTTTGAAGTCAGAGTCACCAGAGATTGCACTTGTAAAAATTGGTGTGAGATGCTAGCATGCACCACAAACAAGGACTTTGAATCTGTAGCTTTTCCTTAGCAATACCTTACTTGGATTGTGTATGGAAAATTATAAACAAGCTATGTTTTTACAAACAAACTGTGTTTTCTCAAACACCTCTCCTAGCAGTTTGTTTTGAGACATCATGGAAACCCTCTCCCCTCGGAGTGGAAAAAACTCAACACGTTTGATGTGCTCTAGCCCCTCTCGCAGGAGACTCACCCCTGCCCATTCCTTGTTCTGAGGTTTCCTTCCATGCTCCTTACATCCACTGGGTCTGAACCACTCTCTACTGCAGCTCTTGGAAGTGCTCTTCCTGTATTTTTCTGTGAAACCCCAGCTAACAAAACGGCAAGTGAAGAAGTATCGTTCTGTTTCAAAACACTGTGGATCACCCACTCAACTCCCTCGTAACCATTTTAATGCCCTTTCTTTCATTATCCCTTGTCCATCTTTCTGATCTAAGCTTTTATCCTTTGTCTTTGTGTTCTACCTTCTCCAATTATTATTTGAGTCTGCAATTGTATTATTTCAGCAGCTGTAAAGAGACCGTTAAGATAGAATTCTTAAAACTAAATTATATTTTCTGTTCAGGAATTGGCAGTATATTTTACTTCTGCTTAATGATGTGAGAGATGGAAAAAATAATAAAAACTATTCTTGTCTGATGATGCCTCATGGGCCTTCTGACTCTCTCCTGGCTTCAACAGGTTGATAGATGTATACAAAACAGGTTAAATCAAGACGGATCCTGTCTGAAGCATCCCTGTCTAATTCTCTGAAACATCTGTGTAGAATCATTTAACTAATTTAACTAATAGATTATATAAAAAAGGTTCATAACATTTCTTCAAAAAAACCCCATAATATTTCTTTAAAGAAAAATAGCTTAAATTTGAATATTTTACTGAAATTCTCCTTTTATTTGATTCAAGATGTAAATGGTCTAAAATTACAATTATGTTGTTTTGGGCTGTAAACACATAAAAATGAGTTACTTTACATATGAAAGCCAAGAAACAATCTCAGCTATGCCTTGCTGGAGAGTAATAATGAATCTCTTTTAATATCATAAAAGCACATATAAATACCCTCCGTGAAATCTTGCTTTTATTGCCGTTCTGCACAATTTCAAGTGATTAGGTTGACAGCTATCCATAGGTTCTTTCTAATATAAAAAGAAAAGCAAGGGACTTCAGTAATAAGTTTTCAGATGTATGTTGCAAGAATTCTTAGTCAGTTCTGCTAATTTGTGTCTAGCTCAACCAAATGCATTTTTTGCTTTGGCCATTGCTGGCAAGGTGGCAGTGATAAACAATGTGACTGGTTAACTGTGCGGAAAGAGTATGAACAGTGTGCTTTGAATTCAGATCACAGCTTAGAAGGGGTCAACATGCCTAAATCCAAACTGAGTAGCGCGAGTGGAGAATTTCAAATTTATCCTCCATCTCAACAATCTATTGTTAATGCAAGAGTTCTTGAAGTATCATTGTTTAACTGTAACTCACTGCTTTGTTAAATTTAGGCATCATCAACTAATGTTAAAACTTACTTCTGGCCTCTGAATTCTATGATAATGTGTTGGGCATGGACATCTTATGTCATGAGGCTTTCTTTTAAGATAAATATCTGATGGGACAGTGTAAAGAAGACACAGCCACACTCTTCTCAGTGGTGCCCAGTGACTGGACAAGAGGCAACAGGCACCAGTCGGAATACAGGAAATTCCATCTCAACGTAAGAAAGCACTTCTTCACTGTGGGGGTGGTTGAACACCAGAACAGGTTGCCCAGAGCAGTGTGGAGTCTCCATCCTTGGAGATATTCAAAACCCAGCTGGGCAGGGTCCTGCTCTAGCTGACCCTGCCTGAGCAGGGTGTTGGACCAGATGATCTCCAGAGGTGCCTGCCAACCCCACCTATACTGTGAATCTGTGAGAACTGTTACTTTTCAGTAATCCAAATTATTTCTCAGCTGTTGCATTGCACACAAATTTAATGACATGGGAGTTCTGGTGATGCTTCACAGTGCACGGTTGGACCTCCCTATGTCCTACAGAAATGAAAACAAAAAACACCAAATATCTTCTGTATTTTCATTGTATTGTATGAGATAAATTCTTAGTCCAAGGAATCACCAGCATGAGAGATCACTCTCTCCTGCCCCCCAGAGAATCAGTAGTGTTGTTTTAACTACAAACTGTTGCTGTGTCCCTTCAGAAATGAACTAGTTCTGTATATGTGATGTGTACCTATTCGGGCAAAATTTGCATGTATTGGCAGTGAATATCACCTCATGCTGCAAGTAAGTGAAGTGAGTGCCACTGCATCTGTAGGTACCTGCTTATCAACAACAGCAAGATGTTAAGAAGCTAGTCCTTAATTTGTCATAAGCAATGATGTTCTGCAGAATCTGTGTATTTCACACCAGATTTTTACACTCCTGTACTGCACTCCACTTTGTGTTGTTTATGAATCCTTTTTCTTCAACTCTTGGGTTGCTTTTGCTTTTCAGTTAGTGGCAAAACTCTTGCTTTGCTTTAATGGGGCCAGGGTATTGGGCCAGTATGAGTTACTTGTAATTTTAAAGGGCTTCTAAGTGCCTTTAACAAAACAGCAATGTTATCAAATTTATGAAAGCAGGGTTGGCTCACTTGAAAAGCTATGTGCTATTATAGCTGGATGATGAAATGGGCTTGGAAATTTTAAGAAGAGATAATCTTGCTCTCTGTTCTGTCAGTGTAAAAAACTACAGGGCCTGTATCCTCCATAGATTATTATTTGTTGGAGACTGAGTTGCTATTATCTCTTAAAAGTTATGATGGCACAGTGATTGCTTAAGCAAAAGGTGGCACGTTCTTGGTAGAAGAGAAATGTAATCTGTACCTGATGTTCTGACTGAATGTAAATATTATTCATGGCATAGAGCTTAGTCTTCTTCCCTGGTGTTTTTATGGCTTGGGCTTCATTGGTCTTCCATTGCTGAGCTACATCATTTCCTAAATATATCATCTGGATTGGAAGCACTTAATAAATTCTGGATTGACAGAGTATATGGATCAGTGCAGCTGGTAACAGTTTATCTTTTAAATTATCTAAACATATTCTTCCCACTGTGCTTGCTTTGGTTGTTATATTTGGGTCATAGCATATACATAGCATATACAGGCCTCTTTTGATATTTTTCTGAAAACAGTTAGTGTTTTATTAGGTGTCCCTAAGAAGGAGAACTCATCAAAAAGACTGTCTGATTTCCTTCCTATCCTGACAAGTATAGGAGGTGGTTTTCAGTGGCAATTACATATTCAGAGGGTAGGAAATGGTCACCACTTATGCTCAAAGTGCCAGACTGATCCTGGGCTGGTGTAGAGGTTACTGGTACACTCTTTGCAAAACTGTTTTTCATGGATTCAGAAAATTATGCCTTTGGGTGGCAGCATTTCTAACTACACTGCAGCTACCGCTTTGTCACATACCTCTTGAAGGACATGTCGTTACAATATAACAGTTCCGTTTACATAAATACTCATTTTGGGCTGAAGTATTCAAAACAGAAATACTGAAACATACTGTACTGAAGGGATCAGTAACTTCCAACACAAATTCTAAAGATGGATTGTGGCCATATTTTTAATGGCCTTGAGTCAAAGCAAGGAGCTGGAGGCTGTGGCACTGAGAAGCTATGCTTCCAGGTTTCAGAGCCCACAGAGCTCTGGACCTCACAAGAATCAGCAGCTGAGAGCTGTTAATACACAGAGGTAAATCAGAGTGAAATTTTCTGTTTATTTTGTATTTCTGTTATGTCTTCTTTACAAGGATCTCAGACAACTTCACAGCTAATGACTGTGGCATTAAAATATTCCTGCCTTCAAGTGAGTCTTGTAACTCATTGCATGAGCAATGTCAGGATTGATTAGTTACTGCTTGCAAAGCATCCTCTGAATGCTGCAGTGTGTGTGCATTGTATCTATACCTGTCAGTACACCGAGATTTTGTCCTTGAAAGTTGTGTGTGTGATAGGCCTACCTTAACATTTCTTTTAAGCCTTTCTTCCAGGAACAATGCTCAGCTTACTCCATTAGGGTAATGCTATTCATTTAACGGAATCACTTATGATTTACACCAGCGTAAGTGAGACTTGAATCTGAGCCTTGATCTTTTCAATGCAATTTCATCAGTTCTGTTTGATAGGAAATGAAAGGAGACCATTATGTTCTTCAGCCATTTTTGAGGCAAAATCATTTGATTGGTTCAAGGCAATAAAAGAGGTCTTCACTCCTGGAGTTAGCTTTAGAACTGAAACCTTGGGTTGGCGACCAAATCTCTTACTATGTTGTTTTCCAGGAGTTATTTAGTTTTCATGGGCAGTGATCAATGATGCGTGCTGATAATGACAGCAGTGATTTCCAAGTTAAAAGTTAAGAATATAAAAGTTAAGAATAATCAGTTCCTCTGACTTTAGACTGAGCACTGTGAGTTTAAACATCTTTTAATTCAAAACATTTTGTTTTTAAATCCACACCTTGATGTTGATCTGACAGTGGTGTAAATTAGAAGGTCAAAGAGGTATCTCTGATGTAAAATCAAAGTGAATTCAGAAGCATACCCCAGATACTGAAATAGTGTAAAATACAGAGTACATAAACATAACAAATAGCTAGCAAATACAAAAGTATATCAAATGCCAAATGTCTACAATACTGCAAATTAACTGCTATGGCAGGAGTGCCAGCAGTGGTATTCAGAATGGAAAGAGCAGAACTCGATTACAGAGATCATAAAATAATCCTTTCCCTTGATCTTCAGCTCCCCAAACTAGAAGAGGCAGAAAGAGCTGGCTCTGAACAAACAGTCTTTTATCAGTGATGGATGCGGCACTGTTTTGTCCAGTAAAACTGCTGATTTACTAATAGGAAAAAAACAAATCTTTTCGGATGACACCTACCTCTCTAACCTGCTAAAGAAAGCACAAACAGATGGGTATCTCTGTGACTGTGAGTGATGAAACCAGTCTAGAGAAATACCAGTAATGTCTGCCTAGAACTAATATTGCAACACACAGTAACATCACCAGCATCCCCCATTAGGACATATTCATTTTCTTTATGCCAGGAATATGACCTATGATACTGCATGGTTTGATTTAATAGAAGTGCCTTTTCCAACAAAAAGGTAACAGATATTTTATACAAATGCGAAATCTGCCCAGTGAAGCCTGGACAGATTTAAATTCCTTACGCTTTCCTTTTATTGCACTGCCAGCAAAATTAAGGGATGCTACTAGTTTAAAAAAAAGCAGGTTACATGCTTTATGGATTTTGAAGGGAGAGAAGTAGTTTTTTCCTTTGTCTTACTTGGAAACAGTACATATGAGAATGTATTTTTAAAAATAGCAATTTCCCTTTATATGTGAAACTCCTTGCAGGTTTTGATACTGGTCATTTTTTTCCTTAAGGATGTAAATCACAAATAATTGCAACAAGTCTGAGTGTTTTAAACTTGTATAAATTACTGATATAAACCAGTTAAAACATGCTAGTAAGAATAGACTCAGACACTTGTTTGCAGAACAGGTACGTATAGCTCAGAAACTTATTTGTGGAATTAAAACAGCGGAATCATTTGTTTGCAATAAGTCAAGTACATCAAAAGATTAAAACCTATCACTTATCAATGCTCAGGAAATGGTACTTTTTTTTTATAAATCAAAACTGAAGGACTTTGGGGTGTATCTTCTCATCAAACACTGACTTAGGAAACAATACTCTTCCGGCGTATTTTTTCTCCTCAGTAGTCTACAAGGGCAGTTTGGTAAGATGGGTAATTTTATAATTTCTGTATAAAAACATTCTTATCCCTTAATCCTTGGATCACAACAATTGAATATAAATACTTGTCAAAAACAGCCAATACAACTACAAAATAGGAATTAGTAAGAGCATTTTTAGGTTAAAATTTCTACACTTGGAAAGAAGTGGCATGTAATCGCAGTACCTTCACAAGCACTGTAGCACTCTGAGGAGGATTTGCTCTGTTTTGTTTGGAGAATGATAGCCTAAGCTACAGGGGAGAGAAGCTGTTATTCAGATAGGAAGGATTTCAGAACAATCGTAATCCACAACTTGCATACATAGATTTAATTGAAAGTTCATTCCTTTTTTTCTGATACCTTCTGATCATCAGCGCTTTTCAATACTTCTGCTTGAACTGGCAAACCATACTCAAAACTGATCATCCTGGTTAGCAGTTCGGACATTCATACAGTTTCAGCAGTTGCTTTCATTTCTAAATACTGAAACAAATGACTACTCTCATTTAACCTTGAGGCACACGATTCTTTACATGTTGCTCTTGCCTGTGACATCCAGGCATCCAGACCTCTTGCATAATGCAAGAAAGATAGAAGGTAATGCAATTACACGTCCTGAACTCTTGAAAAACAGAAGCTGTTTTCATCCCTTACCCAATAGAAAGATTTGTGTGAAATCCCTGAAACTGTGAACAGAGTTTTTCGCACTTCCTCTTCCCACTGATGTCAGCAGAACTACTGAGGTACAGGAGTTTGAAAAAGACCACCCTTGACTTCAGGGTCTAGTTTCAGGCATCTATATTTCCAGTGGGAAAAAAACAGGCAAGCATTTTCATATGTAATTTGAATGCTGTGGTTGCAAAGAATATTTGCGTCAGAGGACTGAGAAGAGAGGTAAAGATTCGCACAGTTTATATAAGGACTTGAGTGAATGTGAGGTTCTGATGGAACAAAAGGATTGCTTTTCCTTCCCTCCCCAAAGTGCCCAAGCTGGTTGCATTTGTAGCATGAAGTCCTAGATGCAGTTTGCCTATTCAAGAGGAAAACCAGAAACAACCACCCAGCCTGTAATATACAACTTGCTTTTGAAAGAAGTGTGTATTAGTTTCAGATCTGGATACTTGGGATATTTGTTAAATCTTGCTTGGAGCTGTATGTGAAAAGTGTGAATCATAGTAAATGGCACCTGCCATCTCAGCTTCCCTTTTTAGAACATACACAAATTATTTGATTAATGATTTTATAAGCACAGTGTAAGTGTGTCTGATTTACTCTACCGATATCTATAGCTGCAGAATCTCTGTTCTACGCAGCAGCATTTAAATGACCTTTGGGGTATACAGTGTATTATCCCATTAGCAACAAGGTGCAGCTTTGGGCAATAATAGAAATGTTAGTTTATTTATATGCACAATGATTTGTATTTTTGATCAGCTGCTTTTACAGCTTCACCAAGTTAGAGACCTGTCAACAGCTGACTTTGTGACTGACAGACTGAGTAATATGTTGTACATACTTGTTGCTAGACAGAGAAAGAAAAATGTTAGTTTTATTTTGGGGGCCTTTAAGTTCAGAGAACTGGCTAAAATCAATTTAGAGTTCAAAGAGAGTGGATGATACCTACACTAAGTGGTAAAATTGCTTCCACTTTGATAGTGTGCATTAAAATATAACACCAAGGCAATAGTCATTGATTTGAAATAAAATGGGAAGTGAAGGTAGGTTTGTCAAGTGTAGGAGGCTGGGGAACAATTTGACAGGTTTCAAATCAAGCAAGTTCATCTGGAATACTTACAAAAAAAATTAGAAGAAAACCAAGGAACCTGACCTTATAACTGGTGTTATTAAGGAATAAAAGTTCACTAGGTAAATCATTCTGGGCTGCAAAAAGGGGATGACCATCCAGACTGGCCTTAGAGAATTGTGCATTGAACTATGAGGATTTATATAGAGACAACAAGATCGTATGACTGATGAATGGTTGGTATCTACTGCCACTTTCTGCCTGAGGTCAGGGCCCAGCTTTTCTTTTATCACAGCAGAAGACCTCTTCTAATGATCAGTCCTTAGAGATTAGTGGGACTAGCTGATTTTCTGAACTCCCTAAGGAAGAATACTACTCAAGCTATGAAAGACACTATGGAAATGTTTTAATTATCTGTTGTCTTTAATTGTTAGTATAGTTGTTCTTACATGACACTTTGTTTATCATCATCTTCACAGGTCACTTTGGAGTACAGATGCCTTGCAGCAAAAGAATTAGGAAGGCAGAGGGTTATTGGCATGTGTCCTGTTCTGATCTTACTGAGAAGGAAAGAGCATGTTTTGGAATCACATGCCAGTGCTCTGGCAGAAATACAGATGTGGTGATTTATAACATCTACTAAGTCCTGATGTGAAGAATTCTCTCTAATGGCAAATGAGATGGTGAATCTATTTAATTTCAGCTCACAGAGCTAGGTATTCCTGAAATGAGACTTCCTAGCTGTTCATCAGGTAAGAATGTTCACAGTCAGAACAAGTCTTCAGTGATTGATTATAAAGTACATTGTATTGTAATGCCACACTGTTTCACATTTTCTTACAGCCTTTGCTTGCAAAACTGTTTAAAATTCAAAAAAATCATGAGGTACCTGGTCTGGGGACTTTGGTACAGACTCGGCCATTTCCAAAAAACCCTGCTGGACATCGGCCACAAAAGTATCCGATGTAAGGTGGTTTCCGATCAAAACATAAGACTCCAGGGAAACATGGCCTATTGGCACAGGTGGTAATATATGACAGAGGTGCTGTGTGGCCTAAAAAAAGAAGGTCAGGCACTTTTTAAAATTATAATTTCTCAAATCAAATGCATATATAAAATAAAGCATGACTGACTGAGCCTGGCTAAAGCTATACAACTGCTTATATTCTTTTAAAATATATTTAATGCAAAATGTTTCCGAACTTGTGCCAAACATTAGAATGTCCTGTAGGCACAGTGTATCAGAACATCTGCTTCTCATTAAAGCAAGATTTATTAGTTTTCTAATTACATGTTTTCAAGTTTATTACTCAAAGTTGCTTGGCATTTATCATGGATAATATAGAAATTGTAATTTTTAGTGTAAGTGAAAGATTAGCTGAGAAACTACATTATTCAGACATCCTTTCTTTTTTTATGATTGGAAAGTAATCATCAAACTGTACAGTACACATACCATACCTTTAAAAATACCCTGTCAAGTCCATATGTTTCTGATCGAGAAATCATCCTTAATGTGTCAAACATTGTATGAAAAGAGACTACTTTAATTGTCTTAGAAGGATGTGAAAAATCAAACACCCTGGTAGTATATAGTATTTTATCGCTTATGACGTCACTAAATAGCACCTGCATATGAACTGCCTGGGAAGAAGTATTTAACAGTGTCAAGACAGAGAACAGATGAATAAAATCTTAGTGATGGTTGTAGATCTTTTTTAATTGTCTCCAGTGAGGTCTGTATCATGGTTCTCAAGTATTTCCAGCATTATTCTTGCACCTTGCCTGCAAAAATACGATGGATGCCTGTGAGAGGCATATTCTGGTTAGGTCATGACTGACCTAGCACAGATATACAGAAGAAGGTGAGAAAAAACTGACGTTTTCATTTACATATGCCCTACATAAGAAATGTGCCCAGTCTCAATTCTTCTGCTCCTTGCTTTCACTAGAAAATCAACAAAAAATGCGATACTTGTTAGAACTGGGCCTGTGTAAGAGGAGTGTGACTTTCTGTGTTAGAAAGTGCTTAGCGCTTCAACTCCCATTGTACTGACTGCAGGCACAGATGTTCTGGGAGAAGCGTGTGCCACAGCCATGTTCAACCTTTATGAGTCAATCTTTGTTTATGTTCAAAACTCAGTCCTCATTCAGTGACTTCCAGCGCAATGCTGAAATAAAATGCCAGCTACACTTGGCTATGGCAAGTTCCTGTAAGCTGTCATTCATATTATTTTTCTTTACATTAATCAGTAAGATTGGGAGTGCTTTTGTTCCTTCTTGGAAGCAATGAGATCTCTGGTTGAGCCTGACTGCTGTGATTGCTATTACTTGAATGTCTCTCTTCCCATGTCAGTGTTTAGAGTAATACACGGTGTGATGTATTGAGGGCTTTTTGGTATCACTGTACACCTACCATGCATATCACTTATGTTAATGTTCTTAATTGCAGGAGAAGTCTTTGCTTCTAAGGGTTGCGCTGGCCATTCAACCTCAGTTGTGTTCAAATCACCTTTGCCGTTGTTATTGTCAATGATGGAATCTTCTGTAGTGTCAGCAGCAAGCGCTGCTGTAATAAGACAGTACGGAGACAAGGAAACAAGGTATTAAGAGCTTAACTGTGACTGATTGATGATAAAAAGCAATGTTAACAGCAAATCAGATAATCTGACATAAGTTTATTCCAGAAGCCAGCCATCAGACAAATACAGGCAAATCAGATGAGTCGGCTGCTGAAATGCAGGAAAGCTTTGACACAAATACAGAAAAAACTATTTTGCCCAAATTCACTAAACTTAAGTCATCCAAGAGACATACTTAATATACATAGTGATCTTTTATTGAGCTAAGGGTAGGCAGTGTGATTACTTGCACAGAGATGCTACACTGGGGCCTGTGGTCTGTCTGATTCCTGCTTCACTTTGAAAGCTTTCCTCTGAAAACTACATTGTACATGTTTGTCGGCTTCAGTTAGCTTAGCTGTCAACTTTGTACGCTCCAAAATGCATGTACTGAATATACATGGAAGTAAAGGGGAAAACTGATTGTGGGAGATGTTAAAAAATATTAATTCCTGCCTAAATTTAAGAGAATTTCTCAAAGGATTTAGGGATTGTAAACTTTACATGGATATATGTTGTGAGGTAAACAACTGATTGCTCTGGGTCTCTTGGATCTTCTGTACTCTTACGGAAAAGCTTGAGACTGTGACTTTTTATATACATTAAACAATGCGATGAGCTATAGCCCTCTATAACAGCTATAAAATTGGTTCAGTTTCATTCTTCTGCTTCCTTGGGCATGCCTTTCCACTTGCTTCAGCAAGGGAAGTGTGCATAGGTATGGTCACTCTCAGAACAGAGAGTATCAGAACCATGAAGAATGATTTATATTTTATTTTGGGTGGAAAAGGAAGCACTCGGAGGCAATAACTAGTTTACTTGTTCTAATAAATGTGCATTTCAAAAATTAAGAAATGTTTCTGTAATGAAAAAAAGGCCTAAGGAGAAGTTACGACTTTTCTGATATATTTTGGAAAAGGGCATAATTTTGTGTATCTGAATATCCTTCCCTTATTAATCATATTAGCTGCAAAAACATACATTGGTCATGCAGATGCAGAATCAGCTTTGAAATGAATCAGTGTTACCAACTAATAGTAAAGGAAACATTTTTGTAGAGACATTTGCAATGTGACAGAAGGATGTTCTGTAAAACTGGCAAAGGCAATCCTACTGGCCCCAGGACTTCTCAGTTACAGTGAGTCTTTTTACATCAGATTTTTTTTCTTTTGGTCATCAATATGAGGAAAAGTTAATACCTGCACAGTTCATATCTGTATTTTTTGCTTTTTGGATTTATTTGGAAACACTAACAAACAAAACACAAAACACTTCCAGTACTGATTTTCTCCTCCTTGTTGACCAAATGTTATTTTTAGTGAAGGCTTGTGTGTATACAACTGAAAAAAGCAGAAGCAGAGAGAGTGTGAGTAGGTCACATCCTGTGCACCTGCAGGTCTCAGTACCGCATAAAGTCACTCTAGCCTCCCTACTAAAGAGGCTGCTGAGGACTACCCTAACAGCAAACACTGACAAGTTTTAAAATTGTTCATGGCCTTTTCCTGCCCTTGTTGGCAACTTTGTGTCAAACATGAGCTCAGCAGCTAAGGATTGCATCCTCTAACGAAAATACACCTCAGGCATGGAGGTGAAATTCAGGTATGTGTGAAGGACTTGCACACGGACCTGCTTCCTTTTACACTATGTGCTGCTTGTACAGCTTTCACCCAAAACGAAAGTAACCTGTAGGTGCTTCAGAGCTGATTCCCCAAGGAATTGTTAGTGGAGCATATATTTTGGAGCAAAATACTCAAAAACCAATGGAACATTCTTGGCAAATTGTAAGACATCTGTAAAATGCCTTTTTGTATGCTAAGGTGTTCATTCTAATCAAAATGAAACTAACTTGCAGTGAAAAATAGCAAGCAGAGACCGGTTTGCAAATACCCAGATTAATATAACATAGTAATAGTCTGGTTTGTGTATTTAAAGGTTCAATCTTGAAGTGAGTGGCAAAGTACTCATTAAAGGGAATAGAAGTAGAACTGGATCCATTTTTTTCCCCGTCTATTAAAACAAATCATGCAAAACACTTACATTTGCAAGTTTTACCATTTCCCTCCATCCCGGGGGGGCAGATTCCACATATATATGATCCAAAGGTGTTCAGACAAGACACTCCAGGAAAACAGAGATTCTCTTCACATTCATTCCTGTCTTCCTGACAAGTAAGCCCTGTGGCAGAAACAAAGAGGAGGTTAATAATCAGGGAAGATTCCCTGTTTATTCCTCGGCTCAAATGTTAAAGCAGACTGAGGCTTACCTTTCAACTGTAAGCTCATTACAGGGTACGTCACTCGTTGACGTGCCAAATTACCCACAGTCTCACTTAAACCTGCTTTTATCTTGCTGTTTGTTACTGTCATTATTGGCACCAGAAGTGCTGAACTTGAGACTACTGCTCGTAGAAAGCTACGCGTATTAAAGAAATGATTTCCCATGCATTTCACATCTTTGCTGCTACTTTTGTTGTATTGTTTATGTGAGATCTTTGTCATATACTTCAAAAGCCAATGTCACCATTTTGGCTTTAGGAGGTTGAGAGCCGTGTACTGACATACTGTGCTTCTCATGTCTTTGTGAACCTCACATTACTAACAGTTTATTGTATACCAGCCTGATAGAGTCTGGCTAGAGGTAACTTTTACTGAATAATCAGATTCTTAAAAGTAAGGTTTTCCTATTTAAAATCAAAATTTGTAGAACCATTTTGAAAATACCTTTAATCCACAGTGCTTATGTTCAAAAGATAAGCTAGTATAGAATTTGAACCCAAAACAATGCATCTGGGCTCTTATTGATATTTGAAATAGGCTTTTAAAAAATTCTTGAGGTAACTGATATTCAAACTTACAACTCTGGATGATATGGATACCTATAGGGCAAGCTGCCCAAAAGTTGAAATGACTATGTGAACAGCAAATGATCTAGAGAAGTCAAATACAGTATTGTTAAATACTCCCTCAGGCTCCAGGTACGCCTGCTGCTGTCTCTGTGCATTTGAGAAAACTTGGTTGGTTGTTGCTGATTACCAGAATATGCGGTCCTGATAGCAGTTCTTAAACTAGCCCATACCACTTCTGTTAAGGCATGCAGGAATACATGAGGAGACTGGGACACTTGCTGGTGAGTCCAGGCACCTGTCTCAAGGCATAACTTAAGGTAGGGATAGAATGACTTGTTGCCTATCAGCCTTATCATAAAAGAAAATTTAGGGATAAAAGAATATTTTTTCTTCAAAACAGAGATTTATCTTAGTGGAATGAATTACAGAATGATGAAAACAGAAGATTATTATTCATCTTCTACAACATAATCTTTTTTCACTGCTTCAGCGTCTCAGATCGCTTCCGCTTGTCCTTTCAGGTTAAAAAAGCATCTCCATGTAAGAAACTCGAAGTCTCTCCTGATCGAGCTGCCTAAAAAAGCTAGTGTCTTCACCCTCTCATGCCAACTTTGTCTTGTGGAAAAAGAACAGCACAACAAAAGCTATGGCCCTTCTCGGGTGCCATCTCAAGCTAGGTTGTTCTGGTTATGCCTTCTTGCTTAGGGAAGCATCTCTTCTTGTTTCATGTAAGTTAAACATCAGCTAGTATTGTGGGGATTATCTTACTTTTTCTTCCACTTGTTACACTTCTGGGTTATTAGTTCTGTTGTATAATTTAATTAGCACATTTATAACATTAGGCTGCTTCTCTCTGATGCAGTTTTCTGATGACACATTGGGAAATCAATAGACATCACATTATGGAAAATATTATATGAATTACCCTCTGATTAGATTAGTAATTATTTTCTTTCTCTGAGTATTATATAAAGTCTAAACATGATACCTCAGACAATGAAAGTAGGAATGAAGTTCCTTGTTTGAGTAACAACATCCACTTCCCCCTCACTCTCCTCTCCTCCCTCCTAGGCACTCTTTATTTTACAGGGGGCTGTCTTTAAAATCTCAAAGATGAGAGAACTACAAAAGGCAAAGGAACATCAAAAATATCAAGCTAAATAAAAAAAAATCCACTCATCTGAATTTTGTAACTGCGTAATCAATTAATTTCACTCTTAAAGAGATTTGATTTAAAACAATATCTGATCAGTGTTGGCATAATGATAATCCAACAGAGGCTGAGAACAAATGTTTGGAAAGTCTGAAACTAGGCTGAAGGATGCTGAAGAAGCAGCAGAAATGGACAGAAAACTGTCTGCAACAAGAAGTATGAATTATTATGTTTGCATGACCTCCAGTGCACTGCAACACCAGGGAGTCTCAATTCTCTTGGCACTGCTACAATACAAATAAAAGTAATAGGAAAAGAAGATCTTCAGGATTCCAGGCTGAAACATCTGTTTCTGTGCCAGCTCTATTTCCCTGTCCCTGCATGGGAAATTGGCTGAGAAGATAAAGTCCTTTTATGCCTAGAGAGGAACTGACCACCTGCAGATGCAGAAAACAACTTTTTGACTGTGTTCACATTACGTTGACTCTAAAACGAATAGTACCTAAGTTTGAATCTCATTGAGGGATTCTCTGGTTATTATATACTATGAACAAATCTTGATTTGTTTGGTTTCCTGAAAAGTAACATGAATTTATAGCCCCTTCCTTTCCCCCCCCCCCATAATTTTATATTAATAAATGCATCCATGGTGAAAAAAAGAATGGTTTTGTGATTAAGATACAGCTTTCAAGGATGGGTTCTGTTCTCAAGCAGATGGTATTCTTGCTTTCAGTGGCCATAAAGAAGAAACAATAGAAATTCTCATTAATAGTGTTGAAGGAAAATGAATGAAGTTTTGAACACACAATGAGATAAACATGTATAAGTCTCTGCAGAAATTCAAAGTATTAATAATTCTGGAGTCATCCTTCTCTCAGATTTTCCAATGGCTTTTGTCCCTGCATTGTTCCCATTCCTGTATTATATACTTATATTCCAAGATACACAGATGGACTTGAATTGCTGCTATTTAGCAACACATTGTGTTCCCTGTGCTTCTTGTCTTGCAATGGTGTTTGGGAAGCTCTCAGAAGAGTTAATGGTTTCTTTTTCTACTACCTGTTCACTACCATTTGTAAAGATTTGATGCTGAAATGGTGTTGTCACTTGAGCAGTATAGCATTGCCTTCTCATTAGATTATTGATGGCTTTCTGGGGAATTGAGATGTAAACACAACATCAAGGATGAGCTTTTATTGTTGTCACAGAACCTGCTCTGAAGTAAAATCATCTACCTCCCAGCTGGCTTTCAGCTCCACTTGCTTATAATTTTTCACCCTCTATTAAAACTTTGAGATGTATTCCTGTTTCAGTCAATCATATCTTTATTTTGTTGTTGTTTATTTTGTTGTTTTGTATTTTAGTATTTTGGACCAGGGAAGCAGAGCAAAAACAATACACATTTATTTAAATTGACAAGAAATAAAGGGTTCAGGAAAATCTAGTTTTTCTTGGGTCATCAAGGTATCCTACATCCTTATCTTTAGAGTCATATTGTAGCTGTATGTTATTTTCAAATACGTTATTTTTAAGTGTTGGATATTTCATTCTTTACTGTTTTTTTAAGAATGAGAACCACATTTCTGAAAATGCTCCATGTGAATTTATAAACAATGCATTGTAATTATGGCAGATGTTTTATGTGGAATAATAGAGCTTGATTTCATTCCATCCATATGCAGTACTGCAGAAAGTGAGAAAAAGGGCAGCAGTGTGAAACTGATGGGGAAGATCAAGCAACAGTAGCAGATCCACAGGAATTTTATTAACCCGAGGAATTATATTGCTTTCTATTAATTTAATCCACCTCATTGTAGGCAATGAAGAATTGTCCAGGTGTTTAATCGAATACACCCTAAAGATTCCCATATTTCCCTGTTCTCGTAGGAATATTATTTCCAGGGAATTCAAGACAATGACATTCTACATAAGATCTTTTTATTATTATTTTTATATTTTGATCAAATGTTCTATTTCTAAGTTTAGTCTCCATGTTTAGGCTTAAATATTTCTGGATCATTAGAATCTCTTGTGGCATATACACACTCCGGATACTAGCATACGTTTGTTGTGTTGTAGCATTACCGGGAGTCTCTACCATCTAGGAATTATGTAGATCTGTTGGACCTTGTTTCTGAATTCCCAATTTTCAATCATTTTTGCTTTTAATTTCTGCTGGAATTCTACAGATAATGAAATCTAAACTAGTGATCCCATGCGGCAGAAGCAAACAGAAAAGGTTTCAGGAATTGCCAAAGGAGAGAAATGCTATTTTTTTCCTGTATAAGCCCACTGAGTAAAAGTAGTTCATTTTTTTTGTTTAAAATGGAGGCTCTTGCATATATATAGTATATGTAGTAATAATTCTGTGCGTCTGATGTGGCATCTACTTGCTTTTCCAAAGTTATAGCACTGTACAGCAGCAAACATTACGGGTCTCATGAATTCATGAATGCTTTCATATGTGGGCTTTTTCAATAGGTTCAAGTGCTGAAATATGAGCTCAACTTAAGATACTGAGTGTTATGTTGTTTTCATAACTCTTACTTTGAAATGATTCTGCTCCGAGATGTATTTTAACACAGTTTCAGTTAGCACCTTTCACTCTGGGGAGACTGATTTGGATCTGGCGTGAATGGATAGTAATGCAGTGTCGTTCCTTTCTCGTGACCGTTCAGTGGCCTGTGTGAATAAATGGCTTTTCTTTTAAGCAGCACTGATGTTAGCAGCCCTGGCAGAAAGGCAGAGGAAGGAATGGGGGTGAATGTTGGATGTAATGTCAAACTCAGACTAAGTGTAAAGCTGGTCTTTGCCTTCCTTCCATTTTAGCCTCCACTTGACATACAAAGTTCTGCCTTACCATTAACATTAGGGGACCCCTGAATAGATTGCTATACCAGTGAAACATAATTGCTTCAAACGAAAAGGTCACATCAGTGATTGTCAGGACAGATCCATCGTTCAAGGTGATCAGGCAGCCACCTGGCAACTTGATTGGGAAGCTCTAAACGGTTGGGAGCCTACTTAGGCAGTCTTCAGCAGATGAAGTCTGATGAAGTAAGCATAGCCCAACGTACACATTGACATTGGGAACTGTGAGCTAAGCTGCTCACACACACTGACAATATAAATCGCATGAAAGTTGCACACAATCTCTTTCTCCTGACATTTCCAGTTTTTATTCCATTCTTGATTACACTGTATGTCTTGCGTCCACCTCTTTTGTCTTCACTGCATTTTGTTCTCTAACTCCTCTTCTTCTTGCTTTTCATTCTGCATTCCTCGATGAATCTTTTGTTGAGGTGATCATCCCTCTTCCCTGCATCTCTTAAAACAATATTGTGGTCAGCCTTGAGCCATTTGAAAGGTTAGACTTTGTTCCATCAATGTGTCTGACAACTCAATGGGCTTGTGCTTTTCTAAGGCTTAAACTTAATGAAGATTCAGCTAGGACTAAATAACAATTTATTTTTACACATTTTCCATATCTACTTCTCCTTCATATACCTAGAAAAATCATTCATTTCCAATTTGGTTCCTTCGCTTAATTTAGTAAAATCTGTTGGAGTGTAAGAGTATCCTGGAACTTCCGTCTTTCCTCTTCTACTCATTTTTCTCCTGGCTCATCTCATGGATGGGCAACTGGGAAATTAGCAGGTAGAAACTGAGATCAGAGTAGTTCACAGCATCCTTGAACGATCATTTCAGGATCATAGGGCCCTAGGTCAATTTTTCTTCCTTGAGCATGGATAGTTAAATAGCTGTTTTTACACATTCTCTCTCTGTTTAAAACTAAGGCATGGGAGCAGAAGGGGAGGCATATATAGCCGGTTTGACAGATGCTTGTGGTCATGCTGCACTCTAAAAAAACTGAAGCACAATCTCCAGTTAAATTAGAGATGGAAAGAGTGATGTGTTACCTTCCAAACCAGGGGGACATTTACAGATATAGCTGTCCACACTGTCCACACACATTCCACTTCCACATGGGTTTGATTTGCAGTCATTAATATCTTCCTGGCAAAATTCGCCATCAAATCCATTTGGACATAAGCACAGATATTCACCAAGGCCTGGAGGGAATTTGATGTTGGTAACACATGTTCCGCCATTGCTGCAGCTGCAAGGCTTCACTAGAACCTGGGGAGACAAAGGGAGTCGTCGTGAGATTCTTCTGAATAACCACGGTTGAGCGTTACTTTGTTACCCTTTAGGAAAGGACAGATATACAGTACAAATACATTATACAGCATTATGAAAGCTTACTTCCAAACTATTTCCTTTGTCTAGATAGATGATCTCACACTCGCCATACTTATGTGACTGAAAGCTTGACTTGAAAGGGATTTCTTTTTATCATTTATGGGCACATTCTAACTTCTTACAAGAAAAAAAAATCCTATTTGCTATAACAGCAGTTGCTACACGGTATCTGAGGGCAGGATTTGTTCCTTATTCTTCAAAGAAGAAATGAGAAATCTTTTCTCTATGCTTGCCTGCATATCCTCCTTACTGTTTTTGCCATTACAGATGGCTCCCAGGCAGGAACATGACTGTGCCATTCCTTAGCTAATCTCTATTTCAAGGAAGAGGGGTCTATAGTTATGTTACCTATTAGCAAGGACAGCATTTCAACAGATTTGAATCTCTGCATTAGCGCATCTCATTAAACATAGATCTAACTTGAAGTATTTCCATTACAATCATATCTAGACTCCAGTTTCTCCTTTGCTGTGTGGGTTCAGCAGATTGGTACTTTTGATGACAGTTGTTTGAATGAGTAAAGATTTAAATCTTTGCAAAAAATACTTTTCTTTTCCTCACAAAAATGCTCTTGTGTCAAGAGACTGCATCCCACTTTATTAGCTCATGCTATCACGGGATTAATGCTAAGCCATACAATAAAGACAAAGCAATGCACAGGCTCTGCCAAGAAACTTAAACTGTGGAGTAATGACATAAGAGCAAGGCATCCTCTAAAAATATCATTGAGAATGAGTTATAATCTCCTTTTATAGCTAAAACTTGGTCTTTTATGTTATATGCTTTTTTCTACAATCCAAAAGCAGAATGTGAATTTTAAAGCAGATTAATGAACCATTAACAGTCTCTGCAGGACTGTTCTTTCAAACAGCAATCAATAGCACTCTCTCTTGTTCACTGCATGTATAGTTTCTATGTTCTCAGAGATATTTATTCCATTAATTGATCATTATTGCTATGCCGGGTAATATACGCTTACGAGGAAATAGCTGAAGTCTTAGTTTTTAAGACCATAACGAATTAATAAGTATAATGACAATTGCACTAAAGCGATGACATGATAAACATTTTTTGTTTTGTTTTGTTTTGTTTAAAGTGTTCATTTCCTTACCTCAATAGAGTATCTGCTCTGTGCATTGCATTCATCCGACACAGTGAATTCAAAGGTCTGCATTTGTTCTGAATCAACTTTCCAGATGAGAAGGCCAGCAGGAGAGAGCCTGGCATCTTGTGGCCCAACCTCTAAGATGAACAGTACAGCTGACCCTTCAGGATCCACTGCTATTAGCTGGTAAACAAAATTCTCACCAATAAAAGTCAGCAGCTGGCTGGAGGGGACTTGGAACACAGGAGGTAGGTTGTCTAAATAGCAGAAAAAAAAACATAATTACATAAAGTCAAGTTCCTCCTGTGTAAACATTCGCAGTGCAGGTCTTTGTAGGAGTGTTCTTAATGAAAAAGGTACAGAAATATCTGGAGACTGATGGAGGAAGTTATTTAGATGTTAGAGGCAGCAAAGAGTTTCACCAGAAACTATAGTTTCTTCCTCCTATTTTTCTCATCTCCCATACTGAACTTCTCTCCTGTAGTGAATTTAGATTACTTTTGATGCGTTTCTGATACACGGAGATCAGACATGACTTCCATAACCTCCCACTAGTCTGCCTCCCTCAATTCTTACTAAAACATTAATTATATCTCTAGTAGTTACATGTGTAAATTTATTCTATCTACCACTCTGACTATTTATCTGTCTATCTAAAAGTAAATAAACTCATGCTCAAAATGATGAATGACAAATGAATCAGGGGGAAAAAAGTAAGTTATGTAACTATTCCATTGAGTAGATTCTAGTACCATTACACATGAGTAGTAGTTAAGCCTGAGCAGTTTGACTGAATTCAGTCAGACACTTCAGGAATAAAGATCTTCTCAATGCCAGTACAGGTACATCAATGATGCAGGGACTGTAGTACGCATCCTGTCACTACTGTCATTGTTATTCTTAGTGTTGATGTTGTTGATGTTCAGTATTTCCTTAAGATGAAAGCCCAATTGTACTTGGCTATTTTATAGTAAAGACAAACACTGCCTGAAGATACTTACAATATAAATAGGTAAGGAAGACAAGGTGGAGAAAAGAAGTATTACATTTAAAATTGGAAACCAAGGCAAAGAAGGATCAGTTGAGTACCCTGAGGAGAGAGCAGCTCTGTGCAGGGCTGGGAATTTCATCTCAGTGACTTAAGCCTCCTCAGTCTCAAGCCATCTTTCCCTTCTTTAACCATCAGTACAAATTAACATGTATCGGTATTTAAAGGTACCCTCTCACAGAATGTAATCTGTCCACGGTTTTATTTAATTTAAACATTTCTACTTCCGAGGATTAATTTCAAGCCATACTCTAAAACTATGAACAATATATGTGTTCTTATAAAGACTGCTTGTGTCTTTGCATTACGCTTTTGGGAAGTCATCATTAGCATTTTTTTTGTGCATGCATATCCACTTCTCAGGTTTTGCTTTCAATAGCTTGTTTCACATTACACAGTTATTTAAATGTGTCTCTCTACTCATTGCTGCTCTGCTATCAGAGCTTTCGAAAGTGCTTGGCCAGCAGATTGCCATGGCATAACTGCTGAAAGCTTCCATCTATTAATTTACCTCTTACTTCACAGACACTCAAACCGTGGAGCCCATAAAGGTTGTGCCAAAAGGAATCAATGAAGTATTCAATGGGTGTGCGCTTACAGATAAACGCAAAGGTGTTAACTGGATGGAGGATTACAAGAAGTTATAGGCACAAAAGAACATAAAATGAGAAGCTCTTTAAGCAGTCTCTGAACAAGAGTGTTTTTAATTACACTGAGGCATCCTTTGCATTCAATGAATATGTATATACTCACAATTATTGCACTACTTTTTAAAAGGTTCTCACAATTTTGAAAACAAGTCTGATGAACCCTTTCATTTTGGTGTTTTTAAATTTTTAAATGACTGAAATGTGAACCATGATTTGTTCCACATTTCCTAAATCATTTCTAGCCTTATGGAATTTCAAACAAAATGCAGTTTTTGCCTTTTAAGTCATTTTCTGAACTTTAAAATGAGACTGTCTCAGTATTAAAAACGAGTCTGTCTGTATAACAACCAGGATCAGCTCATCCCTAGAGATAATACTACTGTGGCCAATACAATACAAGGATAGAAAGGAGGCAAGGTTTGTGAGTCAGAGATGAAATCCCTCATTAAACTAAATTATATCCTTGCGGGATAAAAGAGGTACTTCCAGGCTCTTCAGGACTGGCTTACCCTTAGACATATTAGCTATTCATCCAAATAAAATGTCTTAGTTGACCAAAACTTGTGATGGATCTGCCTATACTTTTCTCTGTTAGTGGGTTTTAAGTTCTGAAAGCCATTTTTTTTTAGGACATAAACTAGAGATTTATGTTTTTAAATAAAGAAGTTGCAAAATGACTAGGCCAAAACAGAAATAAAAAGGACTCATGAACAACTCTCTCCCTTCCCATTGTGTCGCTGTTTCCCAGCTTGGTTTCAGACAACTTACAACTTTGTGTGTTGCTGCCAACTGTCTTATGGGTTCTTTCTGGTCCTTCTCAAGTGTCTTTCTGTCACCTCTGAGACCGAGTGTGTCTGCACACTGCTTCTCTTGGCAGTGTCTCCACTTCAGCTATAGACTCCAGCCACTGTGTTACAGCTCTTGCTGTTTCTTCTCCTATACATTGCACTCTCCAAAAGCCTCTGTCCCTGAGCATTCCCAGTTTTTCCCCAAGGAAAAGAGCAGTCTTGCTCTCCTTCCAGAAGGGTCCTGCTGACCTAGGCACTCTAAAGGAATATAAAGCTGCAAAGAAGCAAAGCAAACAGGTCCTGTCATTCCTCTGTACCGCTCTGTAATTTGCTTCTATTTACGGAACCTAAAAGTACAGAGTAACTCTTTCTAGAGCCAACACATGATTTTACATAAAAGCAGTATTATAATCTTTATACTGACCAGATATAAATGTGCTCATGTGTGTGGGGAGATGCACTGTGAAGATAATGCTGCTAGAAACATGAATTATCTGTAAAACAAGCTGTAAATAATGGTTGTTGTTTATATTGGGGACGTAGCCATAAAAAAGGTTTCCTTATGGCCTTAGCATTCCGGAGGAACTTCAACAGGCAGGCTTCTCCGCAGCTCCTGTCATGGAGGGCTGCAGAATGATCCTTTAGCTTTTGTAGCAATGAAAGTCAGGTTTAGCTGATTCCTATCACTTCGATGCCCTGCCAGGCAAAGGCCTTTTATGTGGCACCTCTTAGAATTTGGCTCAGAGAATGAAAACAATTCTTTAAGATACCAAAATTATACATTAGTGTTTTAAAAGCAGTGTCTTCCGCAAATTGTTCCCTTAAAGATTTGTACCCACAGTGTGATCACAGATGTATTTAGGGTCCATCAAGCTTTAGCTGACAGATATGGGCACTGCCTGAGGCATTGGCATGTCAAAATTTCATTTTAAGGTGTTACTTTGGTTTTAGTAATTTGAGGTTTGTCAGCTTTCAGCCAGAACAAGATATGTGCCCAGGCCCGTAGTGCACACAGCGCAGTACTTCTTCCTTCTGTTCAGTCTGTATTTCTGGTGCACCCAGTTATTCCCGCTGGAAACAGTCCACACACACTGCGTAGGATAGACCCATGGTAGCCACAGGAAGGAACTGTGCGTTTCACAGGCTGAGTACTACATCTAAGTGCTTCCAAATCTTAGAAAAGGTGTCTTACTTTCATTAATAGACCAGGCGAACTTAGAAATGTCAGGTTCACAGAGAAGACAAGGACTGGTAGGGCTTGACTCTCCTTCACCATAGCAAAGTCCATCTATATTACAAGTATTTTCCTGCCAAAAAAGGAAATAAAAATGAGTGGGAGGTGGAGGCAAGGAAAAAAGAAATAAGAAAGATAAGAAATTAGCAGTTGATAATTGCTGGAGATAAGCAAGACTCGCTTGTCTCTTGAAACAATGAAATAGTAGCAATTTAAATGCTAGCACTTTCTCCCGACAGGGAGAAAACAAGAGATGAAAGATGTCACATTGGTGAAACATAAGAGTTTTCCAATTTCAGTGTGAGATCCTTGTAGCTGTGAATGTTTTATCTTGGGCAACTTGGAGTGTTGCTTGTCACTGTGCGAAAGAACATGAATTTTTTTCATTTCAACGCTTAGGCAGTGTATGTGATTATTACTACCAGCTGTGACTACTAATATGATTATTTGGTAACACTCAGAAGTAAGCATCATGAGATTAACAAAAGCTGAGTTTGGCTAAAAACTCCATTTGAAATTTTGGAATTCTCTTCCTGTAACAAAATTATTGCTGGATGTTCTTAAAAATACAGAAAAGCAATGAGATAAAAGCAGAATAGAGAAGTGTATTTGATTTTAGGCTTCCATAAGATTGTTATGAACAGTGGCTAAACACATTGATGGTGCCATGGGAGAGTTATGCCTTTCTCCTGTAGCCTGTGTTGGGGCACATGTGCAGATGGGACTTCATCTGGCATTGCAGCTTGCCAAAAAACTTGGAACTCTCCCAGGAAGGCAAGACACGTCTCTGCGGTAGCCGGACAGCAGTTGAGAGAAGCTGCTGGGGCCTAAAGTCATCTTGCCTTTTCCCACCTTTGAACAGACATTGCTTTCAAGTGAAATCCCACAACCACTGGAGAGCTCATACAGCTCCTCTGAAATATCAGGTTGCTTGAATTTCTTTACTATGGCTAGATAAAATAGCTGTACTAAAATTAGCACAAACCTACCCACCCTGTGCTGTAATCAAACCTCTGACCGCAGAGTACATATGTTCGCAGACTTCCAGCCTAGGCATAAGGCTGCCTTCTGCTTGCTTGATCCCACTGAAGCCCAAAAGATTTTTCTGAGACTGCCTTGTGTACTGAATCTTGTGGTTTCTAAGTACTGCTTTATTAGTTTCTCAGGCTTCTTTTGCAGTGTGTATTAGGTAATATTTTAAATTATACCATCTTAAAAGTACTGGTAAGGTAAAGAAACAAGAAGGACTTTGTAATTGCCCCCAAATGATAGAACACCACAGATTTTCAACATTAAAATTTGGATGTTAATTAGATTTTATTACATTGTTGTTTTCAAAGGAACTAGGCTTGGTTCTGATGAAGAAAGATGCTTTTTTCTGACGTGATAATGTGGTAGAGAATGGGCTCCATAAAAGAGGAACACAAAATGTGAAATGGCCTGATATAAAATGTCCCCTAATTGAAACACCTTTTCTGAAAGCAATTTAGGTATTACAAAGTAATGTTATAAGAGGGGTAATTAGAATGTGGTTTCATGCAATTGGAAGCCTAGTTCAAATAGTCCCTTGAAGCATCTTAGAATAGAAATTATTGTAATCCCTAGAAAACACCAGCATAGTGAGAAAACATATATGTTTCTGAGTTTCAAAAATGTAAGAATAAGGAAAACCTTTGACAACCCCCCCCCAAACTAGCTTTAATTTAAATAGTTCTGACATAATTATTTTAATCTGAAATTTAAGTGTTTTTGCCCTCATTTGGGCCTATGGAATAATTTCTATTCACTGATTTACTTGAAAAAATGTGAATTTTCATTTTATTTTGATAACTGGTAAGTTATCACAGTCAGTGCAACTTTGAAAACTATTTTTTCCTGTTAATATTAATGAGGACAGTGAGGCAAATGAGTTAGATATACCTGATTAATCTTTATTTTATAAAAATGAAAAGTGGTGCTCTCTATTCGTGTTTGCCTCAGGATAGAAAAGCAGGAATGGGGCATTAAAGTGTTTTCACCCAATAGCTGCTAAAAGTATGCTATAAACCCCACTGAAAAATAGTAAAGTTGTCTAATGCAGTCCTCTAGAAAATAAGAGGAGGTTTTTAGGGAAAGGGGATGTTACACTAATAAGTCATTTATTAGACTATACAGGGAAACATAGAGATACAGTGTTATCCAGGCACTTACTAGCACGTTGGCAGTTTAAAATGTAGCACTAGACTTTGATTACAGCATTGAAACTGCCACAGTACTATGTATTTGTACTTAGCAGTATTTAATGTAAGCAAGAATGTTTCAATGGCCTCAGGAGTATTTTCACATGACAGGAGTTGTGTAGCGTGCATGTGAGTATACCTCTTGCTAAGGCCCGAAACGGGTACACAGATGATGTACCTTACAGCGAGAGTGCTTCCCCCAAACAGACTAAGAATTCGCTGAGAGGTAACATAGCTCACTAGCGGAGACACTGCCGAAGGGAAGGTAAGCTGCCTTGCAGGGGAGAATCCTCAGTCCTATTTGCTTCCATTAATACGTTCAAGTATAAATATTATCAACCGTGTTCTTTCTGGAAATGTCAGTCTGATAAAAGCCCAACATGAAGCATACTTTATCAGGTATTCATACCACACAGAAATAATAATAATGAAAAAGTGCAGAGAGGAAATTGTGGACGAGAGAAAAGTATTAGATCGTGCAGCTGACCTATGAAATAGATTTTCCTCTTCTGAAATAGGTACTACACACAGTACATCAAAGGGAGGTAGAGGGCTAAGGAAGAGATGAATGATCCATATTAAACCTTTATGTTCTTTCAATTACCTTTAATTTACAAAGTCCGGTTGGATGGAATTCACAGGCCTGGCAGACTGCATCATACAGGGTCAGAACTTTGGAATTACTGTACTGGAAGCCATCATTAGTGATCTAAATGATACAAAAATCATCCTTATAAGTAATAATGTTCCATATGGGGACTGTCTGCTCATTTTGGAGCATATACCATTGCACCCTTGCATTGGATGCCTGCCAGCAAGATAAATTAAACCGCTTGTGAGTTGCTCGACTGCAAGCTAACAAATTGCTTAATGTTCCAAACTGGAAACTATTCATTAATAACCAAAAGATCTTTTGGCTCAGCTGACATTCAGTTTTTCTGATTGCAGTTAGGTTTGTTGAACAGTCTCAGTTTAAAAACATTTTCAGTAGACAAAATCAGTATGTTTTCCAATAGTGCATGGTGCCTGGGACCATGTGCGCCATAACCAAATATGCGTGTCATACTGATACCCTTATGGAGACAACACAGGTAATCAAGTTCTACAAGGAGGTCTTTCTAGTCGTGGCATGAAATTAAGATTTTTGGCAGAAAGTCAGAACCACTTTCCTACTACTAATAAAGCAGTTAGCTTGTTCTTCCTTGAAGAAAAAAAGAGAATGCATTTATTTAGGTGGTTTTAAACAAGCCTCAAAAAAGTACTGCTGTGGGTAAAACTAGACAGCAACAGTTCTGTTTCCACAGGAGGGTAGATTAGAAGAACAGGTCACCTTCCAGTCCCAGCTTACACTTTTCTGTAATTTAGAATGTCTTCATCTAGAATTAAGACCTTAAAAATGCCTTTTGAAGTGTATGGTGCTTACACGATGAGACAGGGCTACACAAGTCTATATTTTAATTTTCTACAGTAGAAATGAAAGAACACCAGAGAAGTATGGGAAAGTGTTAACCTTTGAGAAAGCATTGTCACACCTCTCGAAACAAAATTGTGAATGTTAAAGAGCATTCTAATGCAAAAATATTCCTGAAAGCCATCCTGTAAACACTGATAAGCACTGGTCAGAAAGTACAGCCTTCTTATAAGTTTCAGCTTCTCACAGTCAAAGTAAAGAAGCCGTTCAGCAGATCTAAGGAGGCCTGGGTTGCCTTGGATTTGCCAAATACCCCTTCTGTTCTCTTACTGTAAAAACAACCCCAAATTTCCTACTTTGCTCCTGTGAGCCCTGAGTTGAGACATCCTCAGTTGCTACACACCCTCTGCAGAGCAGCACCCCCGGATTAGCCCATGCTCCTGAACCCGTTCTCTTCTCCTCCCCTCCCACAGCGGCACCGGCCCGCCTTGCCGGCCTCCCTCCGCGCAGTGCTGCCTGCGTGGCGCTCGTCCCCGTGCTGGCCGGTCACCGGCCGCAGCTGCCCCAAGCAGAGTAAGGACTGTAGTTATGACGGGGAAGATGATAGTAGTGTCTGCACTTCAGCCCTTCTGGTTTTCATGACATTTGTAAGAATTTAATATCTCTGAGATCTAGGTCTGTCTCACTAATTTGAATCATATTTGCAAAAGTCAGCTGGGGGAATGATGGACAGGCAGATAGCACAGAAACCACAGCCACAGGAAGGAAGGCAGAAACCAGAGTATTGAAGAAGCTTGCTAAAACCAAAAGACTGGCACAGACATAGCTCAGAAAGAGAATCAGAAGAAAATTTCCTCATCAGCAGCAGGGTCAAAGAGTATAAGGTTTCTTGATCAATTAATAAACTACTTCAGTTCACTGTAAGAGTGAATGTATGTTAAGACTGAGCAAAGATTAACTGGATGTGCATAGAATAAAAATTACTTTAATAAATTCCATAAAAAGCATCAATTAGCGTAAGCTCACTAAGACTAATATAAAAGCTTGTGGAATATAATACAGTAGATATTCCCACAATACCACATGTGATTGTCCTCAGTTCAAAATGCACTACTGGCTGAGTGCATTCAGTTCTGCAGAAACAAATATAAGTAGGTAAACAGATAATATTTCTGGATATTTATAATTTGAAATTCTGAAGTAGATAACTACTTTGGATTAATTTAAGTTGAAGTAAAAGTTGTTGGTATAGCTTTAAGGAAGAAGCATAATTCTTTCCTGGACATCATACTCAGTCAAGGTGTTCTACTATTATATGTTATACTAAATGGAAAAACTCTTTTTAAAAGAAGTAAAGAAATTATCATCCAGTTCCAGAGGAGAGAAAAAAAAAAAACAAAAAAACCCCCTAAAACCCAAACCCCAGAAACCTGCACTTCAGTGAAAGACAGTGTTCATTTGCAGCAAGCTTTCTATTAAGAAGATGCCATTCTTAATGCACTCTATATTTGATTTCATTCTTTTATCAGAGTTTCCAATTTTTTCTCAATACTAGTACACTAGTAATGGGTAGATGCTAAGAAATGAATAAACAGGGAAAAATACAACGAGTTATAAAATTGCACTAATTTTTCTGTCCCAAGTGAGCATTGTGAATGAAATGTATCTTTCCAATTTTTTGTTACTGTAATTTTTAGACACACTATTAGAAACTTCCACTTTGGTGTCCTTTTAGAATTGTGTTGTTTTATTTTTAATTTAATTGCTTTTCCATTAGTTGCCTTAGTGATGTGGCACAATATTTTCAAAAGCAGTGATCAGACCTAATAGGAGCAGACCCCTATTCAGAAGTCAATTGGCCTTAAAAGCCCGAGACTCACTGACAGTTGTGCCTTGATGGTTTGAACACATGTATCATCTGCAAAGAGCGAGCTGTTTCTTCTGGACAAGCAAGCAAGACAGTGAGGAACTGTCTGTCACTTCTGCCTGAAGTGAATTTCATTTATCATGAAACAATGTTGGCTGTTTGTGTCATTCATAATATAAATACAATTTGACTTGTATGAATGTTTGTGAATGAAAAATGAAAGCTGTAGAAACTTGCTGAATTCAAATTCAGTTTCTGCCTCGCTGACTTTTTAGCAAATATTATTCCTACTCTTGACAAATACAGGCAGTGATAATGAATTGAGGATAAGCAAGAGACCTGCTTCCCAAATTAGGTAAGTGCCTGCCAAGCTCTTTCACCTTTTCACCTAGGCATCTGTGTATGGACAGCCTAAGTCATCTGCTGCCCAAGTAGGACTTTGTATTTTGGTATCTAATCTAATTATATCAAACTCTCTGGTGAAGCCCCAGTACTTTCTTATCTACATTCAGCAGTATGTCATGGAAAGAACAAGCAAAATCTGCTTGCTCAAGAGGTAAAATATATAGAGAGAAATGGAGATAAAATGAAAGAATATTGAGAAAAAGAGCTCGTGAACCCCAAACTGTGGTAGTGAAAAAAACTGAAAAAAGGCTCATGTGAAATTTTGCTGATTCCTCTGCAATTTGTTTTGCTGGGCGGGGGAGGTTCTGAAAATATTGAACACTGATATTTTCAGAAAGAATTATTTTGATTTTTGGTTTTGGAAAAATTTTAGCTGCATTTTAAAAAGTATCTATTAATATAAGACAAAATATAATATTGAAGTAAATCTTACTAGGAATTTTCTGTAGCACAAAATTTTGAATATTTGTGGAATTCATTTCAAATCATTTTTGTCTTGAAATAGTCCATCATTTTGCTCTCTGTGCCACCACAATAAGAGGCACTAATACTAATTAAATAAATAAATGCCTTCTAAATGGAATTCTGAGCTTTTCCTTCACAATTCATTCAGCAAAACTATCCACATGGGAAATACGATTAGCCTCCAGCTGGCTACATCTGACTCAGATGATTTAATTGTGTATTCGCTGTGTATCCATGAAGCAGATTTTTCTGTGGGGTTCAAAAGCTAGGAAAGGTGCAGAAGGCTTACAAGCACAGAGATTTCCTTGAACTAAAGTGCAAGGAAAGAGACTTTCTACACATGTTTTGAGATGAAAAAATAAGAAACAGTACAGACCTCCTCAGAGCTGACAGCCAGCACTTGAAAGCAAAATGAATCATAATACGCGCTAGCTACAAGGTGGCTCATTCTAGTTACCACGGAAGAAGAGCCTTGCGCACATGCACAACTGAGAGCCGTCCTCTTGCACCAGCAAACTCCAGGGTGTCTTGGAACAGTTCTTCAGATCCTTCCGTCCCAAGGTGGGATTTTGTCCCACGACTGACAGGGTGTTCAGTATCTCCTTGGAGAAGTGGTGGGAACTGCAACCACAGGAGCTGCCCCTCTGGTTCAGGCTCTGTCTACTCGGACAGGTCCCGCTCCGCACAGAAGGTGCAGGATCCACCCCCGGCAGCAGGCAGTCGGGTTCTGCTCCCACATAGATTTTATACTGGTCTCTTAAAACACAAATTTCCATCTATTTTAGATAAATATACTGGGTAGAAAGTGTGCATCACCAAACGTCTTTTTGTTTTCCCTGCGCAACATGGCAGCACCTGTGTACCAGTGTGGTCTGTATTACGAACAGCTGAGGTTTGCAGGAGAGGCAGTAACACTGGAGTGAAGCTAGTGTTTTACGTTTCATTTTTACGTGCTACAGTTTTCAGAGCACATCTGCAGTCTTTCTACAACTGCAATATATTTTTCTCAGCTATAGAGTGCTTGAATGATCTCAGTTTTAACAAAGCAACCAATCTGTGGAAAATAACCATGCAGGCTGAGAGCGAAACCAGGGTTAGCAGGAGCAGGTTCAATAAGACACTGATTTCCTGTAAATATTTAGTAAGTAAATATCACTTTCTGAACAAAAGGGGCTAAAATGCAGCGGAGGCAGCACTCAGCATGACCTGGTACCACACAAGCCTTTTCCTGCAGCCGTTCTCGTCCATAGCTGTGGCAACGCTGCTCGCTCCGTGCCAGCTACTGGGGGAGCGCTGCCAACTCCAGCAGTGTGCGCGCCGCTCCTCTGCTGTGCGACAGGCCGCCCTGCGGCCGCAGAGGCAAGACGCGCTCATGCTTGCTACCTAATCAGCGGTTTGAACTGGGGTTCCTCGAAATGAAATACTGATGGTTAGCAATTGATTAGTCCAACTGCATCAATCTCAGGCGATTACCTGGAGAAGTGATTGTAATTTGCACTTTCAGATTGCCTATAAAGACATCTGTTTTTAACTTCTATTGTTTTGGTTTAGAGGGTTTTTTTTTCACTGCATGACATTAACGTAAGTATTTCTATGGGCATCTTCAATTCTGAAGGGAAGCAAATTGTGCTTTGCATTTTAATTTACCATGACAACTGATTTGCTCCTTCTAAATCATTTCTTAGAAACATAAGAAACTCCTACTTTCACTTGCCATCTTGCGAACGGCTCATCACCAGCCACAAAGTGCACAGCCTCTGTCTCTGTAGTGTTCAGAAGAGGAATATGGCAGTCAACAGCCTTAGAGCTGAGGAAATCCGCTTTCGTGGTTTCTTGCTCTCTTACTATCCATTCGCCATTGAGATGCTACAATAAAACAGAGGGAGAGTACAGAAACTGAAGGCTCATGGAAAGAAATTCCAGTAGTCAACATATGTTTATATTTCTAATTAATACTATAAGGCATTTGCAGATGGTTTATTTAAAAAAAATGATGCTGTTACTATAGGTACAGTAAAGAGCAAGCTCATTTAAGCATGCAAGTGGTCTATTGATTTAGGAAGGGCTACGATTTGTATCAAAGATGAGCAGCCACGGTGGTACAAGGTAGTGCTGTGGAGCAGCTTTGTGTTTGCTACTGGAGCTCTGCAGCCAGCTGTACGTTTTGTTGTTCCGTGCAGGTAATGTCTGCTGCATATCTAGATCAGCTGCGCAAAACATCCCTGCTCATACAGGGCCTACCGAGTCCTAAGTGGACATGGTAGGCAAATCTCAGTTGTGTCTTATTAGCATATGAACGGTAAGCGGGATGCAGGCTGAACTTCTTTTATGAAGTAGATTTATGAGATGCATCCAACACTATATTTGAGTATGCTTAAACCAAATAATTCAAAATTGTAGAATTGCCTGTGTATAATAGTTTATAATAAAATTACAGTGTTACCCAACAAGATCATTTCAATACTCATTAAAACTTCTGACTTAGTATTGAACTATGACTAAGAAAATTCAAATGAGAGATTCAGTAACTGTGTTGAGGAAGCCTTATATTTAACTGTAACACTTAGCATTCAAATGCGTTTAGGAAAACAACCAAGCGTGCAGATTCCAGATGCACAAAATGAGAAATAATATTGTGATTTCAGGCTTCACTGGACTACGGTGTAGCTGAACCAAACAAGAGTTAAACAAACCCCCACAGAGAAAATTGGCAAGAATACATAGCTTTGCATTTCCTAGGAACCAATCCTGGAAAGGGCTGAGCCGCTTCAGCTCCCCTCGCTCATAGCAAACGTACTGGCAATGGGATTCAAAGGTATTTGTACCCTGCTGCAGCAATGAGAGGTGATGGCATGCAGCACTGTTCAGGGTGGAAGACTTTAATATAAACATGTCAAAGTTTGACTGCATCATCAATACTTTATGAACCTGTGGGAAGTTGCTTACAATTAATCTGGTGACCTTGCAGTGCAGGTTGTGAGAATCTTTGAAGCCGAGGCCAAACACCCGGATCCTGCTACAGTCAGAGACTCGTATATCGCAGAGGCCGCCATTCTCCAAGCCTGTGATTTCCAAAGTGTGCTCTGAAAGGATGAGATAGATACAGAGCTTTAGAGAGTACAACTTGCATGCTATTCCATTCTGGTTTATCAGAATTGTTGTTGTTTCCTTTTCTTACAGTGGGGGTTTGTTTTGTTTTAATTCTTCTTCTCAGTATTCCTTGCTCTCCTGCAAGTTTCTCCTAAGAAGAGCAGTAGCAGTTATGAGAACAGAAAGCAGCAAACCTTCCATTGAATAATTCTCCTGCACACATAGTATTGATTTATCAGAGAGTGTTATACAGCTCATGTGGTTAATTAACTAGTGTTGTGGCTTCATGGTAGAAGGTTTTCAGAGGCAATACCAGCTTTTGCTGACCTGGTTTACAGCTAGGTCCAAAACATAGTTGTGGGATCACAGCTGAGAATATAGTGTGTCATGCCATAAGGTAGAGAAGCGTGAAGGTGGGAAGTGGAAATATGTTAAGATGACCCTGCCACCAAACTCCTCACAGTGTGAAGCAGCACTGCAAAAGACACTCCTTTTGTCAAAAACTGTAGATGTAACGAAACTAACAGTCCTCAGAGGAACGTTTGCATGTAAGGGTTAAGTCATTAATGGGCAACACAGCTCTGCACAGTGTCAGCACAAATGCTGTGCACCACTTAAGTCTCAAACTGTATTTTGAGGCCTTAAATAGGGCTTAAGTGATGTATAGCCTGTGCTGTCCTCCTTACAAGGTTGAATTTCACCTATTAAGGTTTTAAAAATGCTTTATGGTTCTCAGAGTTTCATTTTTCTGCTCTTGCACTTTAGCTGTTAAAACTGCCTATTGCTATCATATTGGGGTAATTTTTACAGAGTCAAAACGAAAGTTATTTGCAGAATTCAAATCTTTACTTTAGCAAAAATAAAATTGGGCAGATCTTTACATCAGCATAGGTACTTGGATAGCAACAGTCTGTCAGAAGATCTCTGTAATGTCCTCTGTCATAACTGCAGTCAGGCAGGATCCTGGTTTTGCATTTTCATTGGCAATGCTTATAGTTCTTACGGTCAGGAGAAGCCATTATGATTATCTGCCCTATAATACAAAACAGAGTAATCCCTTTTTGTTTCTTGAATGATACTTGTTAGAAGTGGGTTAACTGGGACCCATAGGAGGCACATCATGCACCAGACTAATGTGGTGCAAGCTATTTTCCATGTTACACAGTGGGCAGAGGCGCTGCTTAGCTTTTCCTCTTCTGTGCCCTGTGGCTGCTGCTGTGGCAAAGCAATATTGCCTGTCGCTTTTCTCTGAGCTGTAGCTTATCTAAAACAGAAGCTCTACGTTGCCTAATGTTTTAATGGCACATTGATTCAGTTCTGATTCAAGGGGCAAAATGCCTTTAGCTGAGTTGATAACCTTCCACAGTACCTAGCTGTTCCTTTAGGGCTCTGCCATTTAAGCCGTAACTAGGATGAATGCTGTTCAAACATTGTGATCCCACCACATCGCCGCCTGTAACCGCATAGCTGCATGACACTCATTTTTCCAAAGAAAGGAAGGAAGGCAACATAAATGTGAAAAATTGTGAAAAGACTTTTTTCTATACTTCTGAAATGCTTTTAGTTTTTCTTTTTTTTGTTGTTGTTAAAGATTTTATTGCAGCGGTATTAGCAACACTATTGGGCACTTTGCTATCTTTACAAGAAGAGAAATGGTTTACAGCTTATCAGCATTCATCGGTTAGTTGTGGATTCCTGTAATGTACAAAACTATTAGTCAGATGTAGCAAATGGTTTTGATAAATTGCCATCTTCTGTGGTTAGTGCATTAAAAAAAATGCTTCATTATGTTTTTCATGAGATTTTAATAGTTACCCCCACTAGTACTGAGGTAGCTCAGATTGCATTAACATTTTCATTATCATTTCAGATTTTCAAGCTTCTGTGTGTGAAGAAAAATATCGTAACTTGGGGATGAGTGACAGGACAGGAACGTGTTCACGCAGTCCTTTTTCAGCAAGGCACTCTCAGGTTTGTTACTTGTGAATGAGCCCTGCATGCTTTTGGTAGGATTTGCTTACATCTCTGTGTACATCTTGATACTACTGCAATACTGTTGGGTCAGGGCCAAAGCAAAATTATCCAGCCTCACTGCTTTTTGAAATGACTTACAGTATCAGCATGGCATTTAGTATTTATTTCACTCAAGCTGTCCCATGCACACTTTTATACAGCATCTTTAAATTGGTCTAAATCTGGCAGAAAAACGTTCCCATATATGTTTGGATATCTTCTCTCAAGGCTTGCCACATTCGTGTTAATCAGGATGAAAACGAGATTTTTTTTCTTGGTGAAAGGGGTGAAAGGTTCATGGAAGAAAAATGTATCATATATTTTCTGTAGTTTGATGAAGGGGGGGAAGAAGGAGGGGACCATTTTTTTTGTTTGAGCTTTTTATTTGTTACCACAGTCTTTGATATTTCAAGCCATCTCCAGCTGGGAGTTCTCTAAAGGGAGGAATAAACGGTATTGTTGTGTAGGAGATCATATTTAATATAATTCTCTATTGCTTTATCTCTGGTCAGGTGAAGACATGGTTCTGAGAAGGTGGTCCATACACAATTTTTTACAAAGGCCTTTTGTGGGAAGTGTTTTGACAAGAGGAAGAAGAGGGAAACATTTTGACAGAAAATGAAGAGTAATTTTATGACTGATTTTTTAAAAAATGGATACTGAAGTTCAGACTTTAGACCTCAGTATGGATAGTAAACAATTGGCTTCATTTTTTACATTGGTCATTAGTTTTAATTTGAATGTTTCTGAAAATGGGCAATCACATTTAATGGACATAGGAATTTTAGATGTTTATTTTTAACAAGGTTTTCTGTTTGTCCTTCCCTTTGTCTTCTGGTTTTGGCATATATTAGCCAGTTTCTACCAAATGCAGAAGGTGATAATCTCAATGACATTAACTACATAAAAGTCTATGACAGTCAGTAGCTGAGTACGCACGCATACAGGTACTGCTCTTAGGGAAACACAGTCGGAATTCAGCAGTTGTTCATTGCTCTCAGTATTTGTTTGTGGCTATATAATAAACTTGCAGGCCAAAGAGATAGAGAAGTGAGAAGCAAATACTACAGAGACTGGAAGACCTTGGCAAAAGAACAGGAAGTAGTTCAGCAAAGACTGGAGAGGAGGAAGACAAGACCAAAGGAAAGAACTAGGAAATACCATGAATGTGAGAGTAAGGGGAAAGGTGCAAATATCCAGAGGATAGTTGAGGAACTGGTGGTCACGGAGAGATGGGAATGGATGTGTGATTTTTGTGGTGGGGCAAGTTCTTTAATTTGCAGGAGACAAGTCTGCAGGAAATCAGGCAGTGCATGGAACAAGCCTGTGGAAAGTGTGACCTGTTTGAACATTAATGATTTGTGTTTAGGAATATGAAGGTCAAAATATAACAAAATCTGGACCAATCTGGATCAACCTCCTTCTTTTCTCTGTATGGTGTATACGTTGCATGTTGCGAAGGAAGTCTGAAGTAGCTGTGTGCTCACATCCTCCGGCTCACGCTTGGGCACCACCCTGCACAGCTCTAGTGCTTGGTCTCCACACACAGAGAGTAGACACACCTGAAACGCATCTATTGCATGGTAGACCATCGCACCAGGACACTGTATGATGAACAGCAGGAGGTGTTGGGGAAGGGTAAGAAAATCTCAGTCTTTAATAAAACTGTCTTGGAATAGAAAGGAGAGAGGAGTCTGGACTTGAAGGTTGTATCTAAAAGGCTTCCAGATCTCAGGCAATTGGATAGAAGTTGGCAATTGGTCCTGTTGGTTTGCAGTGCCTGCTTTGTGTCTGATCAGCCTCCCTCGAGGCAGAGAGCACTCCAGCTCCCACCGTGTTAGCATCAGTAGGAATGTGCAGGAAAGAACAGTAAATTCAGAGCTGCTGGCGCTGCTGGCAGTGCAGTTGCTTTCTGTAAGCATTTACATGAGTCAAACCTGACGAGGAGCACAAGCTACATAATAGACAGGAAAAAATGAATAAATACACAATTGATATTGCAGATATTGTTATAGTCTGTTATGTAAATAATGGGTATGCACAGACTTAGAAGTAAAATGAAATTTGACAAAAAATGAATATTGTGAAAGTAAACTTTCTGAAGTTTTCCTGATGGATAGATGTAGCTCATGTTTGGTTTCCACTTTTGATTAGAAGAATATCCTAGCACAAATAAACATTCTTATGCAGGGCTCGAAAGCTCACGTGTAGCTTTGGGCTGGAGCCTCAGACCTGAAATTGAAACTGGCAAGAAGCTTGTTCAGATAAAGAGAAGGAAATGGACTGCCCAGTTTTTCTTGATCGGGATGATAAATAAGCAGCCTGTCAGGAAAGCTAACCAGATCATAAGCTGCTGGAAATGGTTGCAGCTTTGTTGAAGTAAAAAATAAAATTGTCTATGTTAATAGTCAAATAAGATATTTGTCAAGCAGGAGATACGTTTTCTAGGAGCAGGTGAATGCAGACAGACCAAACTCACTTTGCTGTATCCTGATCTGGCTGGTTGCAAGCCTGCGTTATGCTGGAAATCACATAGCTGTTTTAGCAAGCTGCTGTGCCAGAGCTTGCTGGCTCATTTGTGGATGTCCTGCTATTGCAGCTATGAAGCTTCTGGATCAGAGCTGACTGACATTTAGTTATCTCACAGCATGGACGGAGCAAGTCTGAATCTGCCTCCATTCAAATAAATACACAAATACTCTACTTCTTTCTTTTGCATGTATCCATAACCCAAAACTCATTTGAAAATCCTCCCTAAGTATTCACAATTACATGCAGGTTGCCAGGATTTTTGCACATCATTGCCCTAGACCTCTTTAACCTGACTTCTAGAAGAAGAGTATGTTTGTTCCTGCATCCAAGTGTAGTTCTCGAAGATTTGGAGTTTGTCATAGTACCTAACTACAGACCTATGTTCTGTAGCTGACGTGGAGGATCTTGTCTGCTTTGAAGGGCTCTGATATGCAGGATGGATTGCAGTAGAAGTGTTTGTTTCCTACGCATGAACCAAGCTTTGCAAATGAGGGTGCATTTTAGATAGTGCTGACTGGCTGTGAAAGGTAGCCAAGATGTGAGATCTGAGCAGGGGCATGAGAATCTGTCCTGAAAGTTGTTCTCGTGTAAATGTGCTGTTTGACTAAATCCCCATTTACCCTACCTAGCCTTTTCACTGACCCAGACTTCCAGCTTCTCATTGAATCTTGTGGTGTGTCCATGTCAAATCAGCAACCGGTGTTAGAGACACTGCGGTCAGAGAAAGTGAGCCCTGGGCAGAGTATGGGAAAAGGCATTTTGTGAGTACTTTAACTCACTGCCTGCAAGGGACTGGCTCTGTTTCACACTGAAAGCAACAATGTTCTGCAGCAATATGGTAGCTTATTTTTTCTTTAAAAGCTTCCTATGACATTTTGTGTCTATTTGATCTCATCTATTTTTAAAAAGGCTTGCTAGCACTTTATGGTGGTGATAGAAGGGGAAGAGAAGTACATTATTAACCCCAGAATATTGCCTAGTTTTTAGATGGCCTGGATAGGTGCTAAATTTTAAGATCTGTTTACACATTCACAGTGCTTACTGACTTACCAAAGCAGATCTCAGTTTAGTCACTTGAAGGCACTTTACAGCAGGACCACAGGCAGCAGCACTTTATACTAATGACTGCAGTTATGGAGCTCAAAGGGATGTGCAAAATGGTGCTCAGGGGCACGATCATGGTCTGTGTGTCCACACGAGTGTAGGATCGATTGTTTGTGGTAATTTTTCCATCTTTACAGTTACTGAATTACAATAAGAGCTGGTTATTACGAATGTGTTCTTTATTCATAACTGTTTGAACATTCTGTGCTGGAGACTGTGGATTGTTTATACTGCCATAAACCCTTCATAAAGCACGAGATAAAGAAGTTACAGGCTTGCAGTGAATTTTTGGCTTTGGTCAGTTTAAATCAGACATTTTAAAGTTTTGTTGATTCTAATTCTGTAGCTCATAAATCTGTTATTTGGGGTGTATGTGTGTGAGTACTTGAGGAAAGACGTTGTTTGTTCAGGGTTTCTGTTTTGTTTTGGATTTAGCAAGATTTAAGGCTGAAATTTCCTGCAGTGCCTGCAAACAGCATGATGTAAAACAGGCATGCATCTGAATTGTCAGGCTTTGGTCAGTTTAACTCAGACCTTTAATTTTGTAAACTTTTACAGCATTTAATTCTATATACTTCAGAAAATGGTCTCGTTTAGCTTCATGTTTCAGTGAACCGCTTTCACTGCTTTGCATTAAAGCAAATAAACTAATCAGCAGAAAAGACTAATCTCCCTGATCTGATTTGCAAGGAATAGTATGGATCACCAAGCATGCAACCTTCCATGTCCCTTATCATGAGGATTTGATATCCTTTTAAAATACAGTTTCTATTGACTTTGTAACTATCAAGCTAATAGCCCTATTCCAGCTCAGCCAGGTCTGTGCTTTGAATGGAAAGAATTGGGAGTTAATACTTTAAGGTTGGTACTGCTGTTTATCTTTTCAGAAGTGTGTGTTTATTACATCTGCACTATAATAAAGTAAGCTAAAATTGCTATGAAAAGAAGAAAAGCTTCAAAACTAACAGGAAGCTTGTCAGTCCCTGAGAATCACCCACAAAACTCCTAGGCAGAAATATGTTTTATTTGACATGCGAAAAAATCTGTCTCCATCAATATTAAACAGAGCACATCAATAACTATCAGAATATATCGATGGCAGATTAGACAAGGTTCACAGTGTTTTTCTTTTAACTATCTTTGTTTTGCAAATTTTATATTTGTCATGTAACAACATTTTTATATTATTATCTGCTAAAGTTTTGTGGTTGGAGGTGCTCATTCTAAAGGCACCAGAGTGGTATTTTCAAAGGTGGATAACTCCCATTTTCAAAAAATTATTAGGATTGATAGTTAACTCACTCAGATGAGGACCATTCCTGCATAGGTAGCTGAAAGTAAGAAATAGCGTGTTTCGTAAATACACATTTAAAAATGATTTTTTCAATTTGCATTCAGTATTAAATCATTAATTAGTTTAATTGGAAATAAGCTGAATAACTGAAAAGAACCAATAGTTACATATGTTTCATGATCTAATATGAATTTTCATATTTATCTGTTTTCCAAGAGGATCTGGGAAGCTGAGGAAAAAATTAATATTAAGTGGAGATAACATCTCTCAAAATGAAAGTTTTCATTTACAAGCTGCATGCAACCTCTTTTACAATGTCTAAATATCCTAGCGAATGCCCCTTCACTTTTTTAATGTCAACTTGAAAGAAATAAAAATGTATTTGTAATATCTTTAAGCACTATGTAAAGAACCCAATCCCAGCAGAGTGGAAGTGGCATATTAAACAGATTTTTATGTGGCAACAGCATATAGAGATCTGCATAAAGTGTTTCCTGCTTTACAAAATTATTGTTGAAGAAAAATGTATTTCACAGAAACAGTTGAGTTAGTGTCTAAACTACTATAGTAATACTGCCTTACTGCCCATCAGTTGTTAATTGAACGAGTACCTACTCAGAGCAACATGGAAGCAGACCTGCCCAGGCATAGGAAATTTTCAAACTCTCCACATTTGGATAGATAAGGAAACCCAGAATTACGGAATGGAAAAGGCAATAATTAATAAGAGAGAAGGGAAAAAGAAGGGAACATTTGCCAAAAGAGACTTAACTTTCTCTTCATAATGTAAACTGCATCAAGGTAATAGTAACTACGACTTTGCTAATACTAAGTCCATCAAAGTCAGTGGAACCATTATAATGAGGAGATCAACTAAGCCCAGTGACTTATTATTTGAAAAGGAAAAAGTTTTTCAAAGAATAATGCCCAATTAATAATTTTAGTATTTTATAGTAATAGCACTGTCTTTTGGCCAGAAAGGTTTAATTGTGATTACTGTGGTGTTCACTATCCTCACAAATATGTTTGACTCACCCATTGAAATGCAATTTTAAAAAATTGATAGTTAATTGTTAAAGTGTATTGAATCCTCACTGCCATGTAAAGTGATTTGCCAAATTAGCCAAAAACTGGGTTGTGTTTTTTTTGTTTATTTATATAAACACAAATTTAAAAAACTGTCAATTCTTGTGGAGAGGATCGGACAGAAATTCCATAATTCTGAACAATTCTCCATTCCTGACACCTATATGGTGGCATAAAATGCTGTAATTCTTCACTGGAGCTCCAGTCATAACAGCACTGCAGGCTGGTATCAGAGGCAGAATCTACCACCCTTGCAAACGTTCAGTGGCATGTTTCCTCAGAGATACCCTAGTAATTTAAGAAATTAACTATTTTTCTTTGAAAAGTCTAGTATGCACTTTTGCTTTGTATAGTCTAATTTATGCACGGCAAACTTCTGTTGACCCAATACACCATAATGGCTCATTCGGAGCTGTTGTGATGTATCATGTCGACAAACGACATATTACATGTGTCAAAAAATGTGCATTTATTTGACGGATTAATGGTCCTTACATAATCATTATGGCACCTTGGTATGGAATTTAAAGGCCAATGAACTGACAGAAGAGGGAGAACCCTATTTGTTTCAAAGTTAATATATTCTCATACAAAATCTCAAAAGCAGATGTTTGAAATAAACATACTAATAAATATAGAAATAGATAAAATACTCTGTCCCCTTTCACCAGAGGATCTTAAAGCACTTTAAATTCTTGTCTTTGAACGTCTCCCTCATGTTTTTGTCCAATAAAACAGAAATTAAGCATAAAAAATTTAAGCAAAATAATGTAGAGTGAGATTTCTGTAATACCTGTTTCATCCTCAACTCATATGACTGGCCTGAGATATCAGAAGAATTTAAGATGTGTGCCTGTGAGAGGCATCTTTGTTCTGAAGTCCCCTTCCTTAGTAACTTTAATAACTGACCCTGTGCTGTTGTTATTCAATAGAGGGTTTTTTCAAAGTAATTTGTGTTTTCTCATAAATATTATTTAATTACAGCATATGAACAAGACTCAGCCCAAAGCGGTATGATAAAATTCAGAATGATCAATATAATCATTTTAAAAATAACACAGTGTAACTCATGTAACTGCTGTTGTATATCAGTAGAAGGGACCTTTTGGCTGTGGTTCATAGCCCTAAAAATGCAGTTGGATTCAAAGAACTTCTTAATAGCGATACTGAATTAGACACATTCATTGATACAGAAATGGTATCTTCCTTAGCATCTTAGGTAAGCATTAACTTTTCATCTTCTCACAGTATTTTTTATTAGCTCTGGGTTTTTTGCTAGCTGTAATTTTTCCAGAACATTCCACATAGAAATTTAAACTTCTTCAAGTGTCATTACTTCACTGAAACTAATTTGTCCTTATTATTCCTCATTACCTTTTATCTTGTAATTGCTCTTTAGAGCTTCATACAATCTGCATATTACATCCCTCTATGTGTGCTTTACTAGTCCTGATTCTTTTTTATAATCAACATGGTCAATATATACAAATTGTAAGCACCAACCTGATTTGCTATCTGTGTAATTGTATTCTGTATTTAATTACAGGTGGTAATGACATTTTAAGCACCTTATACAGGTGTTGGGGGGTTTTATGAAATGTTAAGCAACATTAAGAAAGTCTAAGCTTCTGGAGCATTGCCAAATTTCAGAGGTGCCTTTCAACTCCAAATTGCAGTTTTCATTTGAGGATAATTATAGCTCCGGCCACCTGGACAGCTCCTTGCTGGAATCAAACAGTGCAGAGGCGTAAGTCTGTCTGCAAGCAACACTTCGCATCTTCTCTGTTCCTACATGTTTTCATTTTAAATTATTCTAAATATGTTATGGGTTTTATTCTGATCCCTAAAAATGCTGCCTGGCCGCCTTTTTTTTTCTGTGCTGGTCAAAACCGGTTGCAGAATACATTGTTATGTATTGGCAGTGTAGCTGAGATTGGGTGACCTTGGAAAGGATATTTGAATTACGTTGATGGCCTCCTTGGTCTTGGGGGAGTTTTAATTCACATATATAATTCCAATCTGAGAAAATTAGATGGAGATTTGTTTTGCAGCTAATGGGAAAATATATGGCCAGAACAAGGAGTTTCCTTCTCCTTCATTACTCATGTAACTTCTCCTCTCTAATAACTTTTTCCTAACAATAGAATTTAAATTTTATCTTAGATGGCCCATTTCCAAAATCAGTATACCTTCTTCTGTACCTTAGGTCCTGTCTTTTTAAAAGAAAGCAAGGGGGACCCCAATTTTATATGTTCTGCGGAAACATAGTTCATTTCTTTTCTTCTTGATTTCTACTCCTTTTCTTCCCTTACTGCAGAACCTGTGCTTGTTAGTAGAAAAGCCTAAAGGCTGATCCTGTTTGTCCTTGCACAGTGATGGTTGCCTAAGCACTCCTGGACAGGCTAGGACGCTGGCCTGCAAGTTAGGGAGCTCAGACTGTCCCCCTTTGAACATACAGCTTTATTTCTGAGATTGTTCTTAATTCGTTATCTCTAAGAGCATTTCTGGTGTGAAAGCCTGGCTTTGTTGACATCAACATCATTCAGTTCTGAGAGCTTCCAGTCTTTGGAATTGTTGTTTAAGAAACACATCATTGTTTTGTGATACTGTATAGTATATAGTATATAGTGTATAGTATATAGTATATACACTGTATAGTGTATAGTATATAGTACTTTTCTCTGCAAATAGGTTTTACATCACATGCTATTTATGTGGAACATTTCTGCCTGTGAAATATAAAAACAAGCAAATATCTTTAAAGGATGTCGTGAATAACATTCCAAAATGAAGAACAGCTAAAGGTGAAGCTCAGACAGGAGTGGTTATGCCTTCCTTGTCTCTACTGAATTAACTAGCTGACCTTTGCTAAAGTATTGTAATGTCCAAGTGATTGGAGTGCCAGAACTAAGATTTTATTTCTCCTTGTAGGGGATCTGACCTCTGGGTGGACATTTGGATCTGCTTTACATTGCAGCTCCAAGATCAGGTCCTTTTATAGGTACACACTTGCAGTATTTTTAAATATAGAGGTAGAAAATGTATGTTCTAGATCAATCAGAAATGAATTCATAAATGGTCTGTAATATATGGAGCTCGATATAACTCATCACACTCGTTCATTCTAGACTGGTGGTACTTTTGCCTGTCCACAGCTAATGCTGAAACCAGCTTCTTTTGCAGAATTCTCTCAGCTTCTCTACAGTTTGTGTTTTGCTTATTCCAAAGACAAAGGAGAAGGTTCTGCAAATTAAGTATGTTAGTTGTTACCTTGATTTTAATTTTTGTGGGATTTTTTTTTCCAATTGTGCTCAAAGTCAGCTTGAACTGCAAATGCTTTTCCATCCCTTTATCTGCATTTTACTAAACATACAGATGTATGCTATGCTCCTGAAACATGAGACTTTTACCCTGCAGTTTCAGTCCCTTCCAGGCAGGATGTCCTCCCTGTTCCAAACCCGTAGCATAAAGAATGGAGTAGCCACCAGTCAGGTCCTGCTCAGTGCTGGGCGCTCTGGCGTGGGGCCACTCAGTGTAGCTATCTTAGCTATTTGCCCTTCCAGGACATACTGGTATTTCATCAGTCTAGCATTAGTTAGTTCCAGGATGTTTGGGAGAGGAGGAGGAGTGGACCCTAAAAAACACATCCTTTTGTTAATTTTTCTTTATGAAGTTTTAAGTTGGGTATCAGGACTTAAAGCCAAATTACCCAGATTAAATATCTGTCCTCCTGTAAGGAGACAATGCCATTGCAACTGGTTCTCGGAAGGGACTCCGAAAGCCGTGGAAGGTTACTTTGTGGGACAGAGTTCAAACCCTGGGGGTTTTGACTGCCCTGCATGAGGACCACTGCTTTCCATGAGCGCCACAGTCAGCTTAGGGTTTCCAGGGCTCTGCGGTCCAAAGCTCTGACTTCAGGCTGTGGCAAGACAAGCCAAAACCTTCTGAAGGAAAAGGAGCATTACTTGGGTGGAGAAATACATGAGAAGCTATGGACAGATTTGGACTCAAATCTGACTCAGTTGTTTTTAATAATGATTATGGCCCTTGACAGTATTTATGTGAAGAAGTGTTTTCTTACACTGAGGTCACATGTGCATACTACACATGTGAGAGTAGCCTTAAAAGAGTTATTCAGATGTAAGATCAAACACTCAGAAGTTAGTAAAAGAGAAGAGAGAGCTTTGATCATTGGTCTTTGCTAAAACCTTGGCAAGTATCCATTGAACATGCTGAGAAGCTAATTTTCAATACTATGTTCCCCAAATGAAAAGAAGTCCTTCTCTTTAAGGGACTGATATGATTACAATCTTCAAGCTGTTACCACTAACATTAGGAGAAATGTATATTGTCTCCCACCCATCCATCATTTGGAAAACTTGAGGACTGTTTTGGGAACATGCTTGGGGAAGAGTCATAATGCAGCAGTTTACAGATTCAAAGGCATATTCTTTAAAGTGTTGTGTATTTATGGAACCCGTATTACAGAAAGTTTTTGCAACTCTCCAGCTTGTTCCCATCTTGTAAATACAGTGATGATTTAGGTAAATTTGGTTAGGAAATGGATCCTCTTTACTTCTTGTGTTTTCATTTTGGGGAAAAATAATCAAGCCGAATCCAGCCAAACAAAACCCTGATTTTTAAATTAAGAGGCTCCTTTCTTTAACAAACAAACTCTTAAAAAAATTGTGAATTGTTTTCCAGATTTTGATGGAATTTTTTCATTTGTCTGTAGGCAATTTTTTTTCAGCTATATTTGTTTAAGCATCTGCTTTTTTAATTCCAATTTTTCCATTTTAATGAGAAACAGATTGTGAAATATTTTGAATAAATGTTTACAACCAGTTCAGGTCTTAAGGATGTGGAAAGCAGGGAATTGCTAAGTAGTTTTATTGTCTACCTGAATGATTGTGAATCAGCAGTTCCTCTCTAAGATCCTTATTTTTATGCAGAAGACAGCTCAGAGGGTTCCATGGGCTGCGGAGTTCACCTTTGTGAACCCTGCTGCATGTTAGGGTTTTGCCCTGTAAAAGCTGGTGGATAGATTGCAAATAGAAAACGTAAATCTATATTATGCAGAGAAGATTTTAGCAACTGAAGTTAATTACAGTAGCCTTAACAAGAGCCTGTTGCACCATTCTGATGTTTTTTCCCCCACCTTTCTCTGCTGTACAAACTTGTAAGAGCCAGTGAGTGCTCATGGGGCGGAATACACCATGAGTGATTATGGTCTTTCTTCTCTGGAGACTGACAGCTGTTGATAAGAGGGCAGCATATAATCTCACTAGTATGGCAGAAAAATTGAAAAACAAATGCTAAATGTTCCCTGGGTCAGGTACACCCTTGGGAAGGAATGTCTGCGCATCAGAGATTTATGCCACTGGCTTTTCCTCAAGAGAAAAATATACTAGTGGCTCAAAATGGCAATTTGTTCTGCTTTTTTATTTAATACTTTCTCTTCTAGCTAGAAGCTGGCTAGAAAGCATTCTTCTCCTCTTGGGTAGTAATTATTAATGTGGTCTGTTGATTTCTTAAATAAAAAATAATATTTGCACTTAAAGCTTATGTCCACAGAAAATATTTTGCAAATAGTACTGTAGTCAAAAATACAAGTTCTTAGCTGCAGCTAGAAAATGTGCAGCGCAACACAGAGAGGGCTTTGGAAAGATGGCTTTAAGCCATTATATACACCATACATGGAGCATTTTAGCCATTTAAGTCCCTTTTGGCTGGGTGAATAAAATCGGTGAAGTGCTGTCTACATAGCATACATTACATCTTAAAGTCTCCTTTACATGGAATAGCTGAGTTTTGGTGCAATAAGGTGTTAAACAGACACGGACAGAAAGTGAAGTAGCTGTATGGTTATGAATGCAGACAGTATTTGAGTTGATGTAATATAGTTATTTACAGTGTGACAGAAAGAACAAGAGTGTTTCACTTTTTAAATAAAATATTGCCTTGAAATTTTGAGGAAAGTGCACAGGAATTTTGGAAAAGGAACACTGCTGAAGATGTGAATATTAGTTCTGTTGCAACACTAATGAACTCATGTCCAGCAACTAGAGCACTGTAAACAGTGAGTGAAATTTATACTTTCCTAATTGTTACCATGTGGCTCTGTTGAGGGTCCCAATGCCTTGCCTTAGAAGCACCAAGTCAAGCTTACTTCCCCCAGGGGCCAGACTAAATACAACGCTGCTCTGACAGAGAGCATGTAACTAAAAAACTAAGCTTTCTAGAAGGTGAAGAGATCTGTCTCTTAGTGGAGACTAAACCGAAGTATGGGAGAAGCTGAATAGAGGTATTTTTAGGCTAGTATCACTGGTGAGAGGAGTCAGCTAGGAGAAGTCACTATCTCTGCTGAGGCAACACTAGTGAGTCTCTTTGGAAAACTGGAGGAAATAATTTGATGTATTTTGAACTCTAATAAACAGACTTCCAGAAGAGAAAATTTCTGAAGCAAAGACCATCCACTACAGTTTTCTCAGCTGGAGAAAAGGGGAAACAAAGGCAGTGGCAGCACAGTTATTTTCTTCTAATCTGAGTAAAACAAAAATTTAAAATCTGGTCTAAGCAGCTCCCCTACCTGAATCACTGAATTCTATTTTGGACAATTATTATAAGATTGTTCAAATCACTTTTCAGTCACTGATGTCAGTTCTCTGTGTGAATTAGAGAATTTTTCCAGATCTACAAAATTATCCTGTAAATTTTAGCCTATCATTAACAAAAAACAAATGTTGGGCTGTATTTCACTGTTTTAAATCAGCGTGCTGAAACATGTTTATTCTGAAGCACATGGGTAATCCCATCCTACTAGTAAATGCCTTGGAAGTATCAGATATGCAGCTGGGTTCCTGGGACTTACTGAGATTCTGATGTGTCAGCTAAGCCACGGTGAATGACCATATATATATATATATATATATATATATATATATATATATGAGCTTTACCTGTCCTAAACACAAAGTAATATCCATTAGCTTAAGCATCACAGAAGAAAGTTGTTCCCCACATTTGGGATGGGCTATGAGAGCATGCCTTGTCATTTCAGCTTAGCTGAATTGCTGTCACTTATTAAGTTGCAGGAACTCAGCTGTATGCCTGGGCCTTAAGTACCTTTTTGTAACTTTAAGCATAAGCTTATACAGTTTGCTGAAGCAGGGCATAAATTGTTAAATTACTGCTAACATTTGTACACGTGCTTAGTGTCAAGCAATGTGAATAGTCACACTGGACTTGGATTTATACATTGAGAGGCTGAAGCGTAAGGGAGACACAATCTAGTGGGATGTCCACCTGTTTAAACATGAAGTGATTCCTAAATATTTGTGGAATCCGGTCTGTAGAATGCACAAATCTGAAGTTCACATATGTCCTATAGCTGTTTATGTCTCTGAAAATATTACATGTTCATTTTGTCACTTTTTTTTTTTTAACTAATACAGTGTTTGAAACTCATTTTCAGATGTTATTCTCTGTTGATCAGGAAAAGAAGTATCTATACAGTGCTGACATGAATATTGACCACAAGGTGAGCAGGACCCTCATTTTTGTCAGAAGCTTGCTGGTTGGCATGCCAGTGATAGATCAGATGTAAAGAAAATCACTTCTGCAAAACCAGTTTGCTAAGGGGCTTGTAAAATCCATTTTTAAAAAGTTACTGAGGCGAAAAAGTGAAGGACCAACCAACCAGATATTTTGATCAGTTCTTCAAGGTCAAAAACTGATTACTAATTCATCAGGTATCTTACTGGTAACGCTATTTGAAGAGCAAACAACTCTGTGCAGATGTTCTACCTAATAACTGTAATACCATAGAAAGATAGGTAGGGTAGGAACAAACAGAATTTTTTACTTACTTTTGGCAATGCTACAATCGTAAGAGCTGTGGTCTTCAAAGCACTGGCAGCCCAATTCTGTACATTGTCCATTGCCATTACAGAAAGCAGGACACCGGAGAATGGTGAGGATTTCTTCCTGGCTAGCAGATGGCTGGTTTCCTACATGAAACAGTTTACTTATGTTTCCTATCACTCTTCTTTCACATTCATTTTCTAAAAGCGCTATCAGTGCAGTCACCCAGGCCACATCATCCTTGAGTTGCAAATCTGAAAGACACATATCAATTGCCTCATCCATTTGCTTGCCAAGGACAGCTTTACACGCTAAGCCAATGGTAGAATTTGCAAGAAGCTGGTGGCAAATCTCCAGGGCTTTGGCGGAGGTTAGGCCATTAGGAGTAGGCCATGCCAGTGGAAGTTTTGTCCGAATTCCTTCAAAGTAGTCCTCTGGGAAAAAATACGCAAAGCTCTCTGAGTCTATTTGGCTTGGGCTTTGCAACGGATAAAACGATGAGTATTCGTAATAGTCTTCTTGCCTTTTTGCTCTCTGTAGTTCTTCTGCTGGTTTAGTAAAGTTAATGAAACTGTTGTATTCCTGGCTTTGCATGGAAATGTGTGTGAGTGGCTTTAATTGGTCCTCGGGGCTACGTCGCTTTTTGACTGATTTCAGCAGATAGCTCTGCTGAAAGGGCTTGGCCAACAGTTTCCTATTTCTTAAAGTAGATCCTATTTCTGGGTGAGAGACAAATTCTGATGTAACATCTAGATATGGGATTGCAGAAGTATAATCCACATTTTCATAATGGCAACCAAAGGACTGAGGGAAAGAATTCTGAAAGGTGTTCAGTGTGTTTACTGAGTGCAAAGACTTAGAGTTCACCTTCTGACATCTGCAGTACTTTTTCCTGTGCTTCCCTTCAGAAGGTGCTGGAGTCTTGTCGAATAAACTCTTCCCTGGAGGTATTCTGATTTAAAAAGAGAGATTAGAAAGAAGAAACTTTCAACAAATTGGTGTACATTATTAAGTAAACTTTCTTTCCTTGAGTCTGGGGAATGCATAAATTCCCAGTCTGGCAAAGTACTTAATAAGTTTAATCTCTGTTTTCTTTAGTCACTTTTGCATTGTCCTTCCTGAGTTGTCCTATACATTTTTTAGGACTGCACTGGGACTGTTTGGTAACAGATGCTTAAGTGCTTTGCTGGCCCTGTGCCTAACTGCGTGACTTCACTTCACAGAACTTTTTTAAGGTGCAGGTTACCCTTTGCATATTACACATGAAGTAAGGCCTTGGATCTGTCCCTGATGTGACTCAGATACAGCCCGGAGAATGGCAAAAGAGATATATTTGTTTCAAATACTTCATTATGAAAATCATCTTTGTCTATTTACCCTTGCTCTAATTACAAAGGGTTTCCTCTAAAGTTTGGAGCACTGTATTTTTTGCTTTTACCCATTTTATTCTTTTCAAAATTTTTATGCATACTTCATTTCATTCTGGCCTTCTAATGGAGCTTTCTTTGAGCTTTTCTTTCCACACAAAGAAGTTTTCTATTGATCACAGGGTTAGAGTGTCATATAAGGTAAGATTATTTTTTTCCTTTTTTAATTTAGTCCAGCTTTAATTATGGGCAAACTTCTAGCGAGTTTAGTTTGAATGAACAACCATAATTAAAGTTTCTCTGGAAATCTCATGAGCATAAGATTTCTGATTGATCTTATTTGTATGGCAGAAGAAGAATCCTGGACCTTTGAAGAAGAAGATACGCTTCTTGTCCCAGGAGTTGGAAGTACTTTATTTCTGGACAAATTTGAAATATCACCAAAAGTTTAGATTATTTTGGCATTATTTTTGTCTTACAGCCAGAATATAAAGGGTTCAGGAAAAAGAAAACATTTGCAAACATTTTGAAGCCAGATACTAGGTTCTGTTGTAGAAAGTTTAATTACCTTATCAATTTTTCCAGTATATTTTGAAAATATGTGATATTATTATTTTGATCATTGATAAATACTAACTTAAAAAAAACAACAACATTGCAGTGACAGAGGCAAAATGAACCAATTTCTCTTTCTGAAATACGAGCCCGGACATTTATGAAACCATTTTTCACAATGTGCAGGCACAACAGAATACAGTATGATATGATAGGAAGGCTTTCACGCTCACAGAAATGCCCAAGCTATTATGCACTTAGCAGTAGCCTTCCTACAGTCTAGGACAATAAAACATATTTTGTTGATTGAGGGAGTACTGAAATGACCTCTTGCCCTTTGCAGAACAAGACAGTGCAACTTTAAATTCCACGCGGCTGTCCTGCGCACACCGTGTCTCTAGTTCTGAATGCTCATGTTACCTGTGATTGCAGCTACCCGGAGTCACATCACCAACTAACTGTAAAGCTAAACAAATTAAGGCAGCAGAGGTAGGTCTTTTTTTAAGGGAGCATTACATAAACTAGAGACTCTGGTTAAATATTATGTATTTAATAATTAAGTAAAACTTACGTAAACTAGTGGTTATCAAACTGTGTTGAATACTAGTATAGTGAGTCCAAAAAGAATTTCTGTTGCTTTCCCAGTGGATAACTGCAAAATGTAAGAATAATTTCTCTTACTTATTTAAAATATGTCTTTTAGAATTCCTTGTCAGGATGCTTTTTTAAGGACTGAGAGGTTCTGATGTCATTTTATTGTTTAAAAGGTGCATTGGAAAGCTGATGTTTGAAAGAGATCTGTGCCATTCTGAGCCCTGCAGTTGCTTGGGAGAGGTGGGAGCCAGGGAAGAAACTGATCTGCCAGATGGCAAACACAGCCTAGCTTCAGGTGCTGGAGAGTCCTGAAGACTAATGTGCCTTAAATGTTATTTAAAATGAAATTAAAAACAGCAGCAGAAAATATCACCCTCCAGGTTTTATTTTCTGTTGTGCCATTTCTCCGTGGGTGGATTAGAGACTGATCCAGTCTCCTCTGGAAATGGCTGTAGTCTTTCCCTTGACTTCAGCCGGTTTTTGAATCAGGCATGGGTTCTGAAGACTCCTTAACAATCCTTGCTTGGGGATTCAGCAAAGCTAAATTTGTCACCCTTCTGCCCTTCTCACTTAACAGAAGATTCCTCTACCTTTCCTGAAGTATTCCCATCATATGTGCCAAGCGCTAGAAAATTCCTCTGTTTTATGAGTAAATTATCTTCGCACATATTCTGCCTTGGCTCTTGATCTTTTGGCAACCTTGCTTTGAACAGCTCCTCCCAGGAGTCTCAAGGTAGCCCCTCACTGTGCATGTCAGAAGTTGGTTGTCCTTGCACCGAATTAATTCGCCCCTTCCCTTCCCACAAGCAATATCTGACTGGTTCTCGTAAGTGCATTAAAATTTGTTTCAAATGGCTGCTGACTTCTAAATTGTACTATTTCTAACTACAAGTCAAAATTGACTAGATAGCGATCATTTAAACCCGTTGGACATTACTAGAAATGGTAGAAATGGTAGAAAAATTTATTTATTTTCTGAAATGTAATAGGTCTAAAATTTTTTTTGTTACTGAAGGATTGAGCTAAGTAAGCTGTTCCTGTATGCAGAATAAGTGTGATATTAAGGTATGTACTGACCCATCTGACCAAGGTTTGGGTTTGTTTCCCTGTGCCAAATTTTCATGCAGTTGTTCTTCCCGCACCAAACAGGGAGAATATCAGGACCCAAGTTGATCTTACAATAACTGCGCAAGTAAACATAACCAGTCATGATCAGCCTGTTTTTCATTATTTGCAAACGGTACTTCACAAGCAAACCTACACAGCCAAATAATCCCATTTTGCTTTTGGGATCACCTTGAAGGTGTCTTTAGAGTTCAGCATCAGGAATTAAAATGTGGGGTAGGGATAGGGATATGTTACAGAGTCAGATTCCTGGCTTTGGTTCCAGACCATCTGTTTCAGAAAGTGAGAGTTTTTAAAGCCTGCTGTCATTAGTAGAGTAGATATTAAGCTTTAGCATGGTACATATATTACCACACTTTGTCAAAATGTAACATTTAATCTATATCCGCATATTGTAATTAGTGTTCAGGAATAAAAGAACAAGGGAAATACCAAACCCTTAATTAATCCCTATTGTCAGTTATCTACATTTTCCAGTGTGGGTGAGAACTGCATTTTTTTAACAGCTGAGTGGGATCTTAACACGGCTGTTAACATGACATCACTTGTGAATATAAAACTTGTCTCTCAGTAACTGCTTATGAGTATTGTGCTGACTGAAAAATCAGCTGTCGTGCTGTTTGGGATGGTGATGGGCCTCCAGGCTTCCCTCGGTAGATTAAGCAGATCTCTCTGTCAGGTCATTAAAGGGCTCTGTAACGAAATAAATGTATCAACACCCCTTAAAAAAATGTTACAGTACATCTTCCAGGTCTAGAATCCTCCAGCTTTGTACCTCCACTCTTCTACGAAGTCTTCCTCAGGCACGTTGCTGTGCTGCGGGAGCAAAGGCCGCCCGCCGGCGCGGTGGAAGTCATTATGGCCGTCCCCGTCGAAGATGCCGCACAGACCTCGGGTGCTGTTAAAGTCGCTGCTCGGCGTCCTCACTGTCAGACTCATTCCCCACTCGCTTACATCAGCGCGAACAAATGCTCCTGAAGGGAACATGATCTGAGGAGGCAGGAAAATCCAGTGAATTGAAACCATTACCAAGCTTTTAATGTAATAAAAAATGTCCATTTCTATAAACAAAAGTATCAAAAGTAGGGTGCTGGCTATACCGGTGGTAATTTAAGATCACTTAGATACACTATAAATATTTATTCATGCTATTATTTAGCTTGCTTTCAGATTTGCTGGTGCTAATATCTGATAGCATTATATAAATATAAATCCATGCAAGTGCTTCCTTTTTAAATTAATAATTACATTCACTGAAGTTTTCCCACTGGTAAGTTAGCAGCTAATTTTTGAAGCAACTTCCATGACAGTAAGACCACCCTTGTGTCTTTGCCGAGGAAATTGTTTCTTTTAGATAAACTGCCAAGTCTGAAAAACAGCTTTCTTCCCTCTGAAAAATCGTTTCATTTTCCGAGGCCGGATTACCCAGAAAATGATTGTGTTTTAAAGTGGATAAAGCAATTTTCTCATTAAAGAACTTGTGGTAGGCTTATGCTGACCTTTAAAAGAAAAAAAAAATCTTGAGGGTAAGACAAAGAAGTAGAGCTGTGTGGATAATGGATTTTTCAGATTGGTGGCCCAACCAAAAAAAAGGAATAAATCTCTTCAACTGAAATGTATTGTTTGTTTCCTCTATTTTTCCAGGTAAAATGATTTTGAAACTGATCTGTACCAGGCGTGGGGGCGAGAGAGCTCTGTCCTGATAACTAAGCCTAGTATTTTGTTTGATCCAAAATTCGATGTTTCTAGTTATTTAAAAACATACATTAAATAATTGGAAACACTTTATTTAAGTAATTCCAAAATAGTCATCCCTGCCCAAACTATTGAGAATAACTTACTCAACTAGTGTCCATTGCTTTTTTTTCTTTCTCTTCTTTTGGTGCCTTTTAATTATAAGGTTCTTCCCACCAAATCTATTCACATCTATGAGGATGTGACTAACATACATTTTTATTTCCTTGCTGGAATCCAGAGTTTAGATTTTGGCTGCAGTAAATAACAATCTTGGGCATTTTAGCTTCCTGATACTTTTTGTGGTGCTACCTGTATGTGATCTCCTGGTCCGATTGAGCTAAGCAACAGTTCCACTGATTTCAGTGGGAGTTGGAGATACCGTGTTTTGAACTCAGGCTCACTTTGGTTTGATTTAGGCATTTAAAGTATCTTTTCCTCAGAATATTGACCTTGGCCAATAACAGAAGTCACCACACAGTTGGCTTATGCTTTGTGCCATATGTCTTTCTTTCTTTAAGACCCAGAATTTTCTCATGTAAGTCAGCAGTAGGAGTCTTCTGGACTACAGCGGCACAGGATGAGAGCTTGTGAAACAGCAAAGTTTGGAATAGCCTGAGGTGCTGCAAACCATGGAAGAGATGAGCAAGCAGATGGCATGACTATGCCTGCGCCATGTCAAAGTCTTCCTGAATGGCTCACGTAAAACCAGTCCTCTGAATACGTCAAAAGGCCTTGGCCGTACGTCCACCTTAGCTGTATGTCTGGCTTTCCAAGGTAAGTTTAAAACAATGCTTTCCAAGCAGAAAGCTAGAATGGCTTGATTAGTTAATTTTTTCTAAGTTGTTTAAAAGATGGAACAGGAGAAGTGCTGTTGACACAGAGCTGGGTGGGTTTCCTCTTTGAGATAAACATATGCCTTCTAATTACATTCTTTAACTACAAGGAGGAACATTTGCTGCAATGCTGTGTGCAAAATCCTTGCAGTCAGGACTGCATGAGCTGTTTCAGTCTTCTGTGCTGTTTGGATTAGTATTTGCAGGTGTGGATCTATTTCAGGAATTTAGAGGGCTGTAATGCTTTGTTTTCCTGTTGCCCCTGTTAGGACGTGCAATCCGCTGCTGAGGACCTAACAACTGTCCAGCTTTTCTGTAACCCACCTGGGTTTAACCACTGCTGATGGGGACTTTGAAGAAGCTTTACTGAGAGCTCAGCTTATAAAGTGACTGGCTGCTGGGAGCTGTCACCTTGCACAGAACGGAAAGTAACTTAACGCCACTCAGAGCGGCCACCTTGATTGCTACAGGAGCTGCAGGGACCCGGCTCCTGCACGGTGCCGCTGGAGACACAGAGCCAGGCTGAGGTGTGGGGCAGAAGGGCTGGGAGGTTGGGGGAGCGGGAGGGTGACACAAATCGGGGTGCACTGTTCCCAGCGGTGTGATGAGGGACCATACACATTGCTATGCCATTCCTACAGGTTCCCACTTGGATGAGAGCAGGATTCATAGTCATGTCCCAGAGGTGTCCTAATGTGTTTTATACACAAAGGAAATCAGTGAGACTTACATGAGGTGTAAATGAGGATGGGGAGGTTCCTTGCTAAGATTATTCTGGTAATAAAACTGTAATTATGTTGCATTTAGTTGCAAAATGAAATGGCATCTTGCTTCCTGCTTTTTCTCTATTCTATAATTAACAGACTTTCAATTACTAGCTTATCAAGATCTATTCCAAGGGAGATCATGAAGAGAGCCAAAACACAGGAACTCCCTCATATCCTTTTGGCTCTACTGTGGACCTACTTTCACTCTAAATGTTTCCTGGCAATAAATCTTGATGATACAACTTTAGGATAAAATTACCTTCTTGGCTGTAATTTGCGGCTCTTCTGCTCACCAAAGCCCCCTAGTGCAAACTGCTCTTATTCTTCCAGTGATTTCAGCCAGTAGACTGGATTAAAATTGCACTGTCTGGATAAATGATATGCATCATTTTGTGTATACATTGGGTAAATGATATGCACATACTTTGCATACATACAAAGTGTATTATGGCCTTATCTATTTTAGGCAAGTGCTTCAAATTATACCAAATGTTCCACATTTGCAGCCCATTTTCATGGCTTTTGGGGGCTCTTTGGATCTGGCTATTATTGCCTTACTGTTACATTCTACTGTTCCATTATTCTACTATATTTACCTGTGATCGTGCCTTGAATATTTATATCAGAAGCGCTGCAAAAAAACTTGATTTAAGTGAAGTGGTTGGGTAGTGCCTAGCGTAAATTAACCGTGAGAAGATTGCCGTACTGCAAATAGTAGGTAACAATATTGGCACTGATATGTTTCCAAGAAATTTCTAGAGATATTTGTAGATATGTCTCCAAGAAATATCCAGAGATATTTGTTTTGTTTTGTTTTACTGTTTGCTAAACTAACACTTTAACCAGCTCCTTCCCTTGGTCTTATTTTCCGGTACCTTTTGCTGCAGGCACTCTTACAGCTTCAGATATTTTTGTAGCAACTTCTGTAATCATTCAGAGATATTAAACTCACATTCTTAAGAACAACAACAAAAGTACTCAAATATCCACGTACTGTTATTTTTCTCCCTCCATAGGACTTTAGGATTTTGACTTGTGGCGATGCGTCAGCGCTTTTGATGGCAAGCTGTGGTTTGGTTTCCCGGAAATGGCCGTTGCACATATCCAGCACCACAGTGTCCTTCCCCTCTCGCGCAGCTACGCCGCAGTTGCAGGCTGCGGCCGCGCGCTGGTCTCCGCAGTCCCACTGCCGAACGTGCACTTCAAACAGCCGCGACAGGCTCTGGCACAAAAGGAAGGTGCCGATTTTGTAATTATCGTAACGCCTAAACAACAACAAACAAAAACAGGATTTAGAGACCCGGAGCTCCCCCCTGTAATGGCTGTTTGTTTGTACTCGTACAGCAGCTCTCTTTAATTAGGCCAGTGTGGTGGCTGGCCTTGAAGGGGAGAGAAAAATCAACACACGGGGAAGCATTCAGCACCATAAGCAAGCTAATACTGCCAGAGTTATTAGCTGGAAGTGCATAAGAATTCATGTGAGAAGCTGGTAGCTGTCTAAGAGCTGCTGCTATGGCAACGGGCATGGATAAAAAGCATAAACGTTTGATAAAAGCAAATGGGAAAAACTCCCTGCCTCCAGGCCTTAATAAATATGTTTTGGTTCTAACAGGATGCTTTACAGCACGATATTCTTCAAAGCAAAATCAGCGCTCAAATAACATCTTCTGTGACTAATCACTAACTTTTACAAGACTGACTGTGGCGAGGTGAATATTTCATATGAAAAATTGGAATTCTACTGAAAACCTGTTAAAATGACTTTTTTTTTCCTCCTCACAGAACAACTTTACTATGAGCAGAAGTTTCACTATAAATGGATCGGCAATCAGCACATTGCAGCGTGTTCAACAGTTTGGAGCTTTCATTCTTCTCCGTACAAAAAGTCCTTGCTGCATCTGAGTTCGTGAGGAGAGTAGTTCCACAGATGTTTCCCTCTGCGCTAGCTAGGCAAAATTCCCCCGTCCTGCAGCAAGATGCAGCAGGGAGTCCGGCATAAAGGCCTACGGGAGGATCCTCCGGTATTGCTCTCTGTTTTCTCACTCAGCAATCTTGTCTTACTGTTCTTCTGTATTTTATTCCAACACGATGTATATAACTAAAGAAAACAGTAGCTATATACTATATAGACGTTGCAGGAGATCGCTCCACATGAGCCAACAGCTGCCATCTTTAAAAGCAGTGGATTCTTCTGCTTTCTTTTGAGGCATAACATTTAGTTTTAAATAAGATTTTTAGGAAATTAAATAACATGGAAAATAAGCTACAAGCTTATAATAATAAGCCTTATCATTTTCTGCAATAAAAAAGAAAATGCGAAAAGCAATGTGCAAAACATAAAATCAACCACTAAACTAAATAACAGGATTTTTTAAAGCAATGTCATACAGACATCATTATTTTTTTCAGTCAATATTTTCTAGTCAGAGGAACAAATCATTTGTTGTTTTATCTTTGGTTCAACACCCAAGATTTTTTAGTGTGCATATATCAGGATTTTACTACTCTTCACAATAAAAGCCATAGAAAAGTATGTAACTTAAAATACAGTAAGAATGTAAACTCTAACTGCTTTTCTCTGCAAGAAAACACATTGGACTTTATACTTCATCTTGAAAAACTTAGTGCAGTTGGTCATAAAAAGATTTTGAATCATTCTGTCTCATCTTATTTTCTAATCAGGTACATAAACCCTAAGTACACTGCTCAGATGCTGTTGCAAATACTGATTAGAACTAAGGAAAACATTAAAAATATCTAATCTCTTTTAACATCAAATGCTAGCTCCATTTGGACCTCTTCATAGGAGAAAATGAGGAGCCAGGAAAGTTAACGAGAATCACCTTCCAGGTTCCTTCAGTAGTCCTCTCAACAAGAGGAATTTCGAAGTAATGGTTTTTAGAAAGCTTGATGGAAAAATGTGCAGCAAAATGGCTATATCTAGACTAATCAGGTGTATCTAGTAAATAAGATAGTATTAGCTTATGCATATAAATATCATTCCAGTAATGGGAGCTATTCACTGCTTAATAAGCGTAGACAATGGATCTAATCCAGCTCTCTTGGAAGTCACTGAGAGTCCTTCAGTTAAGTCATGACATGGATTCCATAGCACAAAACAAATTTGCTATGTGTCGAAATTGAAGCTTTCAGCTGGCTTTGAATTACTTCAGTGGATAATTGAATGTAATCAGGTAAACTTTTGTGATGTTTATACAACTTTAATTGTGATAATCATTCATTGGACAACATTTAAGAAATCAAATTGCAGCCTTGCAGAGCTGAAAGCTTGAAGTAGAGTTATTGGAGCTCTTGTACAAGGGGACTCAGCATATTCTTTGTGAACCAGGCACTATTGCTTGTGTCTAAATTGCACTCCATTGTGCACCTTGCAGTTCTGCTTCCCTAATAATCTATAGCAATGGATGCACCGACATAAAGTGGTCCCCTCCCTCCCCATGTATGTGTTTGGGTTGTTTTTCCAAGGAGTGCATCAAGTTCCTGTTCCTTGTGCTCTTTATCCAAGAATTGTACAATGCTCCTAAGATAATGAGATGTTATCATAGGAATCTTTTCTCTTGGCTCATGATAAGAGAAGGGTATAAGGGAAAATAAATATATATGATATATGTAAACATAGTAGCAGTGTTAGATTAACTAATGCAATACACTCATCTCTGAACTGTTCACCAGGCTGCACTGAGATCTCCTTCACCTTTTTATCGATTCAATTATTGTTGCGACTGCTCCTAAACTTCTTCCATCACAGTTTTGCCGCCAAATCATTAGATTTGTTGATGTGTCCCTCTGGGCTTCAGCTTCCCTCGTTAGTGAGAACTATTTTATGCTATTTGTTACCCTAGGAAGTGTTGGATTATGCTGCAGAATGTCCTCAGGTTTCCGAGTGTTTATCACTAAAGAGCAGCTGTGTTCTCAGAGTGAAGCTGTTGGGTTATGTTCAGAAGTCCCTGGAAGCTTAAGGACATATAAGCTTCTACTGACTGTCAAAAATATAGGAAGTCTAGCATAGCACCTCTGGGAGGGCTGCCTTCTCATGTCCAGGACTTAGTTGTACACCACTGTGATGAATTCTATTAAAACCAAGCACAAGAACAAATTTTTACAAGCTGAGTTATTGTGTAGTCATACAGGGAGTGGTGGCAGTGTGCCTGTGATAATACTGATGGATTTGTGTAAACGTTTGAGAAATCTCACAATTCTTTTTTTTTTTTTTAGGTAAAATGCAAAACAGCATTAATCATATATAACTCACCAATCAAGAAATATTTCCCTTTTTACATTTTGCCATAAAAGGATTTTCTCCTTATTGAAAGCTAATATTTCATATTTAAGAATCTACAATTTATGATATGAAAGGCTTTTATATTTATAACATGCCATAACTAATAATGAAGGCCATACTTTTGCTTTACAAGGCTTTCACATTCATTTAATTTAGAAGGTACTTTGCTATAAAAGGAAGTGCTATTTTTGGATTTTAGCTAGTATAATTAATACTATGCACCAATATACACAAATTGAGTGTGCTTGCGTTTTAAAATATGACACATTCTTCTTTGATTTTCAGTCTATTTGGTCAAAAGAATAAAATGATAAAATAAATATTTCTGTAAAAATACGTTAGCCAAAGGCATACAGAAGGGAAGCATTATCATTAGAACCATGAGTTAGGTATTTTAGTTATATTATGAATAACTAACTACCCGAGAAGTAATGCGAGCTCAGTAAATCAGATTAAAAACTGTTGACAAGTATTTGCAGAAGTTACAAAATGAAGTATTATTGTGAAATCTCACAAAATAACTTACACATTAGAAATGACCATTTCAGTAGGAAAATTTTCCTACCAAAAAGTCCAAGTCTTCCAGACAGCGTTTTGATTTTCATGCCATTTTCACTTTTCCAGCTTACAAATTTGCTAAAAAAATTAGAATCAATGTTTTTAAATTAAACTATGTTTTAATGAGCCTTGTTTTTCTGTTAAATTTTGGAAACCCCAAACTTGCAGTTTTCTGTTTTTGTGTCTGCTTTCATCCTTGCTTTTCTCCATTGTGTATTTTTCCTTCTCTTCTCCACTGCTAATGGGAAAGTCAGAAGAAGTAAGAAAATCTGGGAAAGTCAGGAGTATGTTTATGTGCATGCACATTTGTGTAGAAAACATTCCTACTGTTGCACTCCTACCTACACTCCTGCGGTTTTGCTATTGGAAATGCTGCCCATGTTCAGGCTTGCTCTTGCTTTTACCATTACAGTTCTTAGGTGAGCCCTCCGCAGGACTGCGTGGAGAGTAGGAAGAAAGGGTGGTGAACACCCAGCTGCCCACGACCTCTTCACATCAAGCTCTTCCTACACGAGCTTCATCTTAGATTCCGCTGCCTCCCTGGAAGCTGACTTACAGGTCACTAGATGCAGTGGGGGATCAGATATATTTCCTTGGGTTATGCTGTTTGGTGGATGCTCTGCTGTTGATCTCTGAGGCAGTTTTGATAGTTTCCTTATTAAGCTTTGTTTGCTACCATTTTTGTAGCTGTATAGAGATTGCTGTAGGTTGCTGTTTCCTTCAGTTCTCTTCACTAATTTTGGATGTTTCTTTTCTTCCTTGTGTAATGTTCTTACCTGAGCCTGTGTCTACTGACCACTTCGAGTCAGCGTAACTCCTGATACTCAAGAGCTGATGTTCCACTTGTCCTTTCAGCCTATTGCTTCATGATCCCTAGGAAAAGTTTCTCTTAGTTTATTCTCTTTCCTTGCTCCACCGCTTACAATCTGCAGAGACCCCTAGGTCTCTTTCTGATGCCTTTTTATTATTGAAGGACATTTATGTGGCTTCCTACTTGAGCCCACAAGCTTTTTTGTGCAATTGTTCCGTATTCTCAATACCTAATGCACATCTCATTTCAAACACAATTTTCTACCACATACCCTTTTGCCACCAAAAAGAAATGCTTCTGTTCCATAGCTCTGTCTCAGCATTTGTCTGTAGGTTGTAAGTTTGTATCAAGACAGAAGCAGGAATTGCATTCACTGCTCCTTAAATACAGAACTTTAAATTCATTTGTCAATATGTTATCATTTTTTAGATTAATGCATGCAATAAGCAGACAGAGAGGTTGCCTAACTGACGTCTAATAGGGCAGCATAATCATTACAATAATTGAAAGAGAAATTATTTACAGTAATAAATGGGAAACTAAGTAGGAGTAATGGGACTGTGAAATGATGGGTAAGAAACTTGGCTGAATATCAAGAAGTGATATGTCTTAGTGAAATAACCTGATTATTGAGATGGCAGAAGCCCCATCGCTTGGCTCATTTAAAGCTAGACTGGACAAAACAGAAATGAATGTCCACAGGGAAGAAACCTGTTGTTACTGAGGGCCTAAGGTATTCCTGGGATTTTTCCATTTCAAGATTTTGTGATTCGGAGGTAGAATGCCACAGATGGATGGTCTTTTCCAATCTCCCTGTACTCAAATGGAATTGTAAACTTGCCTAGAAGCATTTCTACGTATTATCAGTAAAGGGTTCCAAAATGAGTTATTCAAATAAAATTGCTATAACATTTTAAGCCCTTTTTTCCCATGGAAGCTATGTTATAATGTATTACATGGCTGAGAGGGTACCCCCATTCTAAGAGGCAATTTTCAGTAATTCATGACTTTCTCAACACAACAATCTGGTAGGTCACTGTCCATTTTTAGCCCCAAATCAGAAGAGAATATTTTAGAATGTAAATTTATAGAGAGTTTTTAAATAATATTCTAATCTAATTTAATATCCCGGAGTTGAAGTAATTGCAGTACAAGTGGCATGTGGATGTCTGTGCACCACTTGGAGCTCTTCCCTTGCAGTTCTCGCTGAGTGACTGTACTGCCAAGCTCTTACCTGTGATAGTCTCTTTTTATGAGGTTTAAAAGACCCTTGGAAGTAAAGTGTTTTCTGCAACCAGGGAAAAGTGCTTGTCTGCTCACTGCACTAACTCCTGGGAGCCCTGAGTCCTTTCCTCAGCTTTTTCAGATCGAGCAACCAAACTTGCATGAATCAAGTACCTGACCACATTATAGATGGAATGTGGCAAAGGTAGAGGGAAACGGGAAAGCCCTAGATAGGCAGGGGCGAATCTCCTAGCTGAGACTACCCAGTTCAGGTGATGCCTTTGCTTGAGGCGGGAGTGTAACCTTTAACGGAGCCACTCCCTTCCCTACTCTCCTTCCATGCAGAGATTTCCCTAGCTTTGACATCATTTCAGAGTTTGTGTTCCGACAAATGCGTCCTGCTAGCTCCAGAGCATGCTGGGTTGAAATTGGGACATTAGGATGTCGCAATTAGAATATCATGCCTGCTGAGTCCCTCTGGATGCTATGTTCATAAAGTCATTATCTGTACCGTTGCGAGGTTAACAGTGGAATGGCAAATCTGGAATGTGATCTGAAATATTAGTAACTGTGGTTCAGACGTGCCAGATGTACACTTTAAAAACTTCTGATTATGCAAAGCATCTAGGGTAAATACATTCATGAATGATTAGGCAAGTTGATTGAAAAAAAAGTCTGTACAGTATAGGCTGTAAAACACAAAGATACCATCTTTGGCTCACTAAGTCTTTCAGCAACATATCACTGGATAATATCAGAGGATATTTGTCAGTCACCATTTCTGAAGTTCTATCTGAGCCAGTACAGCCGTTTCTGTGTTTCTTTGGTTATGATCATGACTGTCAGCTCCATGCAGAGATGCAGAGGTAGTTGTTCATATACAAATGCAACAGCATTCTTGGGCAAAGTGACTTTGTATCACGAGTTACTACGCTGCTGTGGGGACACAGTGGTTAGCTTGCGTCGAACTGGGATGTCTCTAACACAGCACTAGATCACATGCTGTAGACACCCTCTCAGAAGCATCAATGACAGTTTTGTTTGAAGAACATATTAGAATCTGACCTTTGTTTTGTAAAAATTACTCGGTGTCAGAACCATTTCAGCTTCAGGATTAATACATTCCTAGTCCTTTTGTTAACAGGAATATAACCAGCTGCAAGGAGACCATGTATGATATTGAGGCACTGCATTAATCAATATAAGCAAACCAGCACAACGCTCTTTTGCTATCTAATGTACAACCAAATACATGCTACATCCAGGAACCAAAGACTACAGTAATTGAGCCAAATTATTTCAAAGTAGAATACTCACCATCCATCAAATGTGATAATGTGTGGATCAGTGAAAGAGTAGCAGTTCCCTGTTGGGAGGTCTTGAACTGTGACCTAGTTAAAATGAAATGTGTAATGAATACAGTCTACGCAGCGGGTTTTCTTCATTACTGTTCCTCACAAAACATTAGGGGCAGGATTCGTGTGTCAAGTATAAACTGAAATCTGACTTCTAAAGCATGAAAGTGGATTGGTACAAAATAGGCTTTGCTTTCAAATGTTTAATCACATGCAATACGAGGAGTTTGGAGTGCACCTATTCCACCTGATGTAATGCATGGCCTCTCTTTATTTGGTAAAAAGAAAAGTTTTTCTATTAAACCTTTTTGGTTAAGAAGTAGATCATTCCCTGAAATTATCAAGAGGGTAGAGTGCTCATTAAGTTGCACTAATTTCAAGGTCTGAAGTATGGTATAAGAAGGTATGCTGTAATTAAGTAGCATTACCATTTCTTAGTAATCATGGACTGCCCACTAGTTTGACCTTAAATTTCCTGATACAGCATTTGAATGACTAATTAATATATTTGATGTGCAGATTATTGATCAGGTACCAATGATGAGGCCCCCACTCAGGCTGCTGGAGCTGTCTGCTGTCAGCATGCGATTGAAAGGAAGGGAGCTACTAAGATCAGCAGAGATCTTTGACTGCTTCAGCTCTCAGCTACCTTGGTGTAAACTGGATTACAGACAAGGTCTAAGAGCTCTGGCCGCCTGCGGGGAGCAGAAATGCTGCCACAGAAAGCTAGAGGTAGGACAGCTCACACTGAAGTTGCAATCCTGCTTTCTCCAGCACAGTTAGGTCTCCATCACCACATCCTCTCAAGATGGTGCTTTTGCATGATTGCTTATTGCTATACAATTCTCAGAAATGCATAGGACCTGTAGTGTTTTGCAATATGAGGAGCTCCCCAGTCACACTGTTGGGAATGATGAAGTATTATGTTTTTCCCATATCCAGCCCGCCAGGGATATTTTGGTCAGGGCTGCTTGCTTGCTCTTTGTCCAGGAGAAATCCAGAGGTGCAATTCAGTTAGTTCTGCCGTGATCTTCCAGGGAAGAAGAATGGCCACTATATCCTTGTGCAGTCTTTGAGTGACAAAGCAGAATTTAGTTTTTTAGGAGTGGTGAAATTAAATAAATGAGTAAGAGGGAAAAGGTAGATCTACACTCACTGATATAATTCCTCACCTGAGAGAATACATCATCTTTCAAAATGCCCTTTAACCATCCCACAGTGACATTGCTTATACACCCACAGGTATCTGGTATCCCCAACTAGCAGAGTGATTGTCTTGAGGAATGAAAAACAGAACATCCCTTTGAACGGCATTTTGATACGAGGTCAGTTGCATCATTTGTATCTACTAAGTGATGTAAAGAAGTATCACAGAATTTTCCCATTTTTTCCACTGCCACAACCTTTCTAAGTAAAACATATGAACAAACACATACAAATGCCCCTTTCTGCCTTGCTCTTATCTTACATGATACCAGCAGAAGATGCAACTGTAATGGAGTCTTAGGTTGCTGGAGAAATCCATTTTTTTGGGCATCTGAATATGTCAGAATGTTCTGCAAAGCATTTCCATTCAGTTTTAAATTAAGTTGAAAATAGTTGAACAAATCTGAACAACTAAGGACTCTGTGGATTTTAGTATATGAGTTTTCCCTTGATATGTTGCAGAAACTGTTTTACATTAATGCCTAAGATTATCTGCAAAGCAGCAATGGGGGATAATATCTGTTTGTTTCTATAGATCAAGCTTTAACTAGGATTAGATGCAATTTATTATTAAAATTGATTAACTTCATTTCACATTTGCTATATTTTCATATTTTAATAGCAGCATTCGTAACTTCAAGAAAAAAATACAGATATGTGAGTGCACTGCATTGAATGAGCTGCTATTGCTGATTTAAGAAAAATCTTAAAAAGTTTAAAAGAAACCTATGTGGGAGAGGAAAGGAGGTAGTTACTTGCTAGTAATTTTAAGTTTAAAGACAAAAATTCTTTTACTTCAGCTTGATCTCATTCTTTCATGAGTAAATCCATTAAAATCATGCTAGTGATTCTGCTGTAAAGGTAATACCAGTGAAATTATAATATGAGGTATTCTGTGAGACTAAAATGCTGTCCATATTATTTATTTCATTGGAGGTATTTTTTCTGTTAGTTATAATATACCAGCTTTGATGTGCCAGCACTCTGGAAATTTTAGCTGAATCAAATCAGACACGTATTGCGGCTTATTCTCTCAGGCCATGGGATTACGGCACACCGCTATGAAGCCTCTCAGCTGAGAGTCTGAAAGACCTTCGCAAATGATGGGCCAGTTGCTGCTTGCCACACTCCTTTGGGCAGGCTTTCTGCAGTGCAAGCGTGGTTTGGCTCACTGCTTGATTCTCATTATTTTTATTTTGGACTTTTTATACACAGATACAGGAGGAGACAGAGCGGGTAAGAGTGCCTTCAGAGGTCTCACGCTGATTACTGGCAGGGTCACAAATTGAACACAGCAGTACTGATTCTCAGTTCTCCTTTCTAATTACTAAGGCAGGCACCTTTTTTGCACAAAGTTTTCTTGCAGGACCAGCTTTCTTTTCACTGTGACCAGTTTTATCAAGTCCACGTGGTTTCTGTGCTCGTTTGGAAACTTTCCTCCAAACTGGTGAGTTTTCCTTCATCTCCTCCTTGAAAAGGAATGTTAGTTCCCTAAACTGGGTTCTCCCTCTCCCCGCTGCCTGCCTTCCCGCAGCACACACAGGCAAGCCGGGTTACGTCTGTAATCCAGCTGTTCGCCCTACGGACGTGCTGACTGATGATGAAACATGAGTCTGTTAAAACAAAAACCTTTGCGTGTTAATTTTCTTGGCATAGAAGGTCACTGATTTGGTTTACTGTACTAACAGCAGTCCCCAAATGTTAGTGTTTATGTGGTTTATTGTCTTGTTTTCTCCGATATTAAAACTCCCATTTGAATTCGACATGTTTTCCAAACTATTTTAGGAACCAACCTTTACGTCCGTCGGTGTGTAAGCCCCCCAGAGCAGCTCGCTCTGTTTGGCTGGCTTCGCTCTGATGCGAGTGATGCGGTTGCCGTCCTGCGCGAAGTCTGTCACAGCTGTCACCGCCAGCGCGGCCGCTGCGCAGCTGCTTGCCGTGCAGGGCATCGGCAGCAGGTCCACGTGGCATGCTGAGAGGGCTATGTTTGGGGGCCCCAGGAACTGGCTATCTAAAATGAACACGAACACTGAGTTTGACAAGAGATCTTCCAGCAGTTGCCCGCACCCTGTTTACCGCCCAGCACAAGTGTTTTATGTTCCAAGAAACACATGCATGGCAACCAGATGGGCTTTGCGTGAAGACAGTTGTGACTGACCTAATCTGGCATCGCTTTGCACATTTTACTGTTTTTTTTTTTTTTTCCTGCAGTAGACATTTTACTAAAACTTACTGTGCTGTTCTGTCCACAGGTGCTAATATTTCTGGAAAGACAGTCTTATCTGTATGGGTCCATGCCCAGGAAATGAAGATGAGTATTTCTCATGACAAAGAATGAGATGAATCTATGTTTCAGGAAAATGTCTTTCACTAGCTTTATTATGAAAAGGTATCTGCTGAGACTAGCTTAATTTAAAATAAAGGGAATATTTTTGTCTGGAAGGAGAGGAGTCTTAAATCAGTTTTTAGTGACTTTCAGGTCCAGGAGAGGAAGGCAAATGCAACAGATCAGTAGACCCTTATCTTTTACAGATTTTTGGATTTAGCTGAGTTATTTTGCTTTAGTTTCCATCTGTAAAATGATGGTAGTATCATTTATATCTTTCACAGAGGGGCTGTGAGGATAAATTCACTAAAAGACAGTGGAAAAATAATATATGATGATGTTGCTGGCCATATAAGTATCTGTGATGGGTGGGGAAGTGATGGGTGGTGACAAAATCAATGTGGCAATGGTAACTCAAGCTTATTCATGCAGCTCTGCCTCTGCACATCATATCATTCCTAAAGAGACTTCTTCTAGCAGCAGGAATAGCAGTGTCCATTTCTCTTCAGTCCTGACCCCTCATGCTGAGGTCACAGGTAAAATGCTAATATCCTCTCTCTATTTTTTTTTTACATGGATGTGTTTTTTATGAACATTGAATCGTAATAGCATTTGGTTCTGAGCCAGCTGGCCTGCGTTTTAGATAATGTCTATCTTCTCCTCAAGAAGTTACCCAACCCTTCACGAGATCTTTAGTGAATATAAAATAAAATTTTGGGCCTAAAGCTGATTTCAGGACTACCAGTGTTTGTGCTAAATGCTTAATTTTCCATCCCAGACCGATATTTATCAGATGATAATGAACAACGTTCTGGAAATGGTGGCAATGGAATTAATTGGATACAAAAATAAGTGATTTTCTTATCATTTTTCAGATTTCTAAATTTGTTTAATAATTTATAGGAGATGGTATTCCAGTGTTCTAAGATTGTATTTCTAATCTGATTAAGTAATCAACATTTTATTTCTCATGGAAAAGACCCATAAAATGTAATTGAAATTAACCCTGTAGAGTTCCATAGAAACTGAACTAAAACCTACAAACGTTAATAGCATATTATCTCTCATGCCAAATCCTTAAAGGCTGCCTTACTTCTTATAGAAAAGTCTTCACTCATTTTCAAGGTTCTTGATTCAATTAAATTGGAGGTTTCCATGAGGAATAGTTATGGCCATTGCAGCCCCATGGGCTGTGCTCACAACCCAGAACAACAGTTTAAAATCAAACGAAATCATCTTGTCAAAACAGCAGTGATAAACTTAACAAAAGCAGAAGTTCAGTGGCTCTGGTGTGTCTAGGCCTTCATTACGATATTGTCTGAACTTAGAGAGATATTTATATGCTTGTAATTAGCTTTCTTATCACTTATTCCCTACATAATTAACACAACAGTGGTTTTACATGGATTCAGTCAGACAAGGAGCTTGTCGGTTAATTTCTTCAGTATAAATGAATCTCAGCTAAAATTGTTTTTATTTTCAATTTATAGCACTGTGGCCAACATTACATTTTTCAGAAGCCCACAGCGTTCTTTCGAATAAACAAAGAAACCCTACAGACAATAAAGGCACAAAATAAACATGTGGTTTTGCAAGCACACAGCAGTAGCTACTCAATCTTAACTACATATAAATATCTCAATTGATTATAAACGGCCCAGCGTCATACAAGGGAATAGCCTCAGGGTGGAACGATCAAGGACTAGAGTTGGTTATTAGTTTAAGCTACATAAATGAGGTGATTAAAACTGACGGAAAGTTGCCACTTCAGTGACAAGTTCCCTCAAAGATAGTTAATTGGTAGAGTTGTGTCTCTATCTTGACACCTCTTGGCACCAAAATGTCAAGCCCATTGAAGCCTTGGAAATAAATCTGCTCCTGCAAATTTTACCTCACCTCTTTCCTTCAACAAAATGCAGAAGCACGTTGTGGGACTGCAGGAGACCCCTGGCGAGAAGTCAGCCTTGGGTTCACATTTATCCGTCTCAGCCTCCCCAGGCTTGTGAGCTCGTAGCCCATGAGTTTACTATCAGTGAGATTTTTGGAGGCCTAAGAATATATCTAGGTAGCTAATAGGAGTTAAAAATTGCCCTTAGAGATCCTGTGACAAGCTTTAATTTGATCCCCATAAGGGGTAGGTGTTTAAGTTGCCTAGAGGTTTGAGGACATCCCACCGCACACCAGCCTGCATCCTTCGGTGCCTAGGTACCTAAGTGAGTCTGTTCCCGTGAGCTCAGCGAATGTTTGCCTGATGATAGACTGACAGAGACTCTACGCCAAGAGGAGCGTGTAGAACTGAGAACCGCTGAGCCAGGAAGAAATTCAAAGTACTCCATGTCCGAGAGCCAGCACAGCTGCTGGGACCATAAGGCGCCGCTCAGTTTAAGATCGTTGTGTTATGATATCATTCGAATGACTTTTTTTCTTCTGTTTGTGCACTTGGCTGAGGGTGGGGAGAGAAGGAAGAAGGACTGAGAACTCATGTTAAGTGCTTGATTTAAAAAAAAGGCAGAGACTAAGAAGTGAGAGTGGGGCAGAAGATTGAGCCACTGCAGAGACTTACTGTTTTTTTTCTGATTTAGAGGAAGTTCAGTTTAATGTATGCAGCAGTGGCAGATTTAAAGGGGAAGAGGCAAAGTTTTAAATTTCTTTATTAAAGACAATGATTTTAGCAGTGCTTCAGTTCCATCGCTAAAAAATAGGGGCTAATCTCATTGCCGGTGGAAGGAGTCTAAAGGACAATTCACACTTTCAAGGATTTATTAAGGGAAAAATGTCAGGAAATGTCTGTTTTTTGCCAAAATTTTTTGAACTGGCTTTTTGGGGGTAGAAAAACTGGGCCTAATCCTATCTCTAAACAATTTTCTCATTGAGTTCCCCACGGAAGCAGAATAAATCCCTTGCTAGAAAAAGGTTTGGGTGTTTTCTTTAGTGAAAATGGTAAATAAAAATCCAAATGGTTCCCTTGGTTAGGCATGATATTCCACCAGATTAACCTGGGGAAAGTATTTACCAATTAAAAGGGCAAGATAATTTTCTAAGAGACATTGTCAATATTTTCAATCAAAAAATACATTTAGGAAAAGAATTATATATTACAATAAGAATGATTTTTTTCATCTAAATTAAGGTAGACAAAAACTGCAAGCCAACAAAAGAAAGAAAAAAAGGCTTCAGTACACATTTACTGAATAATAAATCTGTAGGTGAGCTCCTTACTGATAATTACTGGAATTATTCTAGCTAAGACCATATCTATTACAAAGCTTAAAATGGAATTTTATACTCTTATAATTTAAAATAAGTTCTTCTACTCATATTTATTTCACCCACAAATCTCAGTGGACTATTGTTCAGGCTATTGCTAATTAGGTGTTTCTTGGTGTCAAAAGCATGAGTGATACTATCATCTATTTTATTTTGTAAGCAAATGCAAGGTCTCAGTAGTTGAGTTTATGAGTTCTGCCTTGTGTTAAAATTAATTGTAACATAGGTGCTGGGAAAAGTAATCACACTGATTTGATGCTGATATGTGAAACTCTTACCCAAATCCTCAGTACTTAGCTGTAAAGTAATTTTGCAGGAATCATCATGCCCCGCACAGGTAATAGGTACAGTACTCAGAATGGTCAAAACATGCTCTTTGCCATCCTCTGCAATTTGTAATGATTCTGGTAAAAACTGAAAATAAGAAAATCACTTTTAGATCATTTTGACAAATTAATAAGGCAACGCTGATGTTTATGAAAATTTGAGTGCTTTTAAGCAATTGTGAATATAAAGTTGTTTGTAAAATAATAATCATCTTAAATTTTCCAAAGGTAAAATTACTGATAAAATATTTTAACATGCTTGGTAATTAAGAAAATGTTTGCAGTTGTCATATGTAGTGTCTAATTGCCTCCCATTTCCCAGTCTCAAAACAGGCTTTTATAAAACCTGAAAATAGTGCGATACCATAGAATTTATTCATTTTTAATATCTCTGGTTAAAAGCAGCTTTCATTCCAATGCACTAAGACACTAGCAATATTTATGGTCTGAAGTTTGGCATTACCTCGGTCATGAACATGGATGCTATATTTGTGTCTGCCGCAGGTGCAAAGTAAGCAAGTGCAGTTTTCACCTGATTCCTCTTCTCTGCTATGGCAGAAAAAAGAATTTCTCCATACATAATACATCACAGCTTGTGCCCTGGGGAAAGGAGATGGGGTTCTGCCATTTCTGCGTATCTCTTTTTGTAGGGTAAGGGCAGAAACAGCATTCAAGGCTAGTCAGAAACTGGAATTTCCATTCCTTGCAATTCCTTGGAAATAATTCTGACATTTCAAAAAAAAAAAATTGAAACTGTTCTTCAAATGTCATACAGAAAAGGCTTCCAGATTTTTCAAACATCGTTCTTCTGGGTATGAAGCTCAGATACTCAGAAGATCTCGAATTTTCCAGGGCTGTCAGACTGACAGTCTAATTCTTGAGTAGGATTAGGCATGTTCTTTGCTCACAGTGTGGGTTTACCCTCTGAAATTTGATTTTTTAGTGTCTGACCACAAAAAGTTGTTTGATTAAAGTTCATTTCTCTCTTCGCTTTCTTCTGGTCTAGTTACAATAAAATTCTGAATCCTTGCAGGTGTGGCTTCCCACTGTACATAACCATGAGAGTATTTGGGGGCATATTTATCAGAAGATGTAATTTTGCACATTCTTTATGGTGCATTAGTGTCAATACCTGCACACTCTGCTGATGAGTGCTTTAGAGAGTTTTACGAACGGACTGAAAGCCATATAATTTATTGAGACATTTCCTCAAAGTGAACATAGACACAGCGTTGGTTATGATTATCAAGACCTGTGCTTCTGTGTATTGTCTTTCAGAGCATGTCAGATAATATATAATTTTTATCTGGGGATACGCTAGAGAAGTTCAGTGAATCAGGGCCATCAGCATTACCTTAATCCCTGCATAGAATCCGCTGCTCTCTTCGGGTAATGACTGCTGATCAGGAGCGTCCTTCATAAAAGCAGTGACAGTGCAAAAGACCTGTAATAAATAAACAGTGTATTTTATAGCTATTCTTGAAGAGAATGCTGTAGTTATGCATCGTCCCATTTGTTGTTGAGGTCTTTTTTTATTGTTGGAACAGAGTTTTTGGAGGTCTAGGCTTTAAAAAATGTTTATGCATAAACCTTGAGATTTGAAAGAATTTTGGTTGCATTTAATAAGGAAAAGAACATGGCATTTGTCTCAACAATTAATATCAGCAAATGCTTACAGTGCATTTTCTTCTGCAGTTTTTGAAGCTCCTTCTGGGTGTTAGTAATATATCTCCATATTAATTAGGGAGAATTACACTATTCATAGGTATTACTGTGAGGATTAGGACATTAGCCTTTAGAATGCCAGACTACAGTCTGTCCACTGGATCAAATATCCTCTCTCTATACCATGTTTTTGAACTGTCTATTGTTTAGATTAGTTTGACAGTCACCCAGTCTCAGAAACATTGTCAGCAACATGAGAAGCTCCTTTTTCCTTTTTTTCTTAGTGCATTATAAAAGTATTATCTAGATGAGGCAGATGTGCCTACAAGGTTTATATTACAAAAAACCAAAAATATGCCTCAAAACAAAAAACACCAAACACGATGTACCAGGCCAATTATGTTTTATTCCTAGCACAGTCACGCAACCTTTATCTCTACTGAGCCCGCACACCATCTGCCATCTCAGTGTTTCATTGGTTTCAGAAGACGCAAACAGCTAACATCGTTTCTAGGATCATAAGATTAAACTACGGAAATTTTCCTTAAAGCAAACTACAATAGGCTCTGGAATTGTAGTTCTAAAATTTTTGGCCTCTTCTCGTAAATGGAGTAACAGATTGTGACATACTAAATCAATTCCAAATAATCAGACGGCATATTTATAGCTACTGCCTTTTTTAAGCCTCAAGTAACCCATGAGGAGGAATCAGACCAATCTAATTTATATTCTGTTTTGGTAAATTCCTTTGAACAGATTTTTCAGCACCACCCACTGGCCGTGGGCTCTAAGTGTTTTTGAGAGGTCAGTGTTCATGGAGAAACCTAAATGCCGGTGGAGCTTTTTTTGCAGTTGGACCCTTTGGATCCATCCACAGTGCTTCGTAGAAGCAGCTGGAAAATGAGGCTTGAAGGCAAAGCCATTTGTCATCTGCAGGGGTCCCCTACGCTGGAGGAGAAAGAAGGCACATCTTTAGCAGAGATGGACCCTGGCAGCCTGTGGCTGGCCTCCATGACCACCTGTCGCTCAGTGACAACCTTTCCAGCCGTTTCCTGGGGAGCGAGTGGGCAGCCTGAAGGGTCCCGGTGCCCCAAAGGCGGATGGGACATTTTGGTAGCCCTCACACGCTCGCAGGTCAGGCTGCCTGCAAAGCGTGGCTGTGGTTGGAGGTGACTCTCGGAAGGGTGCTGCGCACTGGGCTTCTCCTGGGACCTTCTGGCTAGACATGGCCCTTATGCCCAGTGGTAGCCAAACAGGCTCGATAGAAATAAGAATATTTCCAGCATCATATGGTCATATGGATGTGAGTCGTTTTTTAAAGTTGCATACCATTCTGCAATCTTTCTTTTACCACTCTGAAAATGTCATGAATCCCTCTTCATCGCCTCTGAGTTAGTTTTCCTCTAAACTTAAAAATAGTCTTTCCTGATTCATCTTCGCACAATCAAAATGCAATGCAAGCAATATAGTGTTATTTGTACTTCTAGGGAAGAAGGAAGTGTTTTCCGTGTTCTTCAAGTGGACTATTTCCAGATCAGCTGTCAGCTCAGTCCCAGGTTTATGAGCCTTTCAGACCTTTTTTGCCTTCACAGAGTTTCTCACTCTTTTGCTGACAGGTCCAGCTGCCATTTTGGCCTAGTGAAAATAACGTTATTTGTTATGTTAACGAGATGGAGTCCTGTACGTCTTACCATGTCTGCTGGGGGAGAAAAGACATAGGCCTTACAGAGACACTCTAAAGTGCAAATTCCTCAAAGACTTCATAGTCAGCCAGTATCCCTCCAAAGGAGAACATCTCATGTTCTCCTCAAGGTAATAAGACCCTATTATCATTAGAGATTTGTTATCCCCAAGTATTCCTTAAAGGCTCATGTTCAACTTAAAAGTTTAAAAAAAAAATCTAGTATTTGGAAGGCAGAACGTGAATGTTGTCCTTCTTACTGCCATTTCAGTTACAGCTGCTAAGGGGAGAATCTGCAAAATCATGATCTGACAAGTCAGTGACAACAGAAGAAGAGAGAGTTTGAATGATATATATTCCCCCTAGTGAAAAAAAATGATTCCATTACAGAACTCAGTGAGCAAATCCAATGCATCTGCATTGCAGATACTATATTTACACTTGCTAGGTTGTTTGCACTTTTTGCTTCAATGCTTTTTACCAAAAATATTCACATGGAGACTTCCATTTGAGCACACCACTTAAAAAATTCCTGCCAAGGAGGGAGATATAATTAATGCTGGCAGGATCGCTTAGTAGGATGCTGCAAAGCTGAATGGAGGGGGAGGCGCTGGCAGAGGAATCTCAGAGTGATCTTCAGTAAAATGACATCTTGGAAAATGTCAGAAACCCAGCCTCATTCCCTCTTTGCAATGTATTTTCACCCGTTGTTGAACAGAGCTATATTATATTGATAAAGCCCTGAAAACTAAAATTGAAAATTAATCCATAGCAATCCTGTGAAATCATTACTAGACTATATGTCCTTATCGGTTATATCTTCAGCACGTACGGGGTTTAGTACAAAATTTGCAAATCAGAAATGTATGGGCACCAGTCATGAGTTGCATTTTATTTCTGTCTTTCATATCATTCCTTTTCTTGTAGCATCTTTACCTGGTTAGGTGCACACTTCACTTCACAATCTGCAGATATATTCATTGGCCGCTGAGCTACAGGCTGACAGTTTGTCACATAATTATTATGAGAGTCACTCTGAGAAGTTTTTTGCCTTCAACTAAGTGCTAGCTCTTTCTTTTCAGTTCAGTAATCAACTTTTTCTTTCTCTCCTCTCCTTCCCCCATCGATGCATGTATCTTTTTTAAAGCAAAGAGATAAAAGCAACATCACTGACGGCAGTATGCTCATGGCCGTGGCAGGTTAGGCTGCATTTTTTCACAAACTCATCAGATCTTTCCAAAATCAAATTACACTGTTTCATCATCCCTTTTAAAGGAACAGAAATCTGTAAAGGCGCCTTCAGACACTGTAAACTAATTGCTTCCAGTTGTGGTCTGCTTCCTTTCCTTTGCGCGTTTGCAGTTATTTCTGTAGGGCGGAAAACTACTTACAGGCACAACATTCTGATATAAAAAGGCCCTAGTAGCTAAAAATTTCTCCTTTCCTATGTTACGGAGCAGATTTGTGCCCTTAAGTGAACTTAACTCCCACTTTGCTGTGAACCCTGTGAGCAGCATATTTAGCCAAAAGCAGAATTCAGCCATTAATTTGGTGGGGGTCGGAAAGCTCTGGGAAATGATTGGGAGAGTATTTAAATGCTAAGACCTGTCACAATCATTGGCAAACTTCCCTCTATCATCTTGCACATCAAAACATTTTTTAAGAGTTCTCAAAATCCAAAGCTCCCACAAATCATTTGTTTATAATCTTTTTGAACATAAAAAACACCAGTTTGTTCCTTTTCCCTGCCCCTAATTACTTCTGAATGTAGCATAGTGATCATCTGTGGTAGTTTGAGCGTGTGAGGAGAAAAACGGGGCTGAGGGCAGAGACAGAAAAGCTCAGAGAAAGTCACATTCACGTTTGTTATCATCTTCAAAGGCAGCACATGCAGGGAGGCCGCCATCTCCACCGTGATCCCGTCTCGAGTTCCCATCATCTTTGTCAGGGCCCACAGCGGACAGGCAAACATCAGACGGGTATGTGGCTATTTGCCAAGGACTTTCTGGAGGATGGTTTTGTAGTGGGGTGAGTGTGGCACTCTGCTTCCCTGGTCCTGAGACAGTGGTGTGCTCGGTAGCAGCGTGCGTGGCCCAGGGCTCCGCAGTGCGGGACGGCACGTGGCTTACCAAGGGAGTCTGAGGCAGTCTTGGCAGGCAAAGCAATTCTGTGATAGACAGCGTGGAGATTATTAGCACTGGTCCTGTAGGAAGTAGCCGCAGATAAATCAGCCTATTTCCTGCAAAGACCTTGGGCATGTTTTCAGAAGTATCTAAGTGACATCAGCGCCTAAGTCTGAAGGCTTTTTTTCGGAAGTCACTTACAGATCTATATAGGTTTAGGCTTTGAGCCTCAATCATTCGGAAGATCTGTGGTCTCAAGAATTTACCCACTTCCTAGTTTGCCCAGGCATCATTAATGCTAGGGGTAGTTGGGCTGGGATCAACTAAGGAATTGGGTTCCTGAAAACAAAACAGGAACAGGTACTTGTTTTGTGATCCAAAACCCGTCCCTGTTCAGCAGTCACATAACTGTGAAGACCTCTAGGTTTGCAAGGCAGCTTGCTGTTTGACCTGAAAACGCTCAAAGTGCCTACATTCCTGCACCCGTGCAGCCGCGAGCTGCCCTGGCCCGAGCAGCGGGGCACGGGGCTCGCGCTCATAACCGGACCGTGGCTGTCGCGGGTTCCCGACGAAGGAAGGCAGCAGCACACGGTTAGCGCTGTGCCAGATGCACCTGGGAGCCCTCCGAAAGCGCAGGCTCTGCCACAGGCGCTCTGAAGCACGAGAAGAGGTGGTGCCGCTATCCCTCGCGGGCTGTCCCCCGGGGCAGCAGCCCTGGTCCCTGCACGGGGAGAGCGGCCGGATTTGAGGGCTGGGTTCTGCACTGCTCCTCAGGGCTGCCCATGCGTTTCCCTGAATGGCCACCAAAGCAATAGTCAAATGCCCATGGCAGTTCCTGCTTCCAGGCCCTGGTTCCTCTCCGCGACAGTCTAGCCTATGTCCTGGGGGCTGGCAGGCTCTTTTGGGGAGGGTGAGACATTTATTTAACGCACCCCACTCCTGGGAAAGCCGGATACAGGTCACTTATCTCTCTGGCAAGTGCTTGAGCTGTGTTGTAGTGACAGTGGCACCACAGTGTCAACAGCAATAGCTTAAAATATTTGCTTCTACTGGTAATGGTCTTTCAAAGCTTAAATAAAAGCAGTTGCATCTGAGTAGAACTTCAAGGTCTGGATTAAAATGTGGATGGAGGCATTTTCCTGACTCAGACATCAGATCTCCTGAGAGGTGTGGAAGCTCAGAGACACCACTCCGGCCAGTAATTTACGTTGGGCAGCTCCGGGAAGCTCCCCTCTTAATATCAGGCACCATTTCAGGGTGCCCCCTTCTTCCTGTCCCCAGGGCGGGGAGATCTGTGTGCAGCTGTGAAGGTGCAGGTGCCTAACCTGTGGGTGATTAATTCTGTTAACCCCTGTAGCCGAGCTACCGTCGTAGCTACATCAGCAGGTGTCAAAAGGCAGGCTAGGTTTCCAAGGATGAGAGACACTCAGCCACGCTCCTGGCGTGTGGGTGAAGGCTTTGGTAGGGGATCAATAGTGCCAGGTGAAGGGGCGGCACGTGGTGGTGGTGATAACGGCCTCCCACCTGCAGGTGCCTGCTCTATTAAAAGCTAATGGGCTGGGGTTAAAAAGCCTGGTGGAGGTTCTCCTGGGAGATAGAGTGTGTGAGCTGGTGGAAGTGATGGTTTGCAGCCTTGATGAAAAGAGCAAAGGACTAACTGACCTGATGGAAGGTGCTTCTTAGGGGAGCTGGTGGAAAAAAAACAGTTCTTATTAGCTGAAAGAAGGGGTCTGGCTGTAGTTGTTTGCAGAAAAGGGTAGGAACAAAGTCACTGGAAAGGATTTCCAGAAGAGTTAGTGGCGGGAGAAAGTGGGGATAATCTAGCTTTGAGTTAAAGTAAAAATTAATAAATCAGACTCTGAAGTTTTTGAAACAAAGTCGCTCCTTGTGCGAGACTGTCGGCTGCAGAGGGAAGGAGCCTTGCTGCAGCAGCATGGCCTCACCCCGGGTGAAGTCTCCGAGTAGTCGGTCTGTTGCTAACCATATATAAAAAAGGCAATTCTCTCCAGTCGCTGGATAGCCGAGTGGTATGTGGAGGCCGACTGTAGACTTCATCTATGTGGGAAATCTTCCCAGTGAGCTGCCTTGTAGGCTGCAGGGTTTTGTTTGTTGTCTTATCTGATCCTTTTTGCTTTAAAATCTCTCTTTGGATCTATCCAGAGCTCTTCTTCTGCTGGGATGCTCCCTTTTCCCCTCTATCAGATGTTTCAGGAAAGGACTTCTAAACTCAGCTGTAACCTACAAATGGGCGGTTTTTCCTATTTCCCTTGCTGACTGCGTCAACCCCAATGGCTGGGATGGGGTTAGTATTTAAGCAGGGGGAAATATCACTCCTCTTTCTTTGAGAGTGAACACTAGTTGTCCTCTCTTACATATTGAGGTGCTAATTTGCAGTCTCCTTTGCTGGGGCATATTTTTCAGGCGTTGCAGAGTGTCATGCAAGGTGGCCACTTATAGCACACAGCGTGGAAAGGCCAGTTTTACTTAAACATTTTTATTCTACAATGCACATCATAGTTTATGTATGGTGACAATTGCTTCTCGCCGTATGAACTTTCAGATTGCTGTGCTGAGCAAAATCTGCATGGTTTTCTTCTAAACACCTTTCTTTCTTAGCATAACTCATTACTCACACCGTGCCACTATAATTTATAGATGGCTATGCCTCCAGGAATGGAATGACCTCTGTCCGTATCTCATAAATAAGGCTCAGGAATGCTGGGATTTTCATATCAGATGGAATAGGCTTCTTTCAGTGTCTATATAGAAATAGCGGCATGTTATAGATTTATTTAAGACTGCAATAGTTTCACGAACATTATGCTGCCAACCTCACTGTCTGAAATAACAAAAGTGGAGCCCAGAGATGGGGGTGATAAGCACACATGACTGCTATTAAAAAAATAACTGCCTGTTTAGACTAAAGAGAAGTCAATACAAGTTCAGAAGTGTTGGCCAGTAAATCTCAATTCCTCTTTAAGGTTATTATATGGCTTGACTGCATATTAAAAAATTGATGGTTATTCTATTGTGTGACTAACCTATTACCTGGAGACTTTCTGATGGATTAAAAAAAATAGTGTAGCTATCAATCACCTAAAAGATGATTAAAAATAATCTTTTTTCCTGGCTGTATTTTTTTTATGAAGAAATGACCAGAGAAGGTGCTCATTTCAGGCTAGGTTTATAAATAATACAACTCCTAGAATTAATCTATAAAAGCACTGGGACCAAAATCAGACTATGCGCAGGTGGGTGAAAAGCAGGTTAAACAAAAACAAGCAGTTCTTAGAGATGCTGCAAATTGTGCAGCCTGCGGGACAAATTCTGCTCTGAATTACGCCCCCACGTCCCAGCTCACTCGCTTCTGAGGGCAGCACAAGTCTTTGCGATGCTTCCTCTGGGCTGTGAACGGAGAAGGGGGAGCTGCCTGGAAAGCGCCCCCGATTCATTGCTTCCTCTCTAACGTGGCTTTTATCTGCCCTCAGTTCAAAGCTGGCTTAGCAGAATTCCTTCCACCTTTTATCTTTCATGGGCCCAGGAGGCTGCAAACTGGGTCTGCGCGGCTGACTCAGGTCCTCAGGGTGTGAATCTGTCTTTGGTGGCATCACCTTTCCTTTGCAGCAGCCCCGTTAGCGCTTACGAAGTCGCCTCAGGTTTGCACCGCTGGGAGGGAAAGGAGAATCTGTCCCTTCTAACTATTATTAGAAACACGGTGTGGAACAGCAAACACAGTCAAATGCTTTTCTAATCTTTATCGTGTAAAACTAAATTCCCAGTTAGAGCTGAGGCTTCATTGCTTGGCTTTCACCAGTGACAATTTATGGATAATTATAATTAGTCAAATAGGCCATGAAGACCTTTAAAAAAAGTTCTAGCAAGGAAGAGAACATTTTAGTGTCACTAAACCTGCTAAATTAAACATGAGGGTTTCAGCAGAGGACAAAGAAGGGCTTACTGAAAACTTAATATAATGAAAAAGGTCCTATAAAGATTTGGTGATACTACTAGTTAACAAAAGTAAATTTTCTCTGAATCCCCAGGATTGTTAAAACTAGATTTGAAGTGATTACAAGTGAGATTATTTTGTTGAAAATAGATATCTCCTTGTAACACAAACCTGCCTTGAAAACTGGCAGAATTGTCTGCCTCATATTAGAAGTGCGGGCAGCATCAGTCAGATTCCAGATTTAGGTGGCATGGTTTTTTCTCATTTCTTCTCATAATTACCTAGGCTGTGCTACTGTTATAAATGACTCACCTTTGCAAGAATGGAAAAAACTTATTCACATTTCTTAATTATCTCAAAAAGGGGCTGCAAAACACCACAACTATTTCCAACCTACTTTTAATACAAGGCTGTTATTCCTGTTTATTCTTTCAGTTCTGTGTAGCATCACTAATGGCTCTCTGCCTATAAAAGTTATGAACCTAATTTAACTTTAAAAGTCTTGTTTCTGTACCGTGAAAGGCCATGAATTCATATACAAGTCAATTTTTTCACATGTCGTATTGGCTTCTGTTTTGTCATTGTTTTTGAAACTAGATCTGTGTTGCTATGTAAGCTATCAAATATACTTCTTAAAGATTGTTTTGTAATGAACTCTGTCTTTCAGTATACTATTGAACCAAGAATTTGGAATCAGAGAGGCAGAACACCATGAAAAAGATCATAAAATAAACCTCCCTCTGCTTTAAAATGTACCATCTTTCTTCTCTGTGAAAAGATGTTATTGTGTCTCTAGTCCATGATTAAAAAAACTACTGAGTGCATATAGCGGAGTATGCCTATACTGCAGATTCTCACTGCTGCAAGGCACAAAAACATACTAAACAAAAATTGGATCAGGCACATGTACCTACTACTTGTGCCAACTTTATGGCATTCAAGCAGTAATGTAAGTGTAGATATTCAAGTTGCCTTTAGAAAATAGTAAAGCAGAAAGCTTCCATGAACTCTGTGCAATTCAAAGAAATGTTACAAGTTCTGAACCTGGTATACGCTACTGAATAATCCTGTTTAGAAACAGGCCCCTGCTTCAGTCTTTTTTTCTGTTAGGTGTGAATATAACTATTGAGGCACTAATAAAAACCCAACAAAGATTTTAGAAAAGCTCGATTGAACGTTTGATTTGTTTTTTCTTGTTTTTTTTCCCCTGAGGGCAGGGTAGCATTACCGTGTCTCCCAGTCTGAGATTAACGCCGTTCATCTCCACGTAGGAGAACGACTGCTGGGTGGTGTCACGATGGATCTCTTCTTTCGTGCCGGCGGTGGAAAGGCGTGACCAGACCACCTCGTAGTGCAGCGGCTGGTTTGAGGAAGGGCGGTTGTAACTGCATTTAAGGTGGGCATGATTTTGCGCAAGCTCAGGAGTTATCACTGGTTGCAAAGCCAAGCTCATGAGTTTGTCTGAAAAGGAGGAAAAAAAGAATATTGCACGAAACGTTATTTTAATAGTACAATTATTCATTCAACAACAAGAAGATTTAAATATAACTGGACATGGAAGAAATACTACGTTTTATATTCTTGTGATTTATTAACTATATAAGCAAGAAAATCTCTTTCATATAAAGCACAAAAATAGCTAATAGTGTACTGACTACCCATTGCTGTTACAATATTTGACCTGAGATTTTTTATTTTGTGTCTGGAGTAATATTATTGAAATGAAGCATACAGATTAACAGAAATTAATTATTCTGGCAAAGGTGTTCGACTTTGGATTCCCCAGTAGCACAGCCCTTTGCTCTGATTTTTGCAATAAGTACAGAAGAGATATGAGAGAGAATTACGTTACAGAGGTAGACTGGCTCTCCCAGAGCACCCAGCTCATACCGCCCTGCAGTGCAGACCCTTTCCAGGCTGTTCTGGGACATACCTCAAATGAGCCAGTTCGCTGTATTCTCTGCCCAGAGTAATCCCACTGCTCTAAAAACACAATCTGCTTTCTATAGGCTTCAACAAGTTATGAAGTCTGAAACTTTTCTTCCTGCTAAGCTCACGTTAAAAGTAGAAACGAAACAGTGTATAATACTGTGGGGCAATGTTCTCTCATCCCTAGGGACAGGGACTCAAATAGAACATGAAGCTGGTTCAGATAGTTTGAAAGGATAAATTAAGAAACTTTTTGCAGGATTGTAGAAAATATTATGGAAGCCCAAGAGAATAAGATATGAGACTGTTACAGCAGAATGGAGAATTGATATGTTAACATCTGTCTAGGGCAAATAAGAGGTAAGGAAAAGAAACAAGTTACTTAAAATATGAATAAGTGCTGGTTGTTTATATCCTTTTTTCTTACCTTTGTAAGGGAAGCTGCCTCAAACTATGGCTCAGACTGACTTTCTGCACAAAATTATGCCAGAAGGACAGAGTTAGGCAATCAGAGCATGGGAGTCTATGAGCAAAATTGCAGGCACGTACTCCACTTTTCTCAGCTCTGTCCTTTCTGCCAAACTGTGAAGCTTTAAATCCCTTTCATTTGAACCTGGGAAGTGCTGAGCGGTGCTCGTGTTCCCGAGCTGCCTAGCGATGGGGCCGTGGGGAGCTGTCCCTGCAAGAAGCTGTGACGGTGCCAGCTGGACCGAGCTCTCCGCCGCGCAGAGGCTGTGCTGTGCAATGCTCAGCAGCCAAATTTAACGTAGTGAATTAACAACCCCCCAGAAGAAACTTCAGCTTTGAGTGTTTTCCTTCCAATGCATGAGACTGCAAAGACATCCTAAAGTCATTAAAGAGTCAGGGGAGCTGAACCTCACTGAAATGCATTAAAAAATTGGAGAAAGCATCAATGGCAGTGTTAAAAAGAAAAAACAACAACAAAAAACCCCAAAACCGAAAAAAACCCACAGAAGTTCATTGGTTGGGAAAGATGGGAAGGGGATAAACTTTATTTGGCAAAAATGCAGACAAATTTAAGTCTCAAGTACTAATATGTAAAGTTACTAAATAAATATGAATCGACAGTTTTGATAAACAATTTGATGACCTGAAGCAATTAAATAAGCCTGAGTGCTTAAGCCCTATGACAGAAAGGACAAAAGTAATCACTGAAAAGGTATTGGTAAAAAGTTCTTCAAACAAGGATAGATGAAAGCTTTTAGTTGAACAGGCTGAACTTAAACTGGAAAGTGACAATGTTCAAAAAAAAAAAAGTATCTGAGAAAGAACCATGGAAATTAAAGAAAATTTCCATTTATTTTAAGGTATATTTTTATTTCAAAATAGTGAATTAATCTCACTCTTTGGGCTTTTTTCCCTCCCTCTTCTGTTTTTCATGTGGGAATGTTAAAATATTGATAAAGATAAGAAAATTAGATAGTTTTCTCTTTAAAAACTTTTTTTAAGTTTGAATTTTGCCTGATTGAAAGGTGGTAACCCCAGTTTCTCAGTGTGTCTTGTCTCTGTCCAAAAACGCTGAAAGGAACGTATAAAGGTAATTTTTTCCCTTTGAGAAAGAACTGTCTTTTCTGGCTAAATTTATATGCACCTGAACATGCTCCTAAGTTCAGAAGGTTTAACTGAGTGAGCAATTGCTTTCTGCTATTCCTTTGTTTCCTAGCTACGGAGGAGGGCTTAGATCTCTTGCAGTAGGCTGAAAATTATTTCTGATGAGAGTAATTATATAAGTGTCATGAAAAAGATGTTATAAGATTTTTTTTTCCTTCCAGAGTTTCAGAATTATCTTTTTGGGGGGGATACTGGATTATTTAAGATAAGAACAAGCCTTACATACAGTATCCTAGATACAGTACCTCGGTAAAACAAAGATGCTTCAGCTACCTGGCTGTGCAACTTCAAGCCAAAGTGGAGCCCAAGACAGTGAGAGAGGCTACATGTGAACTGTAACCAAGCAAAGGGCACTTCAGTAACACACACCAGACTGCATTTTGCCCTGGTAATAACAGCTATTCCTCAGGAACACCTTGGACCGCTGCTGATTTATTTTCCTCACAGCCTGCATCTTGCTGGGAGCAATGCTTGACTCGCAAGGTCGCTGAGATGTGCATTGCAATACCAGGACCTGTGCACACCTAGCAAGAGAGACATACGCAATCTTATTGATAAATACTTTACCGGCCCTCACCTTCGGCGCAGTAGCCCATGCATCCTTGAGTTGGCTGTAAGAGATAAACGAAGAACGCGCCGCAGTTTCGGACGGCGATGGGTATGCGAAACAAGCAGCAGTCCTTGGCGCTGCCGAAGAAGAACTGCCACGTGGCGCAGGCCGTGAGCTGCTTGCTTTCTCCGGGAACCGGGAGCGATTCGGATTTCAGCGACAGCCACACCGGAGCTTGTGTCCCACATTTGTTCATCTGAGGATACGCACAGAAGGCACAATTTACAGCAAGTATGTTAGGACTCCGTGGAGAATCACTTACTAAAAACAAGGCTATGAGCGTAGTGAAGTTGGAGGGTCTGTGAAACAGCTGTGTGTGGGGGGAATCGTAAATACCTTGCTCAGTTTAAAGAGGTGACTTTACACAGATAAATTCTCAGGGACCACAAGTCCTGAATTCCAGAATATTTTCCTCTATTTTTTGTTTGTATGAAACAGATGAAGGCATTGTGAAAAGGCTGGATTCCTTGCTGGGGAAGCGTGTTTTGGGCCCCATCGGCTGGCCGCTCCAGCTGGCCCTTTGGCAGTAGGACACAAGTAAGAAAGCCAAGGCAGACACAGCAGAAGGGGCAGGGGTGTGTTAGGACCATCCCGAATCAGGATGCCACTAAAAAAGAGATATGCAGTATATTTGATTAAATTTTGTGGGTTTTTTTTCACTTTCAGGTTTCTATATATTAACTGCTTTATCTAAATCTGTGTACTAGGGCCCTGAATCCACTGAACGCAGCAAATCCCCGAAGCAGGTCACACATCAGAAAGAGTTGGTCCTAAGATGGCTTAAGCGAGTGCATTTTGGGTCACAGCTGGGAGAGACTGAGCCATATTTACCTTTCCAAATTTAAAGACAGATATCCGAGGATCTCGGATCTGAATCGCTCTCTGTAGGTGCCTGACTCTTTCCACTGACTAAGTGGACGTGACTATCCAGAACTGTCTTTAAATTAAGTACCTCAGTGAGGAGATCAGCCATAATCTGAGCCTAGCAGAATTATTATCAAATACTGACAATAACTGACTCTCATACATATTCCAGAGAGAGTGAGTGTTTCTGTTTCTTTGCATTTCCTCAGCCAGGGATAGAGCACAATGCTATTTCTAATAGTCTGGCTCCTGGGATGCTCTTCCTCTCAATGTGAACGTTTGGCTATACATCACGTTCAAAAAAAACCCAAATCCATTCTTTTTCCCATTGGCCCAGGTTTGCTGCTTCACTTTTTAAAATCAAAAGTTGTTTGTGACAGCAGGGGAAGCGGTTGAAGTCAGAGGATAAATTTATGGAGCCACGCGCGAGTGCCTTTCTGTCATTTGAATTTTGCCTGGGAGCTGTACAAGCCAGAAGGCAGGGATGGGGGAAAGGCAGCTGCACACCCAGCAAAACAAAGGTATCTGAAGAAAATGAAGCACGTGGTGGGACACAGTCTGATTTCCAGTTGGAGCTAGTTAGCGTTAGGCTTCTAAAAACAACAGTTCTAAAGAGACATTAAAATTGTCCAAAGTCTCATTTTCCCCCAGAAGTGTGGCACTGACTGAGCAGAGGGGTGGACTGATCCTGTGCCTGTCCCCTGCCGTGCCCATGTGCATCCCTGCTGTTTTAACGCAGGTGCAGGAGGCCACCGGGGAGGAACGGCTTGCAGATTTTGTGTTAACGAAGGAGAGGAGGGAATGGGCATGGAAATGCTTTTACTTGGGTTTTTAGATGAATCCCTTTCCTTGTGTTCTTTAAAAGCCATGTTGTGTATGACTCTTTAAGAGATTTGTTCTTTTTATTTATTTATTGCTGTAAGGGAGGCCAGTGCTTTCTGAGCTGAACACAATGCAGATGTGGGGAATTCATTCTATCCTGGGGAACATCTGACTTAGATGTGAAATAATGGTGTTTTCAAAGCATATTTAGAAGCATACATTAGTAACGACGCCAAAGAGTGGACTGAATACCTTCTTACTAGAATCTGGAGAAGAAGATGTGCCATACACAGAGAAAAAAGAAACAGTTCAGAGAGAAGGGTGGGTGGCAGGAACTCAGTTTTTATATCATATTCGTGTTATGTTCTTGCTGAGATACTTATATCTGAACTCACTCTTACTAACCAGTGACTTCAGTGCCACTGCACGTATGGTTAACGATCTTTATGTTTTAAATCAAGTTTAGATATTTATGTATATACGTCACCGGCTCTTGGAGCCCAACAGCACTGGAACAATTAGAATGGGATGGAGCGGAGCAGGAGAGACGAAGGGGTGCTGAAGCTGAATGGGTGTTTGCAAGCTCTCAGAAACCCTCGCGAGCAAGTCGTTCGGTAAGGTGAACAGAGAAGTAGTATGAGCTAAAGCTGAGATGTCTCGGGAAAGGTATTATCTCTGTCAAGCTCTAAGGACTTTGCATGGAGGTGTTTTCAGCTGCAGCACCAGGGCAGGGACGATGAGCTGTGTCCCACTGTTTAAAAAGAGAGTGAGAAGAGCAAGCGCAGACCTGTGAGCCTCGAGCTAGTGAAAAAAAGAGAGCAGCAGAGTCAGCAGCGGCTTCCCCATCCCCTCCCGCTCTGTTTTGTGGTGGCAGCAGAAGTTGCGTGGCCCGAGAGGAGCCGGCAGCTGAGCTCCCCCGTGATGCTCCCATGGTCCTGCTAACCTGCGCGGTTTGCATGTGCACTAGCTTGTCAAGTCACGGCGGCTGCACGGAGACTAGGAAAGATGCTGGTATGGTTAATGCCATGGAAAGTGTTTACAGCACTGGCAACACCGACTGCGAAGGGTTATTACAAGTTACAGACTTGCTGCCATTTCCTGCCACTTGGTTGCTGAAAAATAACCTTCATTGCTTTGAGGTAACTAGAAAATTTAACTCGGGTAAATACCTGTGTCGCAGGGAACATTTGCACGTAACGACTGAGTGAACGGAAGTAAGCCTCTAACGATTTTCTATAGAAAACCTTTTGCTGTTTGAAATGTGTTGAAGATCTGCTGCATTCATTCGCTTCGGCACGCGCCGGTGTAAGTGGCCGCAACATGCCGCATTGCTCCGCAGCGGGAGGACGGCCTGGTTGTCATCCCCGGCCGGGTGGGCAGGCGCTGCCTCCTTGCCTGCCTCCCTGACCTTGGGCAAATCACTTACTCTTTTTGTGCCTGGTTTCCTTATCTATAAAACAGAGGTAAAGGAGGTGACTGAGACGGTAATAGTTCTTCCCTGCCTTTCAGCAGTATTGAGAAGATAAATTTATTAATGAGACACTCAAATATCTACTGTGCTATGGGCCATGTAGATAAATAGACAGATGCAAGTGCATTCTGGCTGTGAAAAAAGATGAAATGGGATCCATACATAAAAGTGGTTTTGTATGCCCTGTTAACACATAACGAAAAAATAAAACATGGAATAAGAAGACGGTGATTTTCTTCCTCTTCGTGTTTATCTTCACCGTAAGTCTGTGAGCCATTTCAGTGCTTGAGAAAGTATGGATTAGTACCGCTGACGTAAGCCAACAGTATTGCGTGCAAGCTTTTTGATAAATCCCTGCTGTGATCCGCAGCACCCTGGATTTGTTCTGGCAAATCTTACACTGAAACCATTTCAGCTAAATAGTTTATTATGTAATGTGCACAAATTACAAGCAATAATGAACCCTTTTGACTGACTGTGCACTTAGCAAACTCAAGACTGAGAAATCAGTTATTTTAACAAACTATGATACAATATTACAAACTGGCCAAGGAAGAATTTTGGTGTGAATCAAGGAGTTCCGTTTCCCTGGAAGCTTCATGATATACATGCATTTATTTTCTGCTTTGAGCTGAATGCTGCCCATCTTAGGCAAGTTGCCCCATGCTAGCCGAAAGGATTTGCTGCATTAGGCCTCTGTGAATTGAAAAATAGATCTGGGAAGGGAAGGGCAAATGTATATTCATGTATTCAGCCAGCAATACAGATAAGAACAGAAAGACAAAAATGAGAAAAAAATCCAGAAGGAAAAATTTCAAAGAGCCAAAGTTTTTAGGTCCCAGCTGTGGCATAATTAGCATAAAATTTTGCAGCAGTCATTTGGGAGAGTAACCAGAAAACTGAATACAGCGGTAGCAAATGATTGGCATTTAAGATATAACATTTACCTGCAATAACTACAGTCATTGCCGCTCTAAGAATAGCAAAAAGCTGTGGGAATCTCACACCATAATTCAGTAGCATTTCTAAAATGGAGAACAAGAATTATACAGCTGCCTTCACAGAAAAGAGAACTTCGAATCTCTCTCACAGGCAGGTATTAGTCTTCTTAGAAACCAGTGGTGAGGGATGCGGACTATGGATTTTCTAGGGTTATCTATGCAATCTACATAATTTAGACTACATAGCAGGGCTGTTGCATGGAAAATATCAGTGTTTTTCACTTGAAATGGAAGCTACGCAGCAGGAAGAAAACTAAGCTAGAATAAGTGACACCGGAAACCATGTTGCCCCATGTGTGCCCGAAAGTTTGTTCATTTATTTCTGACTGTATTGGTAGGTCAAATAAAAAATTTCTCTTTCCCTAAAAATCCTGTCCCCCTTTTACAGTTTTAAGCAGGGTAGTAGGCTGTGAGCTGCAATGGACGTTTGATTAACCCTCTGTATACTAGATCCCATGCACTTGATTAGTGTAGTTGAAAGGTTTAGTTGGACTTGCAACTGTCCAATTTAATTACAAGTTACTGAAGTGAACTATTTTGCTGTAAACCCTAAATTTAGATTATACAATGCATCTGTCTTAGGTATTTTGCGGTGACATAGCTTACACAAAAGAAAACTTCTCTAACAGAAAAAGGATTTTTTTAGGCTGTTGCCAGGCTGTTTTCAGTGCTCAGTATCCTTTCATACTTCATCCAATAATAATTAAATGGTGTTTTTAATCTTCAAAGCGTTTTATAAACCTTACCTAATTAATCTTCACAACACCTCTATGTGGCAGGTAAGCATTCATTAAGTATTTTTGAGTCATAATTAGGAACCCACTAATCTTTTAAATAATTCAGTTCAGAAAACCTAAATGAAAAAATTAAATTTGTTCCCCATTGCCAATTACAATGGGACAAACCATTATTGTTTAATCCAATGATGTCTCCTTCCATTTAGTAGGGGTTTGGATAATCAACTAGTTTGATTGATTGAACACTCTAAGGTTCTTTATAATTGCACAAAGAAATCAAGCTTGATTGTTCTTGTCACTTGGGTATTGCACTGAAATTATGCTGTTAAAAATAAGTAGCACCATATGTGAGAAACTCATTGTTTTAGTTAGATGGAGATGGAAGGCTTTTTGGTATATTGTTAGTTGGCAGTTAAAGCATTGTGATTTTGCATCTGTTATCCACTCAAAACTTTACTTTGTCTTAGTTTTTTGAATTTCTTTGTAGTAAGTTAAAGTAAATAAGGTTTTTTATTTCAGTCTAAGGCCGAACACCACAGAAATCAGTTCTCGTCAGGAATATCTGTAGTAGCAATTAAACTGGTGCCTGTCTTGTGTTTCTTTTAAGTATATGCTTCTCAACAATAGAGACTGTAATTGTAATTTCTGTGGAAGGTTTTTTGTGTGTCTGAAAAACAAACAAGACAAACAAAACTTCTTCATACCTACCATTATGATGTTAGAGTATTCATGTATATATGCGAGAAACAGAATTGCAGATGAAAACATGAAATAATACCTTGAAAGTGTCATTTGCTTTTAAGTTCATAAAGAAATTGCAAATACAAGTAGGATTGGATTCAGAGCAAAATAGAAATTGAAACAAAATAAAAAATTAATAGTATGCAGCTGAGCTATTGTATTTTGATTCTGAGTTTAAAATTTTCTACAAGAAATCAAGTAGATGAGGAAATTAAACTGAACATGGGAAAAAGTAAATCTTCGCCAGGGGCTACAGTATGAGACATTATAGGCAGGTTAGATTTGATACCCTTTAACATGACCTTGTTTGGTACACCAAAGAGTAGACTAATACATACAAGTTAATTTATAATGTTAAAAATGCAACTGTTGATAAAACACCAGCCTTGACTGCATAACATGTCCTTCTTATGCCACATACGTTGTTGTACAGGAATTTAAAGCATACACAAATTTGGAGATGGTTTTGCTCATTTATCAAATGAAATTTCTAGGAAAGGATGTTGGAAGTAGTATTTGTGAATAGCCATACATAGGTATTATTACCAGGTATTTCCGAAATGGGTCATCAAAGAATGGGATAGGTGGTGTTATCTGTAAGAATACTTGCTGCAGGAGTGTGGATGCTGAGAAATTATAGTGACTGGCCTGGCTCATGAGCGAGGAATCCGTTCAAAGTCACAGACGACCCATGTCTCACTCCGGAAGTCCCTGAGCCACAGGTGCCTGGAGACCGGCAACGTGAGGAGGGATAACAGCTGTCCTGCTCCTGCACTTCTCTCTGAGCAGTTGCATTTGGCTCCGGATGGACACAAGCTATGGGGCAGGACAAGCTCCAGACCTCTGGGCTGCTGCATGTGGCTATTCGGAGGCTCTGGCGTGAGCCTGCTCCTGCCAAGTGCTCAGGCAGGACTTTGGAGGATAAAGGGAGCCAGTGAGGGGCCGTGGGGTGAAACGGGGACACAACAGAAGCCAGCTGCACTCTGAGAAGCTCAGGCAATGAGCGGTGACAGCGTCGATGCAGGCTGATACGCTTTCTCCAGCAAGAGAACGAGTCAACGAAGAGAACGTGAGGGAGAAGGGCTGTTTTGCCTTTAAACAAATAGCTCAGCTGAGCAGCTGTGTGCATGGGCTGTTCTCCTTAACCAGCTCTGATAAACCCAAAGTGGCCTCCTGCCCCAGCAGTTTCCTCAGGAAATACAAGCTGGAGAGGAAAAAAAAACCCAACCCCAGCCCCCCCCAACATGTAACCCTGATGGAAACCCACATCCGAGGCTGAGAGGACCTGTGTCCTCCTGAGAGCTTTAATCACTCTGCAAAGGCATCCTCCCCAGCAGACGTTTCAGCTCTTGTCCTCTCCTCTGTCTCCGTGTCAGTTATGGCCTGCTGTTCTTTTCTTTTAAAGCCTGCTCTTTCTTTTAAAGCCTGCTGTTCTTTTCTTTGAGTGCCTCCAGCGCAGCTCAGTTCACTTGTCTCTATTTTTTCCAGAAATGAAGTATGGAGGGCAGTAGTTGGATCAGGAGATGCTGGTGATAGCTGCAGCACTGACTTGACAGAAAGTACTCCCGTAAAAGCTCTTTGCCCAGCTCCGTTTCCTGGTCCTGTTGTTCTGGGAGCGGCTGGTGAAGCCCAGTCTGGTTTCTGCATTTTACTTGATGTCGTGCTAGGTGTCATAGCCTAGGCAGGGTTGGCTCTTATCCTCTAGCCTGGCCTCATTTCTTCAGAGCGTGCCCCCAGGAGCGCTCAGGACAGGAGGTGCCAGTGCGAGTCCAGGAGCCCTGTGGGACAGGTGGGAGCCCGTGGCCCCATCAGACGTCTGGAGAGGAGGAACAGTGAGGAGACAAAAGCTGCAAACTGGCAGCGCATCACAGAACTGAACACCTTCGCAAGCTCCTTCCAGGCCTGGCCATCTTCTCTCATCTTCCTCGTGCCCTGTGAGGCTCAGCCCTCGCTGTCCCCGCTCGTGCCTGGGGAGGATCTCCACCTGGCAGGGCCGCCCTGGAGCGGGATGGACACACGTCTCCTGTTGGCAATGCTGGGAGATGGTCATCGTGGGGTGGAAGGTGAGAATGCAGCGAAGCACGCGTCCAGCTGGGAAACCAGGTCACGTCCACACGCCTTGCAGAGCCAGGGCAAAGCCAGTTCCCCGCTGAAGCCTACCTTCCCTCAGCAGGTGAACCAATAGTTCCCTTTTACCCTCAAGACGGGGAGGAAACCAACACTTGGGTAGTGGCTGATGTGAGAGTTTGAATCTGAGCTGACGTGATGCAGTGAGGTGCATGTATATATGCATGTGTGTGCGTGCACATGCATGTCAATGTGCACCTGATATGTACCTGTCAGGCCAGGTAGTATGCATATTTTTAGATGTATACATACACAAATGCTTAAACCTACAGATGGGCCATCTATATCGACAGGTATGACGAGAGGCCTGCTGACTGGTGAGGGATGCCGACATCCGGGCAGTTTAGAAGAACTGGATAGCAGCGAGTCCAACAGCCTCGCCTACCCGGTAGGTGTGCAGTGATGTCCATGGCTAGCGTGGTAGCATTTGTATTCACCTTTCCTCTCAAGGAATATGGTCCCAAGGATCCTCCCTTTCTGAGGACCATTCTTTGATAGTGATGGTTGTTCTAGAAGTGATTCTGGTTTTAATCCCTTTCTTTTTAGCTTATCATTTGCTATTGCAGTCGAGTCCTCAAAGCTGAAAATATTAGCATTGCTTTGAGAAGTAACGAATACAGCTCACGTATGAGGTATCAAGAGCATTATTGCTGGCTCCAGAACCAGTTGTTATTTGCATAATCAAATTCTTAATTGACGTTTTTCCTTAAGGTTGCAGAGTGTACTCTCTCCTTTTTTCGCCCACGTGTAAGCGAGGAGAAGGAAGAAGTAGAGTTCTGGCTGTTTGTGGCTTTGCTGCGCACCACGAGCCAGGGCTGCAAGGCCTGCTTGCCAGCGAGCGTTCGCACTGCGGCTACAACCGTGCACTGCTCTTCTCTAATCCACCGACTGACCTTTTATCCGACTGCAGCGCGGATCTTCAATAACATTAGCAGGTGGTGCTCCCTCTAATTTCTTTTCAGTATTCGTTCCTTTCCTGTGGCTTGCCCTTATATGCATATATACGTACAGCTGTGTGTGCGTGCTATGTTATTTTAATCCAGAAGCTTGTTTTTCTAACCAATGTTTTTCCCATGTGGACTATTCAATGTTAAATTCTTCCCTGTATTTTTAATAGATTTTCTGTTGAGCTTTAATTTTCATGTCACTTTTGTTCTTTCTCTGAAGGTCATTTTGCTACTAGATCTGGCCATGTCTGTGCATCGTTTCTTGCTCTTATTGCAGTTCCTTAATCTCAGCAAAGGCTTCCCTATGCTTTCTTCCTTTAGTGATTTTTCCTTCCAAAGTGAATTTGGCAGTTCTTGAAGAACAAGCTATTGTTTGTGATCTGTAGGCAGCAGCCTTGATACCTAGGGATACAGAATTTGCAAGTTTGTGTTGCTTTTCTGCCAGAATTTGCTGTTGGATGGGCATGTGGCTGTGGCCCAAGAGCGCATGCTCAGGATCCTGTAATTGCTCTACTTCCTTAGGGAGCACAGAGGGAGAGGAGAGGAAGAAATAGAGGGAAGAAGGTCAAGATCATTCTTTGCCCCCCCTGGGGAAATTCAGCAGGCAATGCCTAAATTGAAAAGCTATTTCAATCAAAAGTATTTTACCACTGGAGGAAGAATTTTATGGACAGCAGTTGGATTTAAGGGATAGAGAATTCAGGAATACAATTTATGTTTTCACTCTCTTTGACAAAACTTTTTTTTTTTCCTTTTCCTTTTTCTCTCAGTTTTTTACTTGCTTGTTTAATTAGTGGATGAGAAGCAGATTTTTAAGAGTTGCTGCTATTTGTTTGAGTTTCATGACAAAAGTCGCTGGGTCTCTTAGTTGTGACATGGTTATAGACTGAAACTCTTGTAACTTCTCAATGTGACTTGATTCTGCTCTCTTTCGAATTAAATGCTTCATATGGTTACGAAAAAAATAATCAGATGTGGCTGCATTTATATTATGGAGCTTTTTGTGTCAAAATTCAGAATACAAGGTTTGAAAGTGTATCTGAAAGAGCCAACAGCTCCCACGTAGGCACCAGACCCAGCTCTCAAGGGTTCACCTCCCTGATGTACAGCCAGCATGTGCCATTTCTCCTGCCATAATTCTCTCCCACACCGGGCAGGACCTCTAAATCTCCATTATAGTTTAAATCCCTCTTGAGCTCAATTGGGTGGCAAGAATCCTTACCTACTATTACTTTGAATTAAGAAGTTAATCTTATCCATTGATAAGCAGCTAATTGCATCCAGCCAGTATCAACAGGGTATCGCCAGGCATATATTCTACAAAGTACTAGAGTCGTGTACTTTTTAACTCTCTGGCTGCATTGTCTGGCTTTATGTGGTCTCTTTTTTCTTCTGTTCAGGATTTTGTCTTTCACTTGTTTAATTAAAATCAGCTCGCTCTAGCCAGAGATTGGAACGTCCAATAATAACTGCTTATTAAAGGGTGAAAGCTGTGCAGTTATTAATTTAAATTATTTTGTTCCAGAGGTTTTGCTCAAATTAAATGGAAAACCAAATTAAACAACAATTTAATTAAGTGGAAGAGAGAGAATGTAGAGGAAGATTTAGAAGGTGAAGATCTAAAAGAAGCGTATTCTTCCAGTAGTGACATATAACAGATGTAATCCTTCATCAGCACAGTGAAACAGAGATTTACTGTCATTCAGAGGATAATGAAGAAACCAACGGCAAGAGTTATGTTACAAGATAAGAAACCAAACTGATGAATGTAGCTCTACAAACCTGAATAAAAAACTCCATAGAAGAGATTAAAGGAAACAAAGCATGTATTGTTGGGAAGAAACCTCATACGGTTGATCATTACTAAATACTAGAGATTGCTGAAATGCAATGACAAATTAAATAATTTTATAGAATATATGCATACTCCTAGAGCAACCAGTGTAAGTAAAATGCATAATACATCGAGTTGTTTATTCAAGGATGACCTGCCATGAAATGAATATTTCAATAATAATCATGGCAACTTGTTCCCATTAATTAAATTTATGGATTGTGTATGCAGAGAGTTAGAAATCCTGTAGAAGTGACAATTATCCCTTAACATTTCATTTACTGTGAGTTTATGAAAATATACTTCTATTGTGACAAGTTCACAGACCCATTCAGTATGGGTGTGAACTCTTGTTTGCTGATTACATAGAGGTTCTTCAGCTAGATTAACATATCATAATAATAAACTTACTGGCACTCTAGATTGAATGTTTCATCTTCAAAGTCATTTACAGTAATTAGTTTATTATTTTCTGAATAATTCTGTTTAATAGTGTGTTTGAAATTATTCTAACCTGCTACAGCTGGGCTATTTAATATGGCACTGATTTTGTTTATTGGTCTAGCAGGAATCATTGCAAGTTTAACACAGTTATCCTATGTATTAAACACATAAAAATAGGTTGTTTTTTGGTCTTTTTTTCAGAGAGTACTGTTCTGTGATGGAGCTTTTTTGTTCTATAATACAGTTAGGACATTTACAGAACTGTAAATAATACAAAAAATTGTAATAGTTAAAAAGACAGGTTTAGTTCTATCTTCTTCTGCATGACTAAAGTGCTTATTTTATACTGATTTTTCCCTTTTGATTCCATTAAGGAGGAGCTATTCCTAATTTACATTATTTTAAGTGGGAAAAGAGTCAGGAATCCACTCCAGAGAGCTGAAATCCACTCCAGCAGGAACAGAATTGCTTGGAATAGTTAACTTACTGGAGCAGTGACATAACAAATTAGTCAGTATATCTCTTTAGGGTTGCAAAAGACCTTGGTCTGTATTTGAATAGTACTTAGTCCATAGGGATCCTGGCCTCTGATTGCTGCTCTTGGGTACAACAGTACTATTAGGGGAAAAGTGATTTCCCCATTGCCCCTCACCGATCCCCCTTCTGCTCTGCTGGTTATCACTGTATGGAGGTGGCTGGAAAGGAAAATCACATCGAAGGATTTATTCAAGCACACCAGGGTTAATTCTTAAGTTTTACTGACTTCTATACATTTTGTTGGCATTTCTGCAGGCCTGTTGTGGATCATGAAGCGATACCAGGCGTGGGGCAGGGAGTGATCGCAAACCAGGTCCTGGATCGCCGTTCGCTGCAGGTCCAGCGAGTCAAACCTGGTGCTGCGGTAGGGGTTGCGGAGGACGCGGTGGCCCTCCGGGGAGCACTCGGGAGCTAAAAAGGGTGAAAAAGGACAATGATTAAGGAAGGTATTTCAGTTTGAGTCTGTTAATAACTGCTTAGGATGGGTAGAGTGGCTTACGCTCAGATTCAGTTTGAGATTGGGCTGGATTTCAAGGCAAACAACGGGAAAAGACCACATTTGGGACAACTAAATAAAAAATTGGAAGCCAGGCTACATTAAGATTTTATTTATCTAGATTTTGATCAGATCTGAACCAGAAGTAGAATCTTAACCCTGTGAATCTGATCTCAGGCTAGTTCTAGAGATTAACATCTGCATCTCTCCTCAAAAATTAAAAAATACTCTGAGGTTTCAAAGTCTTGTGATCATTAAAAATACATTTTTTATTTAGTTCACACCACTGTATATATGAGTATTTTTAATCATGATATAATTTCTTATTTCTTTTTCAATATATATCTATACAAATAATGAAAACAGGAATTGGTAAAAAGAAAAAAAGACACAGTAAAAGACAAGCAAGCAGTACCTTGTTGTTTGCAGAAATAAGTAAGGCTTGAAAATATTCAAGCCCCAGGTCAGACTCACCTAAGGCCTGTACCCATAAAGCCAAATTCATCAGACGTGCTCTCTATGCACTGCACAGTTTAAATCAAAACTGCTGCATCTAAAAGTATGTTTGTTTACACACTTGCCCTGTTTATTTTCGTATGCCTCCTGATTCTTTACAGAATATTCAATCTCTCTTATCAGCTAATAGAATGAAGCCTTCCAGTGATTATTTTAGAAGTTATTTGTTATCGGAAAGCTGATTAGGTAGAAAAAAAGGGCATTTTCTTGTTTAATGTAGCCGTTCCCTCCCTTTCTCTATAAGGCAAAGGCTATTTTCACTGTGTTAACACTGCAGCAGGGTCAGTCACAGGTGGAGAACAAACTGGAGTTCGTCTGCTTTATGGATCAGCAGCGCAAGTGTCAGCTAATTTCTTGCTGCAGTAATCTTTAATTGCTAATGATGATGCAAGAGACAGAGAGGACTGAGCAGGAATTGCACAGCCTGGTTTTGTGAACAAGCCTGGCAGTTAGTGAAATTACCTTACTACATTGTAAATAGACCATATTTATATGAAACCATTGACAAAGAATGGCCCCCCCCCCCCGAAAAGTCATTTTTCAAATGTCACTTTTCAGATTGTAACCCTGCTTTAATATTATGCCAGTGGCACTTTTAAGCAGATTTATCATTTTTGTTTTATTGACAAGATACTCAGAAGGTCAAAGTCAATCCACTTATGGCACTATTTTTAAAGATTATTTTTATTGTGCCAAAGGCAAGGCAATGGTATACAAGACAAATGGGGACAAAATGTAGCATAACAAAGCCTTTATTGCAATTTTCAGGGAACAAAACTATCAAAATGATGGTGCAATTCAGTTGAATGCAAAATTCAACTGAATTAATAGAGTTGCCTTTTAAAATAGTGCCCAAAGCTTTGCTTTTCTACAGGTAAGAGACATTTTACAGAGGAGAGACTTGGAAATGCTGCAGCACTAATTAAATCTAGTAGGTGATCCGCTTCCTCAGAAATCCTTTCTGGGGGTTTGCACCCAGCAGTGGGGTCCACATGGAGACTGTCCTTGGCAGATTCCTAACTAAAGGAAATAAAGGGCATTTCAGCAGACCAAATATTTTACACATATGAAAATTTTACCACATATTTAAAAATCTTAATAAAAGTTGGACCCTCACTGGCCCATTCAATATCACTTAGTGCTTCAGAAGTGTTAATAGGAATAGGGCTTTGGCTCTTGTGCCTTCTGCTTGTTCTAAGTACCTTCTTTCTGAACAAAAGACAAAAGAGTCTAAAAGTAAATGGAATTTAAATATGGCGCTCTGCACAGTATTGCCACAGGAATCCTGCGAGAGCATTTTAATATAGTTAATAACATTTAGTTTCTCAATAATACTAATACCAAATACTTCATTTAAATGTAATTAATAACCTTCTGCTCCATATGTATTAGTAATAATCCCAGTTCACACAGCCATGTTGTGGTCTTACCAATGATTAACTACTCTGTCTAAACAATGCAAATATATTAGAAATTGAGACGTGGCTAATTATTTTTCATCCTTCACATATTTTTGTTTGCGGTAGTTCAGAAAATGCTGTTTTGCATATTAACATTAGCGATGTTTAACAGTGCCGATGGGATTTGAGAAGGGCAGGGAGAGAATCCGAGAAGCAAATAGGGGAGGCGTGCCGGGTTAGTGAGGGGGGGATGCTCGCTCATTAGATTTGACGGTGTTGGGGACAAAATTCACATCCTGAAGGCCTCGTCCAAGCAGCCACAACCTGTGAATGTGTGTTTTATTCTTTATTAAGTGTCAGAATATGTACCTTTTAGTTGGCTTAGTTGCGCCTGCAGACTGTCATTGAGGAGGCGGCAGGGCAAATTGATCAGCTGTCAGCTCCCCTGGAGCTGCACTGACTGATCTTGTTCTCACCCTTGCGCAAATCCGAGCAAACAACCCCAAAGTCAGGGGAGTAGCGCTGGCGTGGAGCAGGAGGAAGCCAGAGCAAAAGCCAGCTCCCGTTTTGCCGCAAGCCGTTGACAGTATAATCTCTGAATTTTTGAGGTTCCCTGGTAAAGTCGTGCATACTACAGTCTTACGACAGAATCATTGCAAATTTTCACAGGTAAATTGCAGGCCATGATGCAAGTTAATTACAACAGCCTTTTTCACAAAAAATACGTAAATATGTCGCTGTAATCGGACCATATTATGAAAATGTTATTTAAGAACCAAGGGAAGAAACACTCCAAGCCTGGCGTCTGTTCACCTGAGCGGTGCCTGCCTGTACGTTACAGTGACTGCAGCTATCCTTTAATCAGATGGAGCCTTCCCGTTCATTTTTAATGCATGACAGAGTCAGATGCGGATGTCAAGTTGGTGTGCTGTGATGAAGTGCTCAATATAACAATTGTCCCCCCTCCTGTGGGGAGCAATAAAAGTCAATGTCCATCTCTTGTCCTGAACTGTTGTTATTCTCCTGTGTGCCGGCTAGGTTGCCTTTAAAAGGAAATATTTATTTCTTTACATATGAGAAGCCTGTACATTTTATTTAATCCCACAGCTCTGTTCGTATAATTGCATTCAAAGGGCTTATGAAAAAAATGGTGGCTTTTCAGTGAGCTGAGTGCTCATCGTCATTACGACCACAAAAATCTCCATCAGGAAGAATTTGAGCCCCGTGAAGAGCTATTGTTCCTCTCCGTCCCAGAGCGTCTTTCGAATTCAACATCGGCCAGGAGCTGCTGGGGCTCCGGTCACCCCTCAGTGCTCTGGAAAAGAGTCTTCTCGCACCCCTGTCCCCATCGGTAGAGGTGCTTCTAAGAACATGTAGTGATTTGTTTGCCTGCCTGGTCTTAAAGCATTTTTTTAAGCCAACAATTCTGTGGCAGCAGCTTGCTGAAAAGAGACACTGAATAGCTTCCTTCTGACATATTCAAAGCAAACAAAACCAATACCTGTTTCAGCTGCTAAGTGAAAACAGCATTGGAATAACTCTGTCAGCATTATAAAGCAAGTCCTGTGGGGAAAATCTGTCCCTGCTGAAGTCGTAAGGAATATTTCCATTAATGTCATTGAGGTCAAGGTTCCCCCGACTTTAATACGCGGTGAGTTGTTATGCCCAAATGAAATGATTGGAGGCCTGTGGCTCATACAGAAAAAAAAAAAAAAGAAGTTATTTCCTGCAATTTAGTAGCTAAGCCCATGGTTCTTTGCAACGAGCTGTGCCACCCATTTATGTCTTTGACAGTGTCTTCGGTGCAGAAGATGCTGCCCTGGCGTTGGAGCTCGCACCCGCACGGGGCCTGTCCGTCCCCACTGACACGCCGGAGCCACGAGAGAGGCCTGAACGGATCAATTCGATCAACATTTGCTTTTATTTGCAGAGGCAGGTTGGCGCAGGCGCAACAGGACTCTATCTGTGATCCTGGCTCCCAGTAAATATCAATGGGTTACTCAGGGAAAGGTTTAGGAAGCATTGAGATTTTGTTTGTTTGCTTTGCATAGCAGCTGCAAATCAAATAATATCAATAGGTGATGGCAGCCAGAAAACCCTGAAAGAAATATAGACCGTGAGTCCAAGGTCTGTGTTTGCTTTGGGTAAAGCAGTGCTAGCCACGCATTATATTTAAAGGGCATTTTAAAGCTCTGGGAAATAGCTGGCAGATTGCAGAATAGTATTTGCGTGGAGGATGAATGAAAACTCGGTGATCGTTCCACATAAAACTAAAGAGTACCCCGTCTGGTGAGGTGCTATGGTTGTTCTGCGACTGGGAAAGCAGCGTTCCAGGATGCCGCTTGCTTTCTCCCGGTCCTCGCCCACGTAATGTGGAGCTCAGCTGGAGTCTCCCTTCGAGCTCCGGGCCAGCCGCAGGAGCGCAGGCAGCTGCCGCTTCCCACGGGCCTTTCGCACGGCTGAACCCAACATCAAAGAGAATAGGTGGCTAGGGAGCTTTTGAAATATGAAACTTAAAAATATATACACGTATATACATGTATTTTTCTTATTGGTATGATGTATGGCCATTTTTGGAAATCTCTCCCTGGCAGAATTGTGGATTTCCACTTTTTGTTTCTTGTTCTAAGAGCCATAGTGGAACAAAACATTTTCTAGAATGTTTGCTATTCTCTCCATAGGAAAATTATGAAACATTTTCATCCTGAAAAATCAGTCTCAAATGCCTAGGGCACGAAGCCATAATTCTAAGCGAGCTGCAGGCTAAGGGTGCGTTAGCTTTCTTCCCTTTCTGTTTGCGAGGGAGAAGGAAACCTTTCCAAGGCTCGCCGCTTCCGTGCCCAGTGGCTGTATTTCACTGGCGTAGCAAAGCACCGGTGAAAGCTTCGGGGGCTTCCAGAGTCTGTCAGTGCCATCAGTTTCCCAATATTACGATTTACTGTACGTTGAAAGAGAATATGGCAGAAAAAGAGGGAAGGAGCTGGGAGAGAGAAATTCTTTCCAAACTGTTAGTGGATGTGTTCATAATAACAGTAAAAGAATCTGCTCTGATAAGATTTAGAGATTTCTTTTGGTGGATAGAACTTACAGATGAACAGTAATCTATTAACAGATAAGGTATTGTAGCTGAAAAACGTCTGACAATTTATTACAGACAAAAGTCACTGCTTTATTTCACCGATATTTGCTAACATTTTAATGTAATTATTCTGTATGCTGATGAGAGCAATTTTATTCCTAAAAATATTCAGGAACCGGAATTTGTTGTGAATATGAATGTGATCACTGCATGAAAATGCTTGAACTGTGTGTGCTCCTCTGGCAGGTAAAGCATAAGAATTTTGTGAAAACCTTGATAGCTAATAAATAAAACTATTTTCAGATAATTCAGAAGCAGAAGAACCTCCTACTGAACTGAAATGATAATGAAGCACATTGCATAAATACCACATACTCATAATGGCCAGGTCTCGAACAAGTCATAATTCGTTCATAAAATGAAAGTGATAGAGATAAATGAACCATTGTGTAAAATGAATGTAATTACAGAAAATTTGACCCAGGAAGAGATAGAGCAGCAGCTGAAAGGAATAAAACATTTTTCAGAGATATTATTTGCACTGAATAACAGGCAGAATTAAGAAGAAAAATCAGGCCAACCAGGAGCATGGTTTTCCAGCAGTCTCCTGCTTAACACCTCCCCTTAGATATTAGAGTTTTGAAGATAAGGTGTCTTCTTGTTATGCAGATAATTTAGCATTTATAGTAAATGCCCTTATTTTAAGACAGACTTTAGCCTGTCCAGTTCTAGGGGTCTGCATTACTTCTTCGTGTAATGCCCAAGTGTGGTCCAAGGCAGTGATGTGGGAAGAGATCCCTGTCCTTCCTTCAGTCCTACGGAGGCTCTGTGTGATATCCTTGATATTTTCTGCTTTTAGTATATTTACCTGAAACCCTTACTACCGATTACTCCCACTGGGCAGGATTAGCCAGTATATTGCTTAATTCTTAGGGAATTCTTTTTTCTGCACAAAGGAGTTAGCATGGGGCCCTGAGAGAAAGTGTAATTGAAAAGAATCCTCCTACGATCTGAAGATGTTGTCTGTATGATGTATCAGAGTTTCATTTGCCTGGGAACAAGGTCACTTATCATCCTGGGCTTCTCTGAAGGAAAGCAGTGTACTGTTGAGAAACTCCGGGCCAGCGTTCAGTTCCAGAGGAAACAATTATTTATTCATGCCTGTGTCTCTTATCTGGGGTTGCATTTCTATTTTTAACTCGTAGTTTAGAAAGGAAAAATTGATTACGCGAAACCTCTTCCGTAGTCCGCGTGTCGCCAGGATGCTTTGCCGAGTGACACGCTAAATGCCGGCGGCACAGGAGCAGCGTGGGCAGGAGGAGATGCCGGCTTCTCCGCGCGGCCCTGAGTTTGCGTGGGCACGGAAGAGGGGTCAGGAGGGGCTGGCAAACTAGGTAAAAAGGGGTCTGGGGAAGGAGTGCTCATGCAGGTCTCCGTGCTGCGGGGCTGTTCCTGGGCTTCGCCACGGCCACGCGCTGCACCACCGCTAGCGCTGCTTCCCGTCTGGCTGAGCGTTTCGGAGCAGCGAGGGTAGAGGCTGGACCCCGGCCCGAACAGGGGGCGCGATTCCCGGGGACGGCGCTGGGGCGCTCGCCGCCGGCGGCCCCCAAAACGGCCCCATCTCCAGCATGGTCTCTCTGGCACCTACAGCCTCGTGTACCTAACGTGCCGGTCGCAGCAAGCAGCTAGGCCAAACTGTGTCGATTACTCTATTAAATTTTGCCAAGCCTGACGTTCGCTAATCCTGACCTGGCTTGGGAGCCAGGAAAGCTCAGCATTTGAATATAGAAATCACTTGCTGTTGCTGTGTCAGAAGGGAATTAAAAACCTCATAAATTTCCTCAAGTTATCTTTAAGTTAATGATGATGCCTTTAAGGACTTCTGAGCAATCAATAAAAAGAAAATTATAATTATTGTTATTGATTGGGCTATTTTGCTCTCGTCCCTCAGAATGAAAAAGTGAACCAAAATGAAAAGGTTCTTTCGTACCTCCTAATCTCAGTTGAACACACACTTCCAAATGTAGCTTTCCCAAATAGCAGTAGAAAAAAATGGACTCACGTGTTTTGATTTTAGAACCCACTGGGCTCTATTCAGATGGAAATTTGATTTCCATGGTTTACCCCTCTGAGAGTCAGAGCCGTTTCCATGCCTAAACTAGGAGGCCGGCTAGTTACAGTTCGAGAGCCACACATTTTTCCAGACTGCTCCCAGGGTAAATACTGAATTTTGGCCATGTTTTCCCCCACTTACTCAGTTTAATTCTGCATGTGGATGATATAGCATGGGGGAAGGCGTCGCCACTAACTTACTGACAATGAATCAAGGTTGCAGAAAAGACTGGCAGAAAGATAAGGGGATTCCAGCTGTGGGCTGACTAGCGCCTCCAAATACCAGATTCGGATGCAAGTGCTGCATGTGATTTAGTTCCTCCTGTATGCAGGATGACGACACAGTTTTGTTTGCTGTTACTGTTTTGCTGTTATTCACTGCTATTCTTCATTCCATTCGCTGGAACAATAGGGTTTTTGGCAGCCGCACGCTCCTCACGTGTTTATAATGCGCTTTTCCCGCAGCATTTTGACATTTAAAAAAGAATGGCTTGGTTCAGTCTGCCTTTGGAATAGGCTTTATTAGTTACTGTTATTCAGCAGTGTGCTCAGGGCTTGTACATGGACATGCTCCATTTCCCAGCTAATACACAGTCCTGGAAGGATCTTGTCATCTACTGACCTGAACTCGGCTCTTATTTGACTCAGTCAGTACAACCTCAGGCAAGTTGCCTGATCTCAGAAACTTCTAGAGAATCCACCCAAAATGGGATCAAGCACATAGCAACTCCTGCAGATGCAGAAACTTATCTCATGCATCATAGCACTTTGGATGGATTTAAAAACATAAAAATAAAAGGTCATGAGCTAGAAATGGTCAGCAGCCTGCCTGGTCTTCATGATAAGATAAAGCTGTACACTCCCAAGCATGGAAGTGCAACATTAAGTCTAATAGATTTCCAGAAACCAAGTTTATCAGCAATCCTTAGTGTTTGTTTGTTTGACATTTGAAAGGTATCATTTCTGTACACACAGCCGTAATTAACTTTAATATCAAAATGCATCAGTGCCTTCCTGCTCTGGAAAAAGAACAGTCACGGTTTCAGTTAGCAGTTCTCCCTGGTGATATTTCGGGGGAATCTGGTACATCTGGTTCTGGAAAAAGCAGCTCATTGTGTGTCTCACACTTGAATGAGGTCTGTTGGCTCCTGTTCATGCCATGAAAGAGCAAAGCTTTCAGCACCTATACATGAAAACCTCTGCTTAAATACATTTACTTATTTTATTTAGTGGAATTTAGTCCCCGTTCATTGTTCTAATAGATACTAATTTTCCTCTTTGTTCACTGTGATCTCTGTTTTGGTTGCTCCACAGTTGCCTGCTAATTTCCCTGAAACAGCGGACGCATTCATAAAAATGAGTTTGGGGAACCTATACAGACTCCAGCTATAAGCAGCTTTTCGATATAAAAGAAAATCCGGTTCAGCTGGAATCAACCGAGCCTTCATTACATTTACAGCTGCTACCTGCACAATCTTTTAGGACATAATTACCATCATAAGAAAAACATCTCCCTAATTGCATGCGCGTGAAGCAAGGTGCCTTTCCCCGGCCGGATAGCTGGCGCTGCCGAGGCGGCCAGGCACGCGCGCGGAGGGGAGCGGGGAGGCGCGGGGATGAGCTGTGCCCCACGCGGTGCGGATTGCAGGCAGGTGCGCGCTGATCGGCATCAGCCGCGCGGGAGGTAAACACACCAATTTCTTCTCCTTTACACCGAACGATTGCAGCGGAGCGCCGCGCATCAGAAAGTTTATGCTCTCTTAAAAAGGATTTACCGCGGAGGACGGTGCCCCGCGAAGGGCTGGCGAGCCGCGGAGGTCGGCGCGGGCCCCCGCCGGGTGCAGCCCTCCCGATGGGAACCGCCGTCTTTCTCGCAGACCCGTAACTCGGTGTCATCTCACCAGACACCGCAAACCCCGATAATTTTTTATTTCAGTGGAGCTGTTTCCATGCTCTGCTTTCAGTTTTACTCTCCCACCTCCTTCTTCCCCAATAACAGCAGGTGTAGGCTTTCAGCTGGTAAAATAGTTACAGCTTTTATCAAAACAGATGCTTCAGAAAAACTTCAAAAATTCTTTCTCTAGCAAATGATTCAACAAGAAAAGTTATCGGTAGGTAAAACAAGACAGAGATGCACTATTTCAGATTTTTTTCCATCTTTATATCATTAAATAACAAACTTGATTTTGCATTCTTTGTTGGTAATTGGCTAATAACTGTAATTATCATCTTACTGAGATAGGCTAGAAACCACTGTTCAGAAAAACCCTATAATGTAACCATTGATCAATTCTTCATTACAGTTGATGCATTTAGTTTACCACAGTCATTTCATTTGCAATTCGAGTTAAAAAAACAACAAAAATCTGCTCAAGCAATTTCAGATTGGACAGCCATAACACAAATTAGTACACAAAGAAACAGCAGGCAATCAATTTATCATTTGCTACTTTATTCTTTAGCAATTTGCAGTCATTGTTGAGTTGCTTTTGAAACTTGTAAAATCTGATTATGCGAAACCTGGTGGAGGACAGGCTTTGGTCATTTCTGTGTTGTGTTGTGTGAGTTGTCTGAAGAGTTTGTACAGGTAGATCCATCTGGCACCTGCCAATATCCCGCCTAAGTACATGTAGCTAAAATTTAGCATGGAAGCCCTGGGAAGTCTACTTTTGTTGTTTTCTAGTGTTAAACTGGTTCAGAGAAGGTTTAGCTCCCACCAAACCATGTACCCGGCAGTCCAGAAGACCCAGCAGTGGCTCTAGGTCTCCAGAAACGTTCTTTCGCGCCTCCGGATTAGCTGTGGTTGCACATGCACTGTTGGCTGTTGTGAGCACTGGGTATCCCATGGCAGATCCCTCTCCCACTCAACCTGCTCTGTTTTGTGTAATTTTATTAAGTATTAATAAGTACATGCTGACTTTGCCAGCTTCCAAAACCATCTCCCTTCCTTTTCTTTTCCTTTTCTCTCTCTCTGAGCCAATACACATTCAATTATTTATACAAAATCCATAACGTTGTCAGGAAAACCTGCAGGTCTGATACCAAAATGGTCTGTTGCCTTACGAAATCCCTGCAGAGCAGAAACCTGGGCTCATTTCCCTGCCTCAGAGCAGAGCGGGATGTTACAGACAGGTTCCTCCCTGCCCCAACCACAGGTTATTGGCTATAATGAGACAGAAAACCTCTCTTTTTCGCGAGGAAGAGAGTATCTGGCAGATGCGCTTAGCTGCAGGAGAGGGTTTTACAGATAGGACTTCTGAAGGGGGAGAGTTAGGTACTAAGGACTTGCCTGCTATCGCTCACTCTCTTTTTTCCCCTGGTTCATTAGGCAATTGCCTGCTCAGCCCGCTGCGGACCCACAGCGCGCAGCAGGGAAAACTGTGCCGCGTGGCCTATCAAAGCCAAACTGCCTCCGACGCTCGTTTTAGAGGTAGGCCAGGTATTTTATCCTGCGCTGCAATGTGAATAAACATACTTATTGACACCTCACTCTCACCCCACGTTATTTAAGCAGCCTTCGCACTTAAATCTCTGCTGTGAGTTCAGCTGGGTTATGGTGTGCTTGCAAAGCAGGTGCTGCTGCTTTGTCTGTCAGCGCTGGCACCTGTGAGAGCCAGAGGTCTCACCTGCAGCCGCTTCCTCTACACAGATAAAAGGACTTTTGCATGGGGGTCTTCTTCTAGAAAGTGGGTTTTTTTTTTTTTTTTTAATTTTAATTTCTTCTTTCTGTGAATAAAGTTCAGAGTTATCTAGTGGTAGGGGTAAAGGACTGTCAAAAATGGCATGATAGTGCCTCTTAAGGAATTTCTCTGCCTACCTGATTCTCAGTGAATTTTGTTTCTGTTAAAGAATTGATGCTGAAGGTGTGGGTGGTTTTTTGGGGTTTTTTTTTTTTTTTGAGTCTTTTGTATTGGCTAGACTGGTTCTGCAGCTGATCGAGTTTGGCATGTTTTGGTCTCAGCAGTCCAAAACCCAGCTTTTCATCAGCAGAAGTATGCAGTGCAGTGTTTACTGCCTTTCGCTGGGAGCCCGTTGCGGCCAGGCCCGCGTTTCCGGTTGATGGACACCAGCATACCCCCGTCTGGGCCTGCCGAACGTGAGCCGCGTTGGGAGCGCGAGACCGAGGCGCAGGTACTCTTCCCTTTGTCGTTTCATTTTACTCACCCACCCCCAAATTAAACTTTGGGCAGCAGTTGTCTATTTTACCTCACTTTTTACTCTCAAGCGTAGTGTGAAAGAAAAGCCAGTGTCCGTGCTAATTGTGAAGATCTTGGTGAGCTGGTTTTTAGCCTCTCGTTCTGTTATCCATCACACCACTGTAAAACTGGAGGCTAAGGACAAGTATCATTTCATCCTTTCTATTATTTGCTGAAATAAGAGTCCAGTGTGAAAGAAAGTACTGAAATCTAGTTTATTTTGTTATGGAATGTTTGGATTCAGCAGCATTGCTCAATATTAATGACAACCAAATGGCTAAATCCCTGCAAACTGGGATACAATTTTGCTCTTAGGGATCCAGCAAACAAGCTTACACCACTGAATTATCTTAATTCTAAAGTAGCCTTCCAGCAGCACCACCGGCCAAATCATGTTTTGGGTTATTTTGCAGTATCTGGAATTTTGAGGCTCTTCCAGGCACAGACAGACACAACGCAGAACTGAATTGGCCAAACATGTGAAGATTTGAGGTATAAAAGGTTTAACAGATGCTCATGTTCTATGTTCTTCTGTTGCAATAATATAAGTACAGACAGCACCCAGAGCAATGCAGAAAGGAAAATATTGGATGTAGGAGGGACAGAAAGAAATAGATATAATACTGTGCTGTAGTAAACTTTGAAAAAGGCAACTGTTGAGCAGATGTTCTGGGCATGGGCACTAGGGAAGGTTAATAAAAAGACGATTTCACTGGTCTAGTGAGGAAAAGTGACTTATTTTAATCTAAAATAAAACCTTTCAGTTTTTCCACAGAAATAAAATCTCTGAAACCAAAAAGCAAGACTGATAGTGATTTCAAATCAAACTAAACACCTGTTCAACCAGGTATTTTGGAAACGGGAAGCAACAAGTAGTTCCATTTTCGAAGCTTTTGAAAGGAAATATTTCTTTAGAAATTTTTTTTCCCTAGTCTAAATAGCTAGACACGTTCAAAATAAAGCTGCTATAGATCCTGCTGACCTAGAGAAAAGTGTCACCAACGCTATTTTAGCCACCTCTGTTCACAGGAAACTCGCTCCTAAGGGAGCTCATATCATTTGAGTTTGCTCCATGGAGCACGATCCCTGGGACTAAATATCTTTTGTTTTCCCTATCTGAATTGCTTTCATGTGCATGAACCGCTCCATATTACGAGCCCTTTCTTCCTGCTCTTTCATATTCCTTTCCCTGACTGCAGAATAGCCAGAGCTGAGATATAGCTATCTTGCAAAATCCTCATTACATTACAAACTGGATGTTATCTAACTCCTATTCTCCTGGCATCAGGAAAGCAATGTGTGCACACAACACCACATAAATATATAGCAGGATAATGCGTGTCTTGGCATGGCACTTACCCAACCTTGATTACCTGGTGCAAAGAGCACAGGGACGTTTTTGGCATCGGCAGTGCTGAAAAGAGGGTCAGCCTGCTGCTTTTCATGATAATCCTTCTTATCTCTAAGTTATTGCTTCAGGGTCTGCATGGGGACATGAGGCAGGGAAACCTCTTCAGTCCCTTGGCGGTCCTTTGGTAACAGAGATGGATTCTGCTGTCCTCTACCCCGAGCAAGGGTGGCTAATTCTGACTTATCTTCCATGCTGTAGTGATCGACCACATGAATGAATGAATGACTCCTCTAGCTGTTCCTCCAAAAGACTCTGGATCTGCATGTGCCTTTCTGTGTTTTACATGTTCCTTCAGCAGCAAAGCACAGACTTCATCTTTGTCAGTCCTGATAGCTGCCCTTCCTACATTTTTGCATCCTTTTAGATTGCAGTTCTTAGCCATGATACAAATTTTGTTCGTGTTGCAAGTAAGTCCAAGCTTGCCATTAGGTTTTCAATCACTAGAAAGCCCTAATATGGATAATACAGTACAGGTTTGTCTTGAAATGGCAAGATGAATCTTTCCTTATTTCTCTCGACCTGGTTTCTTAATGTTTGTTACTTATTCATTATGACTCCTTGACTACAAAGAGTACATCAAAGCTGAACATTTCTCTTTAATCAGGCCACCACAACATTATCACTCTGATCATAAGACTTCAGCTTTCAAATTTTCATCTTGGTCCTGTTCTTAGGCTGTGTCCCATCATTTAAAATAGTATTCTAAGGCTGGAAAAATGACCTCTTCTTTTTCAAGGTGAAACTTTTCTTAAGATTATCCAAGGACTTTATAGGTGTATGCCAATAACAACATAGATTTTTATATAGATTGGATCTTATTCACAATAATAATACGAAGTTTGTATAGCCAAAAATCCTTTCAAAGATTTCTTATAGCAGCAAGTTATTTTGGCTCTGATTTCATGAGTAATGGGAGTCTGTCTCTTTGCAAAGTGCTCTGGAAATAGTCATCAAACTGTCTCCTTTCCCAAGAGAAAAGTACTGATGTGTGATCATATTTGTGTGTGTGTGGAGGCTGGAGACATGGGAAGAGATTCAGCCTTTTTGTAAGATAGCTAAGATGCATATGCTAGCTAAAATAAGGTGGTTTTGTGGATTTTTGTTTTTTTTAATCTTTTCTTTTCCTGCCAGACCAAGTAGGAACTAGAACTGCTGAGAAGCAACATTAAGATAAGAGAATAAAACCAAGCCACCAGTCTTTTCTTCTGGTCTAAGTAAAATGAACATGACAGTTGAGTCAGGCTATCCAAGCCCCTTTACACTGTCAGCGAGAACCTTAGACAAAGTTATACATCTACACAGAAGAAACCTTGGTAAAAGGAAGAAGAGAAATACACTGGGGAAGATGTACTGCCTGTCCCTGTTGTTGTCCCCGAAGCGTAGCCTTGGCCAGTAGCAAGAAACTATGAGACACTTCGGCAATGCAATAGAAGGTCAAAGAAAATAGGGCAGAAAAAGACCAGGGAAGGTCACATAATCCATCAGTGTTCAACAGCAAACACCAGGGCCTGTACAGAATCCCATTTTCTGCAAGTAGGGTGAGATTTGTGAACTTCAGAGATGTTACTGTTGCTTTCTCTGCACTCTTAGCAGAGTGTATTGGTTTGCTACTAAACTTGTCTTTCTGAACAGCTCACAAAAATTTCCGATAAAGCTTGCAAATTCCTTTGCTCAAAGCCTTGAGCGCTGCCCAAAAGGAGTATGCGCAGGGTCCCTTTGAGGATGGTGCTCCGAACAGGGCCCCGTTGTTCGTGAACAAGGTGGGGCTTGTTCGCGCTGTTGTCTGTTTGGGGCTTGGCAGGTAGGTTGCATGCTTGATTTACGTTCTGTCTGTTAACAACTTGCCTCTGAGTATTTGGAATCGGTATAAAGTGAATGTAGTGAGATACCATATGTTAATTCCAGTATGTGTTTTGGCTGATAAAAGTGAAAAGTGTAAGCTCTTTGTGAGATTATTACATATAAATGTGTTAAGGCAATTGTACGGGCAGTCTAGCAAAGCAGTAGCATTACCCATTAAGATTTTATCGAAGTAATGCAAATGTTATTAAAGAGGAAAAAATAAACAGAAGGTTGGGTAGCAAGATCAAACTATCTAGAAATCCAATCTCTGATCCTGCAAAGATTTTGAATGTTAAACTTTTTAATAAGGCTAAGAGATATTTAGTGTATGGCTGGTACATCAGAATTGCTATTTACTCTCTTGCTTAAGCAGATGTGTATATTCTACCACTACACGTATTTCTCAGGAAAATATAAGTGGCAAAGGAAAGGATGAGGTTCCTTGATGCTGTTCTCTTGATGCTTGATACAATCAAATAACCTCCAAATTTCCTGACGGAAAGACTGAAATTATTGAAGAACAAGATTGACTGAAATAAATGACAGTATTTTAAAATGTTAGCTAATATTGATGTTTCAGAGAAAAAATACTCCAAGAACCCTGCCCTGAAGAGTTGATTGATACGGCTGCCACAGGAGCCTGTGTGACACTGGATAAGTCACTTCAGCCATGTCAGAGGTGATCATTACTTTTATGTTACTCATTTTCTGGGTGCCTGACTGATGACTCTGATATGCAGAAATATGAGGCACTTGAAACTTCACTGTTACTGAAATCTTGATGTTTGAACTGGCTGCAGGCTTTCTGATGAAAAATTTTTCTGTTCGAAAATGTTGACTTGCCACAACTGAGATCTTCACAGAACTGTATTTTAACATTGAAGTTATAGTTATGTGATATATATATATAAATAAATATATATATATATATATATATAAAGGATGGAATTTCTGGAGGGGAAAGAAAGAGAAAAAGGGGGGGAGCTCTTCACTTTGGAATAATCAAAGCACAGTAAAGGCTGCAAAAATGAGAGACTCTGCATCTGCTCTGAGTCAACCCGAGCAAAACTTCCCAAATTAATGCTGTTATGTCCTGGGCTGATGCCTGTTACAGCATTGGCGGGGGAAGGAGGAGAGAATCTTTCTACATTTCCCTCTTTCTAAAAGCTTTTACAAAACACTTCAAAGGCTTTGGTTTCATTCCAGTGTGAAAGAGTGAAGAAATGTCTCTGTTTCTGTGGCAGGGGAGAGCGGCTGCTCTCTGGGTCCACTGGAGCAGCTCCTCTGGGCTCAGAAATGAGACACCCTGGTGTGCAGGAATACTTTTTGCCTCCTTTCCCTGTCTCTAAAATCATTAACATGTTGGCCTGTAAATGCTAGTGATGTGAGGCTATACCACACCTAGTGCCTTTTTAGTCACCAGACCGGTAACCCTGTCAAAGAAGGAAATGTGTTGGTGTGGTGCAATTTGTTCTCAGTAAATTCATGCTGGCTTTTTCCCATCACCTTATTTTGCTCTTTTCCGAGGCAGGATTTAATATTCCTAACCCATCCACAGGAGGGGTTCACCTATCCCCTTCTTAACACCAAGCGAAGGGGATTTTGTGGACACCAATCTCTGGACAACCTGTCCAGCTGCTTAACTCTTGTATAGATAGGAAGTGTCTAGCCAACGCGTCCGCTACAAATTTGGCTGATCTCTTTCTTCCTGCGCTGTCAGCGGATACGGAGAATAATTGACTGCTGCTTTCTTTCCATCAGTCTTCCATGTATTAGAAGACTAAACGCATTCCCTTTCAGTCCTCTTTTCTCTATGCTAAATAAGCCTGTTTCTTTTAACTTCTCCTCATAGATCTCATTTCCAGGCCTCTTGTCAGCTTCGTTGCTCTTTTTTGAACTGTCTCCAATTTGTCCATCTTTATTTTAGTCTGATGATCAAAATTAGACATAGTACTCCAGCTGTGGCCTCTCAAGTCCAAGCATGCAGGTCTAATGAGTTGTTATGCTTTTATACATACTATCATCCTCAAGAACAAATTTGATTCTTGTTAATTTTTCTTAATAACTTGACAAGCACTGAAAGTGGTCTGGCAGGTTTTTAAAACCCCAAGTAATCTTTCTGACACTTCTTGGAGTTAAGTACTAAATTTCTGCTTCTGTGTTTGTCTTCCTTGGGATCTCACAGGTTTTCCACAAATTCTTGAAGATGATTTTTAATGATTCAGATAATGGTTTGGCTACTCCCCTATTACTCATGGTGGATTCATCAGTTACTGCCAACCTGGATATACCCCTTCTTTAACTGTCTCTTTTCTTCTCCCTTGTGTTCCTCTCGCTTTCTTAAAATGAACTGCATTGTGTGTCTGATCATAATTAACTTCCTCTGTGAAGACTGAAGCAACAAAACCTTTGAATGTGCCTGTATTTCCCTGTGTCGCTTTAGCTGCTCTCCTTCTCTGCTAATGGACCTGCACTGCTTTCCTTTGCCTTGATAACATTAATAATATTTGCCCTTCACCTCACAAAGGCTGTGAAAGTAAATTAATGAATGTGTACGAAGCACCCAATTACTATAATAAAGAATACCAGGAAAAAGCCTATTGGGAAATGAACAGTACTTTGTGGCATGTGCGTGTTAAAGCCAGGTGCTCACAAATAAGAATAACACAAAATACTGACTTACTTCTCTGCAACTGAGTGCCAGCTCTTGCGTGCGCTGAAGGCAGTGAGGGTCCTCTAGCAAACTGGTGCGTGATCGTGCAGTAAGGACTGGATTATAACTCGTGTGCACAAGGGAGCAAATTAAGACAGCACAAGCAACCTTAGCTCTGGGGTTTCTTGGTCTATGAGTGCTCTGTGTTACGACTCTGGGTGCGGATGTGGAAGCTGAAATATCAGCGCTGCCTCAGATGCTTGGCAGTGTCTCATCAACACCCCGGCACTGAGTGCTTCCTGGCCTCCAAAAAAGTTAGATCTTTCAATCTTGCCTGTGTTTGTAGCCAGCATCCTGATACTTTGCCCCTTGTTTTTTGTAGTTTTTTTATCCATAGACGGAGAGAAAAATGTGTTCTTAGTGGTTAAATAAGTTAGTAAGAATTTCTAACACCCTCCTCCCTAGGGTATGATGGCTGCATAGGTCGTACCAGGCCATCTCACTGACTTCTGGAAACATTTGGAGATGGTAGTTGCCCTGCATGACTCATTGAGTGTACACAATGATATAAATTATGAGTGGAAATTATTTTGAAGTGGACTCAGGCCTCAAACTGAAATGGCACCATCAAGATGACTGGCAAAAAATGATCTTTGCAAGCTTTCCATTTTCCCAACTCATTTGCTTGAGATTACTGGGGACCAAAGGCCAGTTTGACATGATGTGACCCACAGCAACCCCTGCTGCAAACTGCAGAAGTTTCTAATGAGTTTTTATGGATTGTTTTGTCCTTGGAGAGCATTACTGTGCTGATACTCTGGCTGCCGTATGACTTGTACAACTTGCTGTTTCACGCCTTGTATCTAGCATCCTTTTACCCAGAGGGAACAATTTAAAGTAGACTGTGTTGGCTTCATACCAGCCAAGTTTCCCTACAACAATGATATATTTACCTGGTGGCTTACAGCAAAATTAACATATCCTTTTTTGCTAAAAAAGTGCAAATCACTAGAGTGGGTCCAGAACTGACCCTGGTTTTCTCCCAAATCATTTTTTTTCTCCTGTTGTCCAGTCTGGCTGCTGAGGATTTTACTCACCTGCTGTCATCTGACCTCTCTGCCCAAGAGTGTAAAATTAATTATACAAGCCTTTCTGCAGCTGGGTTCACTTAACAGCATGTCCATTCCAGCACTAGTTAGCCCAGCTTTGCACCAGTACTACCAGGAAACGTCTAAATAAGAGGTATAAAAATTTTGCACTCTGCCTGCTATAGGAATCGGCTCATTGCACATCCTCTTCTTGTCCTATACGTATAGCCTTTTGTCTCCTGTGTCCTTTCAACTTAATTTTAGTTTGCCCTCTACTTTCACCTCCATTACTGTGTTATACATGGGCAGTTGACTATGTGACTTAATCATAGCAGCCTTGTCCTGCTGTTTTACTTCAATCATCTCCCACCTCTCTCCACTGGGCTGACAAAGATACTTTCTCCTGCCCCACAGAAAACACGATCTAAAACAATATGATAGTGTTAGAGTTCTGCATGCATAATTTCAACAGCGTTCCATGTAACCAGTCACCTGGCTTCTCTTTTTAATGAAATTGCCCTTGTTATCAGCCTGTTTTCATTCAGACAAAAGGATTGCTCACAGCATGAGTCATACCAGACATTTCAGTAGCTCTGTCAGGAAGTCAGTAGTGATAATAAAAAGGGGTCCATCCAGACAAATCTTTGGAAATGTAATATTTAAGAGCTGTGATACTGCTGATAGCTTTCAGTCATTTTGCAGAACACTTTAAAAAAACAACAACACCCTCCCTACAAAACACTCCCAAAGCAATATCTTGTTCATTAATACTTTTGTACTGTTTTCTGCAGTGTTTGGTTGCATCCATTATATAACTCAAAGATTTCCCACCTTTTTTTTTTTTTTTTAAGTCTTCTACTTTAGGAACTTTCTTCCTGGGAAGAACAGCTAAAAACTCGGCAAGGTAAGTGAAGCTGGCTAACTTTGTGAGGCCAGAAACGAACCCCCTGCCGTAGCTGCAGGGTGTTAGTGCAGAAGCATCTTGCGCCTGCTTCTGCCTTCCTCTAGCTGGGTGAGCGCTGCTGCCTGCACAAGTAAAGGTGCTTTCTAGCCTTGTCCCCTCTTGTCTAAATGACAAAGGGATCATTACAACACACATGCAAGTGTGCACTGAAATCATCCATTGTTTTTTTTTCCTTTGTGTTTCTCTTCCGATGAGAATATTTTTTGCAAAGTCAACTGGCAATATCTACATCACTGTGAAGCTTTTCTGGCACTGCATTGGCTGATTGATGGCTGTGAAAATGCAGCATATTTCATTTTCTTTTTCTAGACATGAAGCCAGCTGCTAATGGTTTTCATGGGGTGAGGCTGGCAGCTGCAAGATCAGGTCTCAAGGCTCCTAAATGTATGTTTGCAGGAATGCCACCTGGGTTTTTGGCTGCTCCATTGCTGGTCGTTACTGCTCGTAAGAAGTAATCTAGGCGAAATGGAGGCTGTGCATGTCTGTAAATTCTAGAGCTTGATCTGGGAAACTGCAATTGTTAGTGTCAGGTGGAAGTGATCTAAGTGATGTTGAAATCTTTCTATATGCAATTAGGACTTCACTAGTCTGCTTCCAAAAACATGTTCAAGTCCTATGATTTAACAGTTGAAATTTCGTTTTATTCATCTGCCTCCTCAAATCAAATACATTAACTAACACATAAATATTACCCTCTTCATGTTAATTGTGAGTGCTTGCCGCAGGCTAAAATAAAGTGTGAACTCCAGCGCATCATTAGGCTGAATGAGAGCAGGGCTGTGGCTCTCAGCAGACACGGGCAGCAATAAGCAGTTTTCTCTTACAGGTCCTGACTAAAATCTGTGCCTAAATATTTGTGCATTTGATAGTATAAAATGGCCATTTGATTCCAACGTGTGTGTCTTCTGCCCAGCTTCCCTGGCTTTCATAGTCAGCTGGGCAGGGAGGCTGTGGAGGCCCCTCAGGGCCACATGGGCTGTCTTCATCAAACAAGATAGCCAGTACCTCTTCAGCTCCTTCTCTTTCCATAAAAGCCCTCTGCGACTGTAAAGAATGAGACTTGGTCCCATCTGTACATGTAGACGGCACATCCTTCTAAGGGGTAGAGGCAGGAAAAGCACAGGTAGGTACGAATGGGCTTTGGTGGTGCTGCGCTTTAGTCTCTGGGCTGACTTTTTACAAATCGGGCTGGATGCCTTATCTCTCCTGGAGAAAGAAAGAATCACCAGGATGCTTGGAAAAAAAAGACAGAGCTGTGAAAAGCTTTGCCATCAGTTTTGTAAGCTGCTTTGAAACAGGAACCATGGCAATCTGCGTTTGCATTTCCATTTTTGGAGTGTTTCACAAGGACGTAAATGGGAAAGAGAAGGGCAAAAGTGATCGGTTGTGTGGGAATTTCTGAGAGTGGCAAGCGAACTTCATAATTCTACAACTCATGCAAGTAAAAATTTTGCAGTGTTGGCCATCATATCCTACACACATCCTCACAGATGTGGAGAAAAATCCGCATCTACCAAAAACTGAACAATTTTAAACAGGAGAAACAGATTCCATAAACGGAAATACTGTAAATCAGAACCTTCCTTCCAGGTATGAAAGTATGGTTTTTGCTTGATTTCTAATCCATATGATCAACAAAAAACATTCATAACTGTTAAGAGGTTGAAAAGTAGGCCTACAGTTTACATCCCTTTCTCCCGTGAGACCCCACAGGTCAAATCCCCCCTCATCAGCGTGTGCCACAGAGGCTTTAGATAAGCAACTGGGGAAGAATAGCTGAACGGTGCAGGCTATTATCTCAAAAGAGTGATATTTACTGGATTTCTGCTTTTTACCTTTCTAGCTGACTCACAGAATTTCTTTTATTGCTGCGCATTTGTTTGTCTCCTTTCTCTAGCAAACACCATTGAACTGGCTGTGCACAGGTCTTATACACTTTTATCTAGAATTATCACCAAAAACCTTTTCAAGACCTGTTCACATGCAAATGAGACTTGCAGATTCTCGGGCACTGCAGTCCGTTAGTAATCCTGAGAATTAACAATAGAACTGCGTCAATAAGAGAAGGGAAAAGACTATATACTATCTGATCACAGGGTGACTGTTCCCCCTGTGAAGTGAAAAGGTACTTTCAGTGCTAAAAATACAGCACAGCAACAGTTAAATTAACGCTGTTGTATAGACCTCAGATTTGTGGAAGCAGAGGGAATGACTGTTAGGATAATCAGGGGAATGAAGAGCTTGCTTTATAAGTAGAGATTAAAATTAATTTGCTTAGCCTAGCAAAAGGGGGGCTGAGGAGTCATTTCATGTTGCCTCTGCAACATCAAGGAGGGAAGAAACTGTAAGCTAAAGGATAATGTTGTCATGAGAACGTCGGCAATGGGAACAACATCAATGAACAAACTTAGGGTGGAAAATAGGAAATTTGTATCTACTGGAAGGCAAAGATCTCGATCACTTGAAGAAACAGGAAATTGAGTTCTAGGATGGATTTGATCAGCTTCCGAAAGGAGTTAGATGACGTGACTGCCTCTAATAGCAAGGCACTTGGGCTGACCAAGAGCAATGACGTGGTTCATGCAGTTAAGGGCTTTTAAAATATATTTGAAGATACCAAAGATGCCTCCAGTGATGTTGGCTGGGGTCAGAGAGTTTCAGCAGAATGTTCCCTTTCTCTCTTGGATGTAAGACCAGACAGCTTTCCAGAGACTGAAAATGAATATGATGTATGGAATCACACACCTGGGTTATGTGGGTATATTTGAAGAAAGGAAACTGTATTTGCACGTTATTGCAGCTATTGAAGCAGCGAAGCTGGAAGATTCTGGTTCAGGGGATCAGAGAGGTCTGAAAGTTTTGGAATGAGAGCCTAGCCCTTACCCACCACAGGTTTGATTTAATAGCTAAAGGACACGTTGTTTATCGTATTTTACTTTTTTGATAAATTTTTTAAAAACTATTATGTTTTGTTATTTTATCATCAGTCATTGAATTATTGCTGGGATTTTTTTTTATATGCTCACCATCTTATCATAAATATCCTGGAACATAAAAATGTCTGATCTGTAGACTCTCACTATGAATAAATTAAACAGGATTTATGAGACTTATGATCTGTTCTTCCCCTGTTCTTTGGAGGGTTTTGTGAATGTCTAATGAAACCTCTTATTTCTTATTATGGAATTTTATTGCTACCATGTAACTGGGTTAATATAAGAAGTATAAATAGGGATATGTATTTTCCTGTGAGATGTTTTAGTATGGAGAACAGCATCTGAAGTTCAAAAAATATGAACTAAAGTACAGACTGTATTTCTTTCTCTGTAAATTGAAAGAAAAAACATTTCAAGTGCTGAAAAAAGTGATGGAGCGTGTGGGAGTTGTTCCCCTAAAGAGGCAACGAAAAAGATTTCTGAAGACAGGAGTTAGCTAGCATTCTGTTGCTTGGTCATCCTTTTTTTAAGCCATCTTGCTCTACTCTTTGATTACATCTTAGCAAACATCCTGAAATGCTGCAGTGTTTCCCAATGTCTCCTGATCGCCTCCACAAACTTTTCTGAAGGGAAGGAAAGGGCATAGAAAGCAAGAGAAGATGGAAATGTCTAATAACAAGGATATTTTGCCTTCTCATAGCTCTTCTTTTTGGTCCACAAGAACCTGGCTGATATTAATTCATGTAGATTGTGCCCCAGGCAGTAACCGTAATCCCCATTTACATGCAAAAAAATGGAGACATATTGATTAAGTGCTTCCCTGAGTGCCGGAGAGCAGGAGAGTTGCGAATACAAGCTGAATCCCCTGACTTGACTTTCTCCTAAGCATGAGCAAAAAAAGAAAAAAAAGAAAGAAAGAAAAAATCCTTGTTCTTTCCTAAGCCGCCTTCTCATCCTTTACATTCTTCAGAGTATTTTAACAGCATTTTCTATAGGAATGGGGTGGGGATAAGTTCACAGGCAGGGTAACTCGAAGCTCAGAATTTTGGAGTAGTAGTTCATTGCTCTCTGCACAGTGCTATGAGTGATGATCTTTTAGTGTCTTTTTAGAGTTCACGGAACATGTCAGACCCATTTTCCTCTGGCCCTAAATCTAAGATCTTAACAGGTGTTCTAAATTCAATGGGCAATTTATTTAAAAGGTTAAAATCACACTAGTCTGGAACAAAACTGTAATTTCCCATTGTTTATCACTGTTCAAGCCATCTTTGCTGCTCTGTGATGTCAGAAAGCGAGCGAGGGGGTTATTGTTGTATTACATTTCACTGCAAAATTCAGTCAGATTAATGACTTGAGGGTCACTTGAGATTTATATAATTTATATTGATGACTTACTGTTTAAAGTGTTTTACCAAATCAGGAAATAAATTGCAGGTTTTATAAAAATATCATAATTAAAAATTGACTTGTACTAAGTGTTGGCTTCAGGAATGTACATGAAGTTCAAGTATGATGGATTGTTTTGCTCAATGAAAGCTATAAAAAAAAAAGAAGATGCGATGATAAAAAGCATTTTTTAAGTAGCTACATTATCAATCTTCATATTGAGCCAAATTCTGCTTGCATTTCTTCTGTATTTTATAGAGTTGGGTCTGACCAGTTGTGGAAGGAGAGCAATATTTGTATTATCCTGAATAAATATTATGATATTTAAAATCAAAACATGTTCTTGAATTAAGTACAAAACTTGAGAAGCCAGAAATCAAAAACACTCGTTTTAGTTATTTCTTTAATATGACTTAGTCACTCCAGAATTTAGCAGACTGTCATAAATTTTTCTGCTATAGAAAGAAAAAAGGAAATCCTTTCCTCACATTAGCAATCCAAATATTTAGATGATGAATAGTATTTTTGCAGTAATTTGATTTGGGAGAAACAATGAAAAAATATGCAACAGGAACCCATGGCAAGTTAGGCTGGTTGCAATGTTCTTTAATTAAAAATAGGTTTGAGGGAAGCTGTTGAAATGAAAAAAATGAGCCACACTGCTCTTTATATCACTGGTATGTTCCCAGGGAGAATCAGTGGAGCTGGGCAGGACCAGTGGCCTTCAGTGTAACATCGTCCTGCAAGATCCATAACATGAGATCCACACCTAAGAGACTAGACAGGGTCTTCTGTTTTGTTTGGTACCAGACTAAAACTTAATTGTTTGAGCAGGATGCTGAGATGTGCAACATGACGGCTAAAAATTTAAAGTTCTACCCTGTGGTGACAATAGAAGGTGAAGCAAGAAGTGCGTTCCTACCTCTTTTCCCAGGAAAAAGGGTGCTAGGGGGAGGCAAAACGTCCAACCAGAGCCCAGAAAAAGCCTGAGCAGGGGCTGGAGGTGGAAATAGCGGATGGCTGGGGCAACCCTGGGCAGGGAAGGAGGGAAGCAGAGCCCCGGGAGGGCGAAGGACGGCCCCAAAACGGCTTGCTAACGCTCGTCTTCCGGTTACGGTTACTGAAGATGGGGCAACAGATGTGGTGGGCAGATGTGAAGCGCGTCCTTGGGCCGTCTCGCTTGTATGGGAGAGACCGCGCGGCTCCAGGAGCAGAGCTGGCTGGCGGCTTGCTCTTTCAGCCCCCGCCTTTGCTGTGACGCGATGGCGTGCGCGCGGCAAGCGGCGCTCGCTCGTGATGAAGTCACGTGGTCAGCCAGGAGCACCTTGCAGTCATGCAATACAACGGCCGCGCGAGCACGGGGAAAGACGCCTTTCTGATGCCCTGTCGTGAAACGGCTTTGAGGTAAATCTTGATCTGTATGCCAGATAGCTGTAATCAGAAAAATGAAATTCTCCTTGATGGCTACTTTCTCCGCAGGGTTGAAGCCCAGCCCGTGTTTACGTTGACATCTCACCCCGCCGAGACCCCACAAAGTGGAAATTCTGAGAAAAACCGGAACAGGATGGGAGTTTCTGTGAATAACGCTGCGAGTACAAGGCAAAAAGAAGAGCGCTCTGGTAAGGCATGTAAAGCTTTTAATGGACGTTCACGTAAACGTAAGCGAAGCGTTAAGGCCCACAGACAGGTTTTACCCAGCGGCTGCCCTGTGAAAGCCTTTCCGCGAGGTGACGCTTTTGTAGTCGGCTTCGCTGCTCCTCCGCGGCTTCGCCGGGTTTCGCACGAGCACGCACGCACTGATAAGGTTTCTGGGCCTTTATTTCCTGCTTCCCCGAACCATGCGCTAGTGGCAAAATGATTATCGATAACATCTTCCAGATGCGTGATCCAGGTTCCAGAAATAAATAACTTGCTGGTTTCCCTTTTGAACTCGCTCACAGGGTTGCTAGGGGTCACCAGAAAGAAGCAGAACTTGCTGTTTAATCTGGAATGGTTCTACATTTATCCGGTGTTTCTCAGCTGGTCTATTATCTTGTTTTCAAGAAACAAGACAGATTGTTTTTCTACAGATGGGCAGGTATTTCCTACTAATGAAAATGGTATTACAGAAGGCCCATGTTAAAAAAGAGGCTTCATGCAATTTCCCTCTCGCATAATCGCATGGTAATACTGAACAGACTCTGTGATTTGAATTTTTACTCCAAGCTTTATTCTTTATCAAAGGGTGTTTGAAGGGAGGGACAGCTTGCTCAGGAGCAATGTAAAATATTTTGATATAATTTGAGAAACAAGAAGAAAAGGACTACAGGTAGCATTGGTGAACAGTGGGCATTTAAGGATTAATTTGCCTCAGTGCTACTGCATTGCTCTATATCCTGTGCTATTTATTCTTAGAGCTGAGCAAAAGTACATTTTTCCTGTGAATACTCAGTCAGTGGTCGGTTTGACTTTAATGAAAGCCAAGAACAAGTTTGGAAAAAAGGTTATTTACCAAAATACATCTATTTGGGTATTTTTCCCGTGGTTTGTTGCCTCTCCCAGGAGGGGTCAATGCTGTGTTTCGAAGCCGTGAGAGCAACGACCTGCCTGGGCTCAGTGAAGCTGCGAGCTCGTTCCTGGCCTGTGCACGTAAGTGCGTTTTCTTCCATGCTTTGTCTCGTCCTCTTTCAGCCTAAGCAGAAGTGACATTGGTTCCCCACCACCACCTCCAAATGTATATATTTTATACCTCGGGAAAACCTCGGGAAATAGAACCGCCCCTCGTATTGATTTTGCTTTTATATAATGCCTTTTCCCCAAATGGCTGCCAGAATGAGCTTTTAAAATCAAAACTGTATAGAACAATAATTTCTACAAAAGCAGAGCAACAGGGCAGCAGCTTAACAGTGCACTTTAGCGCTCGACAGCACTTTAGGGATCGCAGGCGGTTTTAGGGAGAAGGAGTAATCCCGAGGCCATGAGCACGCCGCCCGAGCGCAGCGCGCGGGGAGGCGATGCAGAAATGATCGGGGACGTCTGCGCAAGCCTTTCCCCAGCCCTCGAAGATAAAACATGCCCCTTCTCCGAAACTCTGCCTCTCCCTGATGCCGCCTCCCCTTCTCTCCTGCCCGCTGCAGGAGGCTAAGGAGCATATCGATATCCTTAATTGCAATGCCTGTAATTCCGATGGTAAAATTACGATTTTTGTAAAACATGGATTAGGTTATGTTTATCTTAATGCAAAATACCCAGTTCCCCAATGCCCTCTCTTAATCACAAAACGATAGAGAATAGAGGATATTCCATGGATTTTTTTCCGGAAAAGGACTGTTGATTAAAAAAAAGGCTGAAAATCAGTGTGCTAGAACATTGCTTCATAAGCACAAATAAGAATAAATCACTCATTTCCGCATTGTTGGTGACTCACAAACAAGTATCATTACCAATATTGAAACTTACTGCCCCTTTTATTTAGCCTGTTCATTCTTCTAAAAAATATATGCTTGGGTTAGAGCTGGCCAGGAATTTTAAATGCTGATTTTTTTTTTCTAAATGCCATTAAGGAAACTTTTGATAGAAATGTGCAAGTTTTGAGAACTTTTTTGGCACATCTTAGGAAGAGAGGCTTTTTGGAGACTCATGCACATGGGCATATGGTTTTGACCAAAACCACGTATCGATCGATCTATTGAATGATCGATCTATCCACCTATCTGCCTTTAGTCTCTGTATTAGAAATGATTTTTTTTTTGGATATATAACAAAATGAACATTATACCAGAGAAGGAATGAGCCTGCTGTGCATTGGAGTTCTTGGCACCTTTGCAGTAAACAAAGACATGGGAGACTGACACCGCAGCCCCTTTGCTAAGATGTATTTAATTGCTAATACAGAGTGAAGCAGCTCAAAGAAGAGCACTAAAGATATCCTGCCCCGGCGTAATCGATAGCCCCATTCTGAGGGCACTTGTCTGTGACAGAGGAGATTGATTCAGCTCCTGCATCCCCAAACAGAGCATCTTTCCTGTCTGAAGTGATTAACAGATTATCAGGCTATCAGTTAGCACTTTGGGCTTTTCCCAGTTTTGTCTCAGCGGGCAAGTAAATTTTCAAGTCGTTCTTAAATTGTTAAAGCAATGAGATAGAAACAAGCTTTGTGTTTGGATCAGCAGCAGTCACTGAAGCTGAAGGAGGGTTAGCTTTGGGAAGTCCTGTGGTCTATAGACTGTTGTGCAGATGATCACAGTGCAAAGTCGGGCTATAACAGCTGTGAGTCTGATTAAATTCGGAGGCAAAAATCCAGTTTAATGGCTGGATTGGTACTGTGTGTTTTATTTGACCTGCGTCGTTTTTCTTGTAGCATTTCTACAGCACTAATGTTAATTAATGTTAATTAACTAAATAATTACATGCAACAACAATAACAGTAGTGGCAAAAACAGTGTTTCCTAGGCTTGCGTACACACGTGGCCATCTGTGCTGCCTTTTGCAGGACTGCCACGTGTTTTGGTTTTATGTTCAGGGCTAGTCTCATCGAAAGCAACATAAGCATTAACATATGTGGAGGTTGTCAGGCTCATACCTTATCCCCGTGTGCTGACCAGCTGCAGGGTTTTAAATCTGAGGCTGGAAGAGTCTTCAGAAGACCTATGCTTAACTCCCGAGGAGGGATTTCTTAGCAAACGTGGTTAAAAGAAGCCATAATAAAGTTCCCTGCTTCAAGGGTCATAAAATAAAATAAAAAAACAGACTTGAGAAGATAGCTTCTTTTCAGCTGACCTTTGCATATGCAAATGCTGCACCTAGTGTCTCTGCCTTCAACCTTTCGGAGCTATAACGAGGCTCCCTCAAACGCAGGTCTTTGACCTCGTGAGAGCTCCTGCCCCAGCATGGTCCTGAGCTAGAGGAAGCCAACCAGGCCTGGCCTCCAGGGCTCCCTCGTCCCTCGGTCCTTGCCGGCGCCTCCGGAGGGTGCTTGGTATTCTCCGGAGGCAACCTCAGCCCGCAGACAGGAGATGAAGTTGTTTTGAAACAGCAGATGAACATTGTCAGAAGTGTATTAATGAGAGCAAGTGTCTACACGCCCATGCGAGGAGTACACGTAATAACCAACAGAATGAGAAATGTTAACGGGTAACGGACATTATGAAGTAGCGGGAATAACTGGCTGATTTTCAAAACTAGGATGTCAATTACTGGGGAAATGTGAAAAAGGAAGAAGTAGTGGAGGAATGAGGGTGGGTAGAAGATTTATGATTTATGTCAAAGCTATTTGTGTTGCAAGGCAACAATAATGTCAAGAGGAGAAAACAGTCGTAAAGTTTCTTTGGGAGATATATAGCTCATGCGGGATCGTAGTCTGCAACTTGAATCCACGTATCCTGAAGTACATCTGTATCCTTATGCCTAATGCCCTCATGCAAGTGCGTACTAGGGACAGGGATTGAGTTGAATTTCAGCTCTCTGCATCCAAGACTAAGTGCTTCCGCGTGCCCGTAGTCTTTGACCTCTTGTCTGGAACGATATCTTAAGGATATATAAAGCCTTAGGACCTGCAGGGTGTATTGCAGCAGGTGGTCTCCCCTGGTCCTGCGCTCGGAGATAACTGCAATATCCGCAGAGCTGGGGCTCGCGCGCTGCCCCGACCTGCCAGGCAGCGCCGCTGCAGCTGGACCAAGCCCAGCTATTAGAGGATACAGCAAATGCATCCCGTACTCCAAACCGGGAATGCTATTTGAAACGGGAGGATCCCTATGTTAAACAGTTAAGAGTGAGATTTTCAAAGGATGTTATAGGAAAAGGAGCTCAAACGCTTCGGGAATGTTATGGGATGTGGGTGGATAACTCCCATGGGTGCTTATAAGACTTTTTATTGGAGGAAAAATGAACTTTGGGGGTGATTACAGGCTAGTTAAATTACAAGGATAGCTTTCTTTTACCTTCATTTTTATGCTGCTTTGTATGCATTCAGAAAATGAAATTTCCACATATTTTAGCACTTGAAAGATGAATTGCAAGTACATTAGGGTAGGAAATAAATAGCCTCTTCTTCATTTTGCTTTTACTCCTTGCAAAAGAGAAACAAGTATTAATTAGATTTCATCCTGTTTATGTCTTTGTTGCCAGCTCTAATCTTAACATCTAATAAAAGAACAGAACAAATGGCTCTATGAATTTTTTTCTCTAACCCATTAAGAACAGAGCTGATGATAAGGTAGCCCCAGTGAATCCAAGTATCTATGCTGTACTGAGGGAGTTTGAGTCACAGTCAACTAATTTTATAGCATAGCCATAGTTGATGATAAAGCAAATAATTGGACGAAAGGGACAAAGAATACTATTAAAAATAATCTCTGAAAGATGTTTGCGAGTCTGCCTGTTCCAGTAGCTGGACTAAATCAACAAATAAGATATCTAACTAATGCAGTGAAGTCTCATAATGCTACTACAAAAGGAGAGATTCTTTTAGCCAGAAATTTTTAATTATTGAGTTATGAATAACAGTGTTAGTTTAACTATTCACTTAGTTTAACTAGTCACTTCCTCTTCATATAGTTCCCTTTCACCCCCTTTCCTCTTCATATAGTTCTGTAGAAAGTCAATGAGATAAAATTCCATGGAAAGTTCAATTTTGCATGACAGCAAAGTATGATTTTAAGCTGAGATGAGAAACAAGCAGGAGCTGACATAATGAAGGATCCTTTCTCTAAAGGACTGGTATATTTTCAGATCCCAAGTCATTGGGATCTGAAGTCATCTTCAAATTTACCATTAACGTTCATTTTAGTTCTATTAACTGTGGAACTTTGGAGAACCATTCCCCCAAATTCATGTAATCGTCTAGATGCTGTCTGCAGACCTTTGATATCTGAAAATAGTGAACACAAGCTAAATGCAACATTATCAGCCATTTAAAAAATGAAGAGAAAGCAAGAGTGTGACTCTGGCGCAGGAAATGTTATGCCATTTCTTATCAGCATAAGAAAGAGGGAAGGCTGTGGTACCTACCAGCTCATGGAACGTGCAAGAGCTACTGAGCTGATGAGGCATTAGTGAGACACTACATGAGGGACCATTTACTGAAACTGTCAACACACAGAGCTGTCGAGGGACAATGGAGTTGTAAAATGCTCCAGCTACCACGGGAGATACATTACATTATTGTGGTATGCAGATAAATTGCTATCCGGCTCATGGAAGCTGCTTTGTGAACAAAATAGGGGAATAAGATAAACTCGCTTTCAATCGATGAATTAATGTAAAACCAGCAAAAGGAGTGGAGCAGACTACTACGATCCCTCAAATATATCAGGCAATCAATTTTTTTCCTTTCAAAATGTAGAATATTCCCATGTGGCTCCCAGTGGATGCCATGCAGAGTGAATACAGCAATCAAAGTAATAGACGTCAGAATAATCAAAGTAATATGTGTCAGAAAGAAGCAAGTGAGTACATACATTCATTAAGTAAATCTCCTAAGAGCTTAGCACACAAAGCTCTTTCCAGAAAAGCTGTACAAACAATTCCATGCATTAGCACATGGTTTTACTGGTGTTTCAAAGTCAGATGAAAAATATTTCGGATTTCACGAAAACTATAAATAGCCTCTAGTTAGGACAAAACACACAGTGTAGCAGCCACAATGAAGTTGATAAAGGTCATAACTGAAGTTAAACTGAACTACTTCAAACTAAAACTTAATAAGCATATAACAAGTAATGTATGCCGTCAACTGAATGTTAATGTTAATACTCATTTTTACAGTGGACTGGGCATCAGCAACAGTCAGCACTAAACCTCTACCTGTGAGGTGGCAAGACAGAGACTTTATCCATGAGCAAAGTAGCCAAAAAGGCAGAACAAAACCCCAGGAATGTCCAAAGATACAAACTTGTAGACAAAATTTGACAAATCTGTAGTCAGACTGCCTTGAGAAAATTTACCAACAAATTCTTTATTTAAAGAAATACAGACCAAATCCATCCAAAAACCATTAAATGCCACTTCTCACAATACTCTCAGGATTTTGAAGAAGCAAGCCAGGCCACAAAAACATTGAGGGAAAGGTATTGGAAAGAAAGAGTCGATTCCAAAGCCAGCTAACGTGAGCAGGAATGTTTTATTAGGCTACAGATGTGGTCTAAAAAGAAGTAGGAGAAACAGGAAAAGAAGTTCAGTCTCTAATGAAGTCAGTGCAGGAATGACCTGTATTGGTATGATAAAGTACATAGAGCATTTTGGAAATGACTAGATCCTTTTCTGATTGAAATCAAAGGCGATTTGGGGGAAACTTCAAGTTTTGGCCAGCTGAAAAATGTCAAGCTGTTTAAAGCCCACTGGCATTATTTAGTGTCTGCCTGAGTTTGGGTGTGTGGCCATTTGACTTTAGAGTCTATGAGCAAGATGACAAAAGGTTCGACATTTCATTACGCTCTTATTTCCTGCACTGGTTTGGTTTCGGTTATGAGTTGTGCTGTGGTTACTGGGGCTGGGGGTGCTCGTGAGGCCTCAGCACGCGTCTCAGCTCTGCTGGAGGATTTTGGTGTGACCTTGAGCTGGCCACTTTACGTCTCTATCCCGTCTGTAAACTAGAATGATGATGTTTCCTCTCCACTGCAATTTGTCATGTCAATTTAGGAACAAACACTGATTTGTCTTGAGTACCTGCAACTCCTATTGATTGCAAAGGAAGTTAGATGTATACAATACCTCTTAGGATTTGGCATTTGGAGACAAAATGACTTTGAGGAACTGGGCTATTAAAGCAAACATTTTGGCAACAAATGTCCTATACTGTTATGAACGGTGTCTAATAAAGTGATCCTCAACTTTAGTATAGGACAGAGTAATAAATAGCTGTTAAGAAGTTTAAACAACGTACACATTTGCGTTCAATGGGACATAGGCAAACCCTGAGAGATGCAGCAGAAAGGGAGCCCTCTTGTACCAAACATATTTTGTAAGCCTGTATAACCTTGCAAATAATGATTAAATGTCATCAGAATGTTGAAAGGCAAATGAGTGAGCTAAAAATTATTTGCCTACCAAATTTCAAAGCCCTGGAATTCAGTAGTGACATACTAATGCTGCTCAAAAATGTCAGAAACACATTACAAGGTAAAGGAGGTACCCCTCATCCCCAGACTGTAACAACTCCACCACTTATAAGTTCCTTATAAAGGAATTATTTCTGCAGCAAAGATGACCCTGTTGTTTTTCAGATAAAAAGGAGAAGAATGGAAGAGTTATCAGCAAACAGAAATCACTGTACAACCCTAGCTGCTGGCTTTGCTTCAACTGTATATGATCAGATAAGATCAAATTTCACTCTTAGTCTGAACAATGCAAGCTGGATTAATTCCAGTCGATGAAGCCAATGGAGTTACATTGTGTTGACAAAAACTTAAATAAGAAAGAAAGAAAAAATGTTAACCCGTAAACAACATTTGATTATTAAAAGCAGCATCAGAAGAGCAATATGCTGTAAAGATTGTTTGTCTGTCTTTGGCAATTGTTAGTGTTTATTTGCCATGGCCAGAGTGTCTAGGTCTTCCTTCTGTAAGAAAGCACTCTGTACGGTACTTTTTGCGTGCACGGTGCTATAAACGTCTGTTGTGCTTTCCACAGCAGTGAAGACACGGAGCCAGAATAATCCCCAATGTAATTGCTAAAATTGCTGGAATGTCCTGGGCCAAAACACAGTCACGGCCCAAGAGCTTGATCCCTGCAAGCTGTTACCAGGCTGAAGGGCTGGGGACCACGCGGCCAGGCTGGCCGGGAAACATTTTTTTGACTCATGCAGATTTTTGCTTAAAGCATGGAAAGTTCACAGCCCGTTGGCATTTTTGCTTAGATGGTGGAAGCTCAAAAACGAGATCCCGGGTTGCGTATGAGTAGTACGCAATGCAGATTGCATACTCCTTGGCTTTGTATTCACTCCCCTAGGGAAAGCAAGACTAGGGGTTGTAAAATTACAAGAGATGCTGAATAGTCTTTATCATGCTAGATTATTCTCATTTACTTTCCTAAATCAGATCATCCAGATCTTTGGGAAGTCCAGAATTTTTTTTCCACTGACTGTGGGATTCCCCAGGCACCCGACCTTCCCAGGCCTCTCTCTCCTCCTCTTTCTTCACTTCAGCATACACTGGCATTTGTCTTAAGTGTTTCAGAGTTGAGGAAAATCCACAGGAGTGAAGTTGCAAACAGTTATTTGTGTCTGATTTCACTGTATACCTAGCACCTTGCAGCAGAGGTCCGTTGGATTTCAGGAGCTTCCAGGGAAGGCTGGTAGCTCTGCATGAAGCTCACATTAAAATTCAAACTTTTTCGACGGTATGTTACAAACAGGCTCCGGGGGGAAGGGGAGCAATTCCATCCTGGTGATGAAGTTACAGGCAACCATCTATTTTAAGATAAATACTTCTGTCTAGAATACATCTATAAAAAAGCTATTGTCTTTTTCTTGTGATTGACTTATTTACAGAATTTCACGGGAGAAGAGTCTGACAAGCTCTGTGTTGTGTCAGCCCTCCCACATGTATGATTCACTGAGTTGCTTTTGTGTCTGACGCCTTACTTAATCTTCTACCAGGGAGCAGCTACGGGCACTACTGGTAACCCTTTCATGCTTCCCAGTCACAAGAAATGATGTAAAACCCCCAAATAAAGAGAATAACTGCAGACACTGGGAGCTTCATTCCCTAAAATAAGACTGCAGAAGAGGATAAGGGAAGTTCTTCCTTGCTCTTTAAAGGACTTTTCCACCTCCTTCTCCTTAATGAGGCATCTGCAAAAAGCTGTTTGGTCAGACGTTCCTTATTCACAGATAAATTCTTGTGGGATTCGTAGATTTGTTATACTCAGAGCATAAAAGTAAACAGCATATGGCTTTTTTAATATCCTTATAATGTCACATCGCAATCTGTCAGAATGTAAACTTTTTTAAGCCGTTTCCTTTATTTGGGGTTTACACTATTAAAAAAAAGCAAGTCTTAAGAATCCTTCTGAATTACCTAAGAGACAGCAAGCCAGTTCTTAATCCTTGGTCTGTATTCCCAGTTTAGTAAATATGTCTTTGCATATTACCTTCAGTAATGAAAATACAGTGGAAAAACAGTTACTTTGTTACTAGGAGTTAAAAGGTCATTTCCCCTTGATGAAAAGCTTGTTCTATCAGATAAGTAGCTGCTACACTCCATAAAACTGGCAACCCTTCAAAAGGTTTTAGAAATTAAAGGCATAGTTTGAAGATAAAGAGGATAAGGTCATTTGCCTTGTGTTTAGTCCTGCAAACCTTTCTGGGTGACCCTTTGATATTCAAATGAAGAGTGCTTTAAATTGTTTTATCTTCAGACAGCTAATGAGTGCTGGCTGACAATCCCTTAAAACTAGTTGAAATTCTGCCGTAATTAAATTTTGTAAAATATTGCAACAGATTTCCATTAAGGGGGAGTGCCACCAAATAGTTTACCTAGGCTATAACCATAATCACTCACAGTGCTACCTTTTGGTCCTGTGGCTTTTCCCATTATTTTTTACCCTGCTTTTATTAGCTGAATAATGTCTAACATGATTTCTAGTGTATCCCTGCAGTGGATTAATAAAGCTCTATAAACAAACTACATATGTAAAATCTATGTCCTCTTAGAATCCTGTGCTAGAGTGGAACAAGACTTGCATTTAATATGTACGCTAGTAGAAAAATTACTCTTGAACCTTTTACTGCCAGAGACTATATAACTGTATTATTATATGCGTAATTAACTGATCTATAACATTGCTCTAATGTATGGTGTATATGTCTTTTCTTAGAGGAATAGATTCTTATTTTAAAGCTTTTTCTTCTTTTACGGTTTGTTTCATATATTCCATTTATAGGAAAATGTTACGAATATTCCTTAAATCACTTGCAATTTTCTTGTAGGAAGTAAGAATCTTCAGAGGTTTGCAATTTCTCTAGCTAAATAAGAAAGAAAAGTCAAGCAAAATCCTCTAATGGACATAGTAAGCATTGTGTCCTGCAAGCGTGGTGGGTTATCACTGTGAGCTTTTACGTTACCTTATAAGTTGTTTATTTTAACCTTACTTCTATTCTATTTTGCATACCCTTTCTAATAACAGCCCTCTGTTACTCTAAGCCACATTCAAAAGTGAATGAAAACAAGATCATCTCAGTTTAAAATGCACATGAACTCTATCCCCCAGGGACTATCAAATAATTAAAAGGTACAAAATCCTTACCTAGTGGAGCAGACTCTGTGCTAATGGGCAACACGGGGATCCAGCAGAGGAAGGCAACAAGCTGGAGATGCTGGTGGGAAGGTGAGGGCTGCTGCATGTTGTCCAAGAGAGGCTTTATCCATACATCTGCAGTTCCTTAGAAGTTAACTTTTGAAGTACTAAACTTTGCAGGAAAAGACATCAGCCTGGCTGCCTGTTTCGATTTTTTTTTTTTTCCCCTTTTCAGTCAGTCCCTTCAGTCCCCTGGAGAGGACTTAACGTGTCATTAATCCCCAGCTTTCCAAGAGGAAAGCCCTCCGGCTACTCACTCACCCCCCAGGCACACACAGATGAGCCGGGAGCACGTGTTCCCGCAGCTGCTTGCACTGCAGCTGCCGGGGTTCGCACACCCGCAACAGGCGCACGCACACACGCACACCGGGCGAGAACAGCACGTACAGCCGCTCTCAGGGGTAGGAGGTCATCCCGCAGAAATCAGGATTGTGACCCAAACGCTTTAAAGCAGAAAACGCTAACTTCACATTGTTGCAGTCATAGCTGGCATCAGGTTTATATAAGAAGAGGTTAAAAATATTAAAACATACGCATGCAAGTTTTTGGTTTTTCACTTCAAATTCCTGGTTTTACCGTTACGCCAAGCTCTTACAGAACTGCTCTGCGCGGCCCAAACAGCGGTTCTGAAGGTTTGTGTCGTTGTCTGCTGGTCTCTGCGGTAGCATTTGGACTGCCAAACCGTTGTGAAAAATGAGATGTATTTTCAGCAGGTTGGTTTATCAGCAGTAATAACATACATGGAAAAAAGACACAAATAGTATTGAAAGAATTTAATCATTCATGTTTCTGAAACACATTTTTCCAAAGTTTTATCACATTTGAAAGTGCCATGTTGATATGGCACAGTTCATTTGTACTACTTCTATTCAGTGTGAACAACATTTATTGTCAGCTTAATGGGTAATATGAAGAATTTACTATGAAATCTCATGCTATGCTCTCATATTAATGGCATTTTATTTAGAATATATTGTATCCCCACCCTCTGTTTCGTGTTTTCCATACCTGCCACTACTTCTTTTCTTTGAGTTGTCAAGTTTGATTATTTTGTGTCTGCTTGTTTAAGTGAAGATACTGTGAACTATCTGAAAACACAAAACCATGGAAGTCTGTAAACATTCCATTCAAATCAGGCTAATCACTGTGAGGAGTATGCTGTTTAAAAGCATAAACAAAGCTATTAAAAACATTTTCCCATACAGCCGAGGAGTTTCAAATACATTCATTCAGCTTAACTAAATCCCTGAAGAAGTTTTACGACTGGATTTGTTGGGAGCAACATAGGTTGTTTCAGAAGAAACTCTTAAATTTTTTTTTTTTAATTTTAGATTTTGATATTGCAAAATCACTGCTTATAACAGTCCCATTGGATTAGCCATTTCATAGGCCTGATCTATAGCCCTTTGACTCCTTGGAAGTCTTTCCACTGGTTTTACTGACCTTTGCATTATATTCCCTGAAGTTCAGAAAAGTCCAAACACTTTCTTTCTGATTTTTTTTCTAAGAGTTTGTCATCCATTTCTTGAGTACAAATGCATGACAAATTACAAAATTCCATTTTATTTGAAACAGGGCAGAAATTTTTCCTTTACATAGCTTTCTCAGGTGATGCTTGAACTTATATACAGCAGTTTCTGCCTACTCACAAGAGCGCAGTCTTATCTGACTAAAAGGCATCACTCTAACATTTAACTTCATGGGTTCATGAAAAAGACTGAAATCCATTGTGGGCTGGGATTTATCCTTCTAGGGAAAGCCTGGCAACCAAAAGCAACAGAGCAAGAGAGCTTTCTGCAATCAGTCCATGCATAATTGGTCTTTTGGATATGGAAAGCAAAATTAACCAGGCCAGAAATCTTATGCCAAAATTATTCAGGACCCCTACAACTGGAGAAAAGGGATGCTTTTGTTGGTGTGCTTATCCCCTTTCCTTTTTTCTTCTTCGGCAGGTTTTAATCAAGGGGTGTCCTTGAAGGTGGTTACTACTGGTAAAGATGAAATGAAGCTTCCCATTGCTTCCTGCAGCTCTGAAGGACAAATGAACTCAAGGTTAGCTAGACAGCGAGATGCAGGTATTCCCCATCTCCCAGTCTCCCAGCCCAAGACAAGGCTTCAACCTTACAGTAGGCAGAAAAATAGTGAACAACACCATCTCCCTTCCCCCCAAATATTAATCCAAAAAACGTGGGAAATTAAAACCATGGAGAACATGCATAAAAATATTGCAAAATATTCTCACAGTCTCCACACCATTAACCTCAGTAAGAGGGAAAGCTAAAACTCCCCAGAAAGTTACTGTAGTCGAGTGTGGATAGCGAATATTTGAAGCAATTACCTTCCCCGTCTATACAGAAGATGTACACGGCACTGCAGGCTTGCACCAGGCTGTCTCCTGTGACACTAATTTTGAGTAGTAGGAATGAACATGGGGAGTTAAAAACAAGCCAAAAGTCACAGCTGGGAACTGGCAGCAGCATTTCAGACTAGTACTTAGGCCAAAAATTGTTTGACGGATACGCATGTTCGGTGTTCACATCTCTTCACTGTACTTTGTGGGAAAGAGACTGTTTGCCTGAAACAGCCCACCCTGCAAATTAATGTTATCCTGCCGGGAAACTGCGAGATGATTTCTGCTGGCTCAGTGACGGAGAGGACTGGACGACCCACGTGGATGTAGAAGAGGTAGGAGGAAGTCTATGAAAGGGTTATTAAGAGCAATGATGCTTGGGGAGAAGGCTTTCTGAAACTTCTTGTTTCCTGAGATGCAGAACTAAACCTTAGGGTGGGAGTGAATGATATAACATGGTAATAAAAATGCTGATGCCTTGAAGGCCTCCAGAGACTCCACGTTTTGGCACTTGGTTCCAAATATTAGATGCCTGAGTTCCTGGGGTAGTGTAGGAGGAGGGTTAAGCGCCTAGGAGTAACACCCAGAAACGCTGAGCAACAGGGAAATTTTGAGTCCCATCACTCGGGTGTCTTCTTAAGGTCATGTGGAAGTGTCCGTCTACCTGTATCCCCTCAGGAAGGGAATGAGAGAGGAATAACTTGTTTCTTTTTTTCAAAAATCGAGCATGGCTAACACTTTGCTTTTGCAACCCAGGCAGCAGACAGGCTGTGCAGTCCTTTTAAGCACCAACACTCTAATTAGAGATGGCTAAAAATGACAGTCCGGGTTTGTTTCTTTCCAGTTCCTGCGAGCATTATCCTCACGATGCGGCTGTCCCTCGGGGTCGCTTTCTAGGCATAGAAATGATTCGATATTCATGGGGCCAGCGGGAGCATCATCCTGCAGACACTCACACGCTCCTCGCAGGACAGAGTGCTTTGGAGGGAAAAGACATCTTCATTTAATGTTATAAAATTCTCTGGGAGTCTAAACTTACACGTTTATGCATGCCAAAACCCTCCTCTGTGTATTTTTGTTTGTATATTTTATCCGATAGAGAATACCTACATGGTCCAGTGACATGAATTAAAACCCTTGTGTTCCCAGGGAAATGCCTTCCTCATTGCTATGGGCAGGAAAAGTGACATAATAGCGGCACTAGGCTCCAAGGGGATTTAAAATAAAAACTAATGATGGCTACAGAGCTGGCCTGCTCCGTCAGGAAGTTAGCAGCAGGGCTGTGGACATCATTTTAGCTTCAGGTATGAAATTCTCTCTCTCTACTGGCGGCTCCCGTTTCTCATAGTGACCTCTATCCATGTATTGTAGAGAAGTGCTGGGTGTGCTTATTATAACAAAAGTACAGTATTCACACACCGTGTGAACCTAAACAACTGCTCTCTATCTCACCACCATCATTTCAGGATGCACAAGTGAATGAAATTAAATGGGAAGCACTTCATCTCATCTTATGCCTAGTTTGGGGAAAAAACAAAACAATGATCATACAATGATTAGGGTTTGTGTTTTCCTTTTTTTTAGTCTAGTGTATAGCAGACCTTTGACTTTACAGAAGTGCCTTCATTTTCATGAATCTGATTCTTCAGAAAATAACACAAAGAAGTAGCACATGTAATTTGCAGGACCAAACTCTTCATTGAAATGAGGACTAGATGTCATTTTTAGGATGATACTTCAGTATACAAAAGCATACCGTTCTCCGCACAGCTCTTGCAATGTAAAGAATGATTTGTACCTTTGATCATTTAATGCATTTATATTTCAGCTTCTAATTCTCCGGTGGAAGAGCCCTGACGGCTTTCGGTGCGTTGCTCCTCATTAGCCAGTGGGCCAAAGTTACGGGCTTTCAGACTCCAAAGAAGAGATGAACTGAAGAAATGCATTCATTAACTCCATTTTTTTAAAGGAACAGAGAGGAGGAGTGCTTGGGCAGGAGTCCATCAGAGAAACTACACCAGTTCCTTGCTCACAGGGGCCCTTGGGGTAGATTGAGGAGGAGCGTGATCCTGACCTGACACGGGGCACCACAGCGCTGGGGCATGGCCCCACTGTTTCGCCACGCTCACCACTGCAAGCCGCAGAGTCCTGTTTCAGAAAAGCATATGATTTCCACAAAAATCGGTGGTAAGGAGGCTAATTTTTCAGAAATCTTTTTATTCTTAGTTCAGCTCAATATTTGTTTCATTTTTTGTGAGCCGCCTTTGTGCCTGAATTGATCATGGTCCTGTCTTCCACGAGGAACTGCTTTCACTTTTGGGGACATAGTTTATTGTTCAGCTGGGGCAAAATGAAGTACCTGATTGAAAAAAAAAAAGCATTTTCATTGTACTTCTGCAAAATAAAGACGAGTAAGTACGAAAATATCACGATACTCTCCTGGAGCCCAAATTCTCAAAACGCTTCGATGTCTGAGAACCGGTCCAATAACACAGGCTATATTAGGCAAAAACAATTGGAGTTTTTCTGACAAACTTCTTTGCCTGTTCTGACACCCTCTCCAGTGGTTTCAAGTTAAATTATGTAAGTCTTTCCTTAACTGGTTAATAAAAATAAAGAGGAAGAAAAATGGCTCCTCATAGCATTCATTATGGACAGATAACACTAATACAGAAATCACTATTATTCAGAAAAATTGCAGACTAAATTATCTCATTGAGTGAACTTGCCATTTAGGAAACAGTTTTCTTTCAACCAAATGACAGCACAAAAGCATTGAATAGGAGTTTTTCATGGGTATCAGTAATTTAAAGGCATGAACTGGAGAAGAGTTGCTCCTACTTCAAACCATTTCATTCAGCCTTTTTCTGGAATTTTTCTTTTTGAAGAAACCTAAGTCTTCAAAATTGTAAAGGGCAAACAGTGCAGTGCCAAAACCCCCCAGACCTTCAGGCCAAGGAGTAATAACGAGAATCGGAGCAGAACCTTCAGGTTCAATAACAAAAGGTGGGAATTTGGCTGGGGTTTTAAAACAGCATTAAAACAGCATTAAAACTCCAACTATCCATATATCTGTCATCTGTTCTTTCATCCTCCTTTTCCATCTTGGCCTTTACTATTTGATCTTATAAGAGGATCTCCGTAAGCAGCTGTGGTGTTCAAAGAAAGCCCAGTTAACTGGAGGGGGCCTCTGCGTGGCTCCCCTTGAGCAGACCTGGTTGCTTCAACTGCTTCAGCATAGGTGTTGCCTCTTCGCTGCTTTTAGGCTGCCTAAGAAACGGGTGGTGCGAGGTGTAAATAATAAACGTCATAGCTGTAATGAAAATACAATATAAAGAGCATCAAAGTATAAAATATGAGTAATTTGTGGATGTATGAAAATAAGCGGCAGAAAAATGGGAGTATTAGAGTGTAGGTCACTTCCCTAATTTGATTCAATTGCCTTTCTGCGTTCTCTCAAGAAGGAAAAATATTGCAGATATTATTTATTTTCAGAGATGATAGGTTAATCTAAGTATTAATGGGGCTATTCATCAGGATCAGATTAATGGTTAAGATTAAGAGACAAGCATCCCATTAAAGTTAATAAGGACAGTTAGGTTCCTGCGTAGGGTACTCCCAGTAGGACATAATTTTAGGGGCTCTGAGCTGTCCCCTGGAGCAACCGCACTGCCTATAGAGGAAGCCAGGGCATATCAGCTCACTTTTCAAATTCCCCCTCTCCTTCCTGCCTCATACCTCATACAAAAATAGGAAATGAATTTTAACAACTCTGTTAAAACATTTACTATGGAACAAAAAATTTTTTTTTTCTAAACTCCTAGTAGCATATGTTTCACTCTATAACCTTATCACAGGGTAGGTTGCTTTGGAAAAGACAGATTTATTCTGAAACATTTTTCTTTCATCTCTTTATGGTTCTACTGATGATTTTAAATGTTTGTGCTATTGGTACTTACATACAGCAAATGATAAATGATATATTACTACAACAACTCTATGAAACTGAATTGCTTTTTTTTAGTGAATTTAGTGAATTTACTGTCTTGAAAGGTAACAGATTGATAGTACTAGTGAATTAAATCCTCTCTTTATCCCCAGAACAAGTATAATATGGGCATTGCAAATATCTTCCAAACCTATAAATCAGCCATGGCACCTCAACTATCATCCACAGGGACCTGCTGCTCCCTCCTTTTTCCTTCTTTCCTGAATCTTCTTCCTCTAGAGATTTTACAGGACATTTCAACTGGGAGAACAAAAAGGCTGTCCTGCGGCTCATGAGCTTCTCTTTTCTGTACTAAACAATAATCTTTTTAAATTAGACATCATCTTTTCAAATTGGACAAGGTACGCGGAGAATATTATGTGTTCGTGGTTGGCGGTGCCCTAGACGAGGAGTTGCTGAAACACACGTCATTGCCAAGGTACTTCCAGGCACGGACGAGAAACTCTCCTTCATCTCCTGTGGAAACAAACTGTTTTTCTGGGATCTCTGCTTTTTACCCATGATACTGGCATCAGCCTCTAAGCAGGCACCACGTTAATGCCCCAGAAAATAACAGAAACTAGAGAAATCACAGAAATACAGGGCTGGATTCCATCGCATCCATTCGCTTCACTGATCTCAGAGGAGTTAATCTGATTTATACACATTACCACATGGAAAAAGCAAGTTACCAACAGTGAGCTCAGAAAGACCTCGCAGGAGCCAGGGGCCATTTCACAGCCAGCCAAATAATTTATTTTCTGCAAGACTTCCTTCTTTCAGTATTGTCGACCAGCCATTGTGCAAATCCAAGGTTTTCATCTTTTGAAACAGGTAAAAATCAATTCATTACAGCATTTTTTTCTGAAGAAAATTATGTGGAGGGAATAGCAGGTGTTGAATAAAAACAGAAGCACTCTAAACACATTATTTTAGCTTTTATAAATAACAGATGTCTCATGAATTCATCTTTTTTACCTACCTATGAAAACTTAGTAATACAGAATTAATAGAACAATACTTATTGTTATAGTTCATTAACATTTTAAAGTGAATGAACATTATAAATAGGTGGGTTTTTTTCTTTTTTTCACTGAGGTAAGCATTTGTTCCAATCATCACGTAAAATGGAATCATAATTCTACTTTACAGACCTTTCTGGGCAGTAGACAATGGGCTTCTCTTAAAAAGTAGTATTTCTGTCCCACATTATACATAGATCTCTCTCAGGCTATTTTTTTTTTAATGCTTCCTTTCTTTTTGCTCTGCTTTCCTGTTATCCATTTCAACAAACTTGTATATTTTCATGACCTTGGATTTCCTAGCCACTTTTTTAAAGGACATTTCACCTTTACTATAACAACCTTTGGCTTCTAATATTCATAAAATCCAAATATTGTCTACAGTCAGTTATTCCCATTGTTTATTAGTACAGTTGTTTTTTCATCCCTTCAGTTTTAGTGGCAACGTGAGATTTGCTCTCAGTCACCTGAGAATTGTGAAAACACTGCTTTTGAAGGCTCGTGAAAACAACACAAATGCAGCGGAGAAAATATTTCATTTTCCAGCTTTATTTTTTATCTTGGCTCAAACTGATGCAATACATGTTACTGAAATTAGTAGCCTACCACAGCAGATCTCAAGCTAGCATTAGGTTATCTATTTATATAAAACAAGAAATTCTTTTTTGCTTTATTAGAGACTTCAATCACATTTAGCCATTTGGATTCTAGCGCATCAATGTCTCATGATAGGTTTTACACAGCTGACTCCCTATTAATTGAATGCTCTAAATCAGTCTCTAATTCTGCCTTTTAATGGTTGAGCGCCCATTAAAGCCTTTGTTTTCCTATTAGTTGTCCAGAAAAGGTGATTGTTGTTGTTTCATCATGACTTAGTCTTCTCCTTGACCATTGGGCTGAACTACCTGATGCTGCCCCGGTCCTTTTGGTGTGACTCTGGTGCCAGAGAAGTGCAAAGCACTTCTTCAGACGTGAAGCTCATGATAGAAAGAAGACAACCATGATCTGTGTACACCATCCACAATAAAATACGCCTCTCACAATTTCCTATTAGTACATATTATTAGTCTACCAAAAGTGCCTAAAATAGTGATCTCCAGGCCTCTTCTCAGCATTAGAAATACTTTACAGAAATGGGGGCAAGCCCTTTGCCCACCCAGCTGGACAGACTGCATGGAGCCAAACGGATTCGCAGAGAAGGGACGAATTTCTCCCCAGCATGCACAGAGTTTTATAAAACTATGGCTCCAAGGTACGACAGACTGGGTTGCAGGACACTTTTCCTCTTTAGCTATAAAAAAAAAGGAGCAGGCATTTGCACCTGCCAAATTTGTTTTCGACTCCCATGCTGTGAACCTGTAATCACTGTGGGTAATAGGATCTCACTGAAGAGTTAACTCGATAAGCAGCAATAAGGGAGACGGAGCCTGCGATTCATTGCATTACTGCATTTTGTTATACATTTAGTAGGACTGACTAAATATCAGTGGCTAAATTATGACTAAGTACCATTGGCTAGGTTATCAGCGTGGCTGATTTTATAACTCTATCTAAACATGCTTTGCTCTTGCGGTAGACTCTCTAATGTATTACAACCTGTCCATTTTTTGTTATTATTCTAGAATAAGTCAACTTACATTGTTGCTTGGCCTAAAGTCAAACGTAACAAATGCTTTGTTAAATAATTGGTCTAAGACTATAGAACAAAGTCATCCATCATCAAGTCACGGGTTTTGTTTTGTTTCCAATAAATTGTTTCAGTGCAGTTTCCTTTGGTAATAAATCTTAAATCTGTGATATTCAATAGCATTACACAATGCTGAATTTACTATACGTAAGTGTTTAAATGCAGGCTAAATATCTATATGAAAACCAAGAGCTTATGCAGACCTTTTACAGCGTTTTGAAGTGCACAGTGGGTATAAAATATTTAAGACATAACCCAACCAGTTGTTATTCCCTGAGCGCTCGCTATCAAGTTTGTTGGACTTTCCTCAGAGGCAGCTGGTGCTGGCCAGTGCTCGACAAGAGGAGCAGCAGCCCGATCGGCGGTGTCGCGGATGCGTCTCTCCCATTCGCCCTGGGCCCCAAAGGAGACGCGTGCTGCTCCTGGTGCCGCTGGAGGGATGTGCTGAGCCGGTAGCGCTCGCCCGCGCTCGGGGCAGCCAGCGGCACAGGGTGAGAGAGCCCCAGGGAACAAGCCCTGATGGGCAGGAGGAGGCCTAAATCCTGCCTCAGGAACCATTGGATGAGCCGTTATGTCAGCCAGTGGATGAAAAAAAACTAAAACAAACACAAATAATCCTGAAAGCAGTTGATTTTCACAAAAAAAGAGACATGGGAGTCCATGTAGCTCTTAACAATGAAAGGGAGTAACGCTGGATGTGTTATGCTTCCTCTCAAGTTTTAGGTTCTAAGGAAGCCAAAAAGGCACCAAAAGACAGTTGAACTTTGCCTATTTTCTGTTGAAATTACCATGAATTTTTCTGGAGCTATAAGATCCCAGGGATAAACATAAAGACCCTTTTGACCTAAAGACTCCCACATGTGCCTTGAAAATGGTCCTGCTAAAGACTGAGTCCAGGTTTAGCTGGACAAAGCTTGGGATTTTGTCCTAAATACCAATATGGATAGTGTACTGATAATGTACGGATTTGTACTGTGTCCGTATCCTGTATGGATAATGTAGTGTACCACGTTCTGATGCCCGTAATCACACTAATAGTCCTACAAGCATGTGTCAAAGAAAAGACACAACTCCAAAAAAGTACATGACCATCAGCTGCATGGGTGACTATGCAGACAGCTATGAGTTTTTTTGTGAGGTTTTATATATTTTTGAAAGCTGAGAACAAGATATGCATCCAAACGATAGCATAGTATCTGCTACGTTAGCACAAGGTCTAACAGCATGTCAATGGCAGTGAGTAAAAACGTTGGCTGCTCAAAAAGACTTGTCAGGAATTTCTGGAATACCTGCAGCGTTTCTGCAATGCTTACAAATTGCAAATGTCATTTTGTGATAGACTGCAAATAATTAAAAACAGCTAAATATACTGCTTGTAAATGGGGTTGTTGTAAACTTTGATCACAGACTGAAAGGAATTCTTTTAAAACCTACTGTTAACAGTAGGTAAAAACTTAATAAGAAACATGTAAATAATTAATTCTTCCTCTAGAGTCAGAAGAGATTTGTTGTTGCTGCTAATGGACTCATGATATATGTTGTATTGTATTTTCTGAAGCAAGCACTGGATTACTTGAGGTCTATACAAAAGAAAATAATTCCTCGCACCAATAACTTTATTAGTGCTTGTCTTCCCAGTAAAGAATGTTTTCCTGGGTTAACTACAGGACCTTGCTTTGATGATATGCGCAGGATGGCAGAGCTAAATTGACACTTCATAATAAAAGCCATACTTCAAAACAAAAAAACCCTGTTGCACAAAAGTATGCCAAAAAAAAGTCTGGAACTTTGGTGTTTGCATGAAAGCAATTACAAAGCACACAGAGCTATTTAAGAGCATCCAGGGCATTAAAAATTGTCTTCTCCCTCCACGTGGTATTCTTTGAGGCAGTGTCATCAAGAGAAGCAATACTCTTCCTTTACTTACACCTGTGGAGTATGCAGAGCCATCACAGCTTGAAAGTAGTTCAGGTCAAAAATACTTACGGAAATACCACAGATTACAGGTGTTCAGAAACACTGGGTTAGCTTCAGATAGGGTTATTTCACCACTGAGATGAAAATACACTCTCCCTACATTACTTGTTAAATATTTTGGCAATATCATTATAATCTTGTGTTTGGCATTATGATATTAAGTAATGTAATTGTTCTTGGTTGTCCTATTAAAAATTATTCCCACATATACATTTCATGGGAGGCTTGCTGAATGTATTGTCTGCAGAGTATTAATAACTGTGCTGAGGCAGATACGTCTCAGGAACAATAGAGATACCCAGGCATAAACCAGCACAGAGCTTTGGGATAGGTACCAGGTTTAACAAAGAAGGATTAAAAAATTGCCTTCCAAGTTCTTTTCCATGTAAGATAGACAATCAACTCCTGGCATGGCTTCATTCATGTGTGACAGACACCGATAATATTTAATCATAATAAATGCACAAGAACTACTGTTGCTTCTGCTACTGACAGAGAAATTGCACCTTGGCTATCTGATGCTATTAATTTTCATTTATATGTAAATATAAATGAATAAATATATTAGGAGGGAGTATATTTTTTCAGGGAAGGAAAGTAGGTTTTGGAGGCTGGGGATTTGGCATCATTCAGCTGTAAAAATATACATTAATATTAAGCAGACTGTAATGTAACAGCCATCCAGAAAACAATGTAGAGGACCCTAGATGACTTCAGCTCTTGACCTGTGGTTGCACTGAGCTCTCCTGGAGAAAGCCTTGGCTGATGACAGCAAGAGATTCAGGCGACCTGCAGCTGCCCATACGCTTGCACCATGGCAGGACTTGGCTGAAGCTTGTGCTTTTCCCCAGCCTTGTGTTCGCTAGTATTCCCTCTGTCTCCGTGTGTCTTGTCCCCAAATGGCCATGTTCACCCAGCTTCAAGACCCATCACCCACCACCCAGCAGAGCAGCGTTTTGCTGATTACCGATGCCCCGCACAGCAGGTGTGCATGGTCCTGTCCTACCTCCTAGCAAGTCTTTGCCACTCAGGTAATGGGTTATGTCTCCTCTGAACATTTATTCCCCAAATGGAAAGCATTTTAAATGTCAGTGGCATCTACCAGGAGCATGAGGAGGTTTAATGACTTGATCCTTTTTTAATTTTACCCTGTGGAGACCTGAAGTAGCTAGAGGCATTAACAGCTCCTAAAACTTTGTAAAAACTCAAGGGGCTGATGGGGGCAGTGGGAGGGGTCTCATACAGCTCCAGCGGTTCCTCCTCTGCAGAGAGAGGAAATCTCACTGTCTCTCTTTTGAGGGAGAATCACCTTCATTTGGAGGGTAATAACAACATGATTCTTTCCACAGATTAAAGGATGCACGTTTTAGCCTTGTTTCTGACTTCTGTGAAAGCTGTTTTCAACTGATCCAATTGTTAGCAAGTATCTGGTCATTTGGGCAGGGAAGGCAAAAACTGGGCCATGAAATACCAGCTACATCATCTTTGTGCCTTAGGCTACAGAAAATGATGTGCCTTAACATGCTAGCTGAGTTGATGGACTCATGGCTTTTCAGCTCGTTTTTGCAGAATGCCACCTATGTATCAGATATACCTCACAGTGTTACTGGAAATGATTTGTATTAGAAATGAGCATGGAAGGAGGTTACAGTAAGTCTAATATATACAGCAGCAAGAAATCCTGCAGCATTTACACTTCCTGCAAGAGTAATTTTGGGGTCTTTGTCCCACAGTGTTTCCCGCATCTGGCCATGGCATGCATCTCAACTTGTCAGTAGACATTGCTATTTCTGGGTTTCTGCTTTGCAGGCTTGATGAGTGCAACTGCATGTGACCTAGCAACAGATCTGTAAGAGCAAATAATATCAGTCTTGATGGGAATCAAATTAATATATCTTTTACGGGGCACAGCTGCTGTACTGATGCTGCTTCCTGCACAGAAATGCTAAGAAAAATGTTCCCCATTTCCCTAGCCATGTACGTCTTTGCAGGGCAGTCATTTTATATTATGTATCTATTTAGCTCTGTCTTACAAAGATAGCAGCCTGGAAATGCATCAGTCAACGTTAATAATAAAAATAATGAAGAATTTTGTGGTGAAGGCTCACCCAACTGTGTTCTGGTACATACCAGAAGAGATGTGTCGGGTAGCTCCATGCACTTTATCTGCGTGGCCTTTCCGTCTGCCGTATTAACGGGCTGACCAGCAGATGGTGGTGTTATTTCAACTACTTTGCTTCATGCTCCCTGTGAAACAGCCGGGCTGCAGAGAGGAAAGTCGGATTTTTACAACTTGCAGAATAGCACTTACAAGTCTTTACCTGGAGCTTCCTGATATTCCTTCTTGTAGAAATAAATGTTACTGATATATAGATTAAGTTAAACATTACTGCAATTGTCTTGATGAAAATGCTGGTGATAGGAGGAAGGGTCCCTTCTCGCAAGCAGCAAGAAATCGTTCAGCCCTTTGAAAGACTTTTTCTCCTGAAATTTCACTCTGCTGCAAGCTATGCTCAGCCCTGGTCTTGCAGTATAATTGCCTCCTTCCAGGATTTCCAGTCTTCTCCATAGTTTATGTGAGATAAGCTAATCACTCATGTTCGTTACCAGCAACAACCGGTTCCTTTTCTTTTTGTTCTTGTGACATTTCCACTGTTCCTCAGGCAGCTTGTTCCTGTCTACCCCCGCAAAGACACCTCAGTAGACTTGCTGATTTTCTTGCATCTGTTTTTTTTCAGTCTGAATTGCATCCTTTTTCTTTACAAGAAAAAGGCTCCTGACACAACCAGGAAGGTAGCAGCTCAGCTCATCAGCTAGTTGTCTATCATGAAGTAAGGGACCATAAAGGAGTAATAATCTCCATCTCAGATCTGATGCTGTTTCCCCCTTTGAAGGGGATCTAGAGAGGGGAAAAAATAATATTTGGAGGGTGGAGTCTCCCCCTACAAGTAGAAAAGAAAGTTGTACTTTAGCTTTTGGCTTACTTTAGCATCTATTATAGCCATTGCAGCCATCCAAAGGCAGTTGAGAGATTTAATTGCTCATTTGATGATTTTCACCAATCATGGTCAATATCACAACACCTGGAGATCAGCTTCTTCCAGCCCATACTTTCTGGGTTGCTCTATGTTTTTAGTTAGCTGATGTGTATCTTTGTGAATACTTTATATGAACTCAAAGTCTGAAACATGACACAAAGCATTTTCTGAGGCCAGCAAGAGCTGAAGTTTGTAATACTTGCCTGGGTCTCAGTGTTTCTATAACATAATGCTGCAAAGGCAATTACTGACTACAAGTATTATTAAATATCTGGAAAAATGTAGGGCCAAACCTGTTTCCTGGCTATGCTGACATCTCTAATAAGACCTGGGACCCTAAGCAACCTTTGACATGCGTGCATTTAATGACCTGTAGAGTCCAACCCAGACACATCTCTAGGTAAACATTTTTTTGATAATGGTGTTTCCTCCACCCTCTGATCCTTTTCGCGTGTATTGTGGTGGACCCTTGGGAACTCCTGCAGCTGGGGACTGGTAGCAGGTAGGGCCAGGTTGGCCATCCTCTGGACGGGCAGCCTTGTGTGGTTTGTCTCCAGAGGAGCAACGTGCTTCTCCTGGACACGGCCAAGACAGGTTGCAGACCAGGCCGTCTGCACGACAGACTGGCAGCTCCTCTACGTCACAGATTGAAAACGGCAGCTGATCTCAGGCACCTCTGAGCCTCGCTCTTGTGTTTGGCTGCAAACCTGTCTCTCACCATGCTCATTTCCCCTGACATGTTTCTTCAATCACCGTGACCCATGTCACTTAATACAAGCAAGGTCAAGGAGCAGTTGCTGATCCAGCACTGAAGCCTGGGTTGTATCTAGCCCGAGCAGACAGCAATTCATGTCCACTTACCCATGCAGAGTAAGGTATAAAAAATGTAAAACACATGAGAATGAGACTGCCTGAGAAGTACAGAATATATTTTTTGTAATATAAGGCAATTTATATGTAAAACATCTGTAATCACAAAAGTGCCTTAAATACAATATTCAAATTCCAGCAATAAAAGTCCTGTATCTGACAATGATAAATCAGCACATTAAAAACATGTCACTCAGAGAGCAGATGCTCTTTGCTGGGGAAACAAGGTTTGTAATGTGGAGTTAAAATAGTGGTGACATAAACAGGAATAGTCACGCACAGCTGGTCCATGTCCCCAGCAGTGCCAGGATGGGAGCTGAGGAGGTGCGTAAATACTTCGCACTGCAGCGTGTTGCTATGGACACCATGACTTCTTCATTTGGGACCGGGGACTTTGGGACTGCCAGCATTGTGTGTTTATAGGGTCGGACCCCATGCTGCCCCTGAAATGATGGCAGCTACTTGCTAGTCAAGTGGTAAATTGTATTAAATTGGCTCTAATGGCAATATTCTAGCTATTTTGTTCCTCTTTGTGTTCCAGAACCCAAATCATTTCATTTCCAGACTAAAATAATTCATAAACCAAACAAATCTTATCTACTTATCTCTGTGTGTCCCAGTGTGAAAATAGCCTTTGGATAATAAACTTCTCTGGTCTTTTGGATGACCTTCTACTGCACATCATTTTTTTCTGCCTGGATGATCAGAAAGCTGCTTTTCATGTAACCCAAGGAAAAAGAAGCTAAGCAAATCTCTCAAAGCAGCAAATATAAGCAGCTCCATCACTTAGAGGAAAAGCAGCCATAAAATTCACGTAAGAGAGTGGATTCGGTGCGCACTGTACAGTCACAAGCTCAACCTCAAATGAACTTTAGAGAGCTGTAGGAATTGGGAAATTTCACTCATACAATGCAAAGAACAGGGTCACAAAGCTAACTCTCACTGGAATTAGGTCTTTAAATATCTGGTCTGTACTTGATCAGAGCAGTGGGCTGAAGTGCAGGAGGTTTTCTTGTCTTTTCCTGGCCTTTTTTTCTTCTTTAGTTAAATCTATTTCTAAAGCAATAAGATGGAAGCTTTAGATCCTGGAAATCAACTTTGCCATCAAGCAGTCTCAGTCACAGAAGACTTAAACATGTAATACAGTGTGCAATTTAACAGGATTATCAGAAAGTAATAGTTAAGGTTTTGTTCTACTAAATGTTCACCCATTCTTTGTCAAGTATTGCTAATTACCAGGATTTTAATGGTAACATTTAACAGCTCCAGAACTCCAGGGTCTTCTCATATCTGCCACAACAGAATTTTCAATTATCATAATTTTGTCCTTAATTTCCGTTATCATAATTATCCTTCATTATAGCAACATTCTTAAATCTGACTCATCAAAGCAAAATTTTTCCTTGTTTCACTTGACTTACAGTTCAAACTGAGATTTAACCTTCCAAACAGGCATTTCACCCTATGGTTTCAATGAAAAGAAAGAAAAAAACCCAATCACTTCCCCCCTTTCCCACATAGGACAGTTGCTATATTAGTGCAGCAAGACATAACAGTACTTTTCCAAAACGGAAATGAGTCAAGCACTGAATATTTATACAACCTTTTCTTTTTTTAACCCTGTCTTCATACTAATGGTAACAATATAGGATAGAAATCTCTAATATTTGCAACAGTGACACTTCCATGAGCATGTTTCATTTGCCATCATTGCATGACTGACCTTCAGAAAGCCTAGTACGTTACAAAAGAAGTGCTTGTAAGTAGATAACAGCTCTCTCTCCGATAATTCACCTGTCTTACAAAACAACAATCTACTTGATATGGTATTAATTACATTGACAAAATACTGCGATACTAGAAAGCTTCAGATCTTAATTTATTTAAATTGCTTATGTGCAATTCGTTTTCAAAGTGTCCCAGCATTTGCACTTGAAAAATGTGATCAGGCTAAGAAAATTTAGATGTTCTCAGTGTCAGATCTCCTAGCCTCCACCAGCTGTGACAGACCTCAGATTGACTGATGGCAAAAATAGGGTAGAAGCTGTTTTCCACAAAAAAACTGAAGTGCCCTTCAATCATGCTGAAAAAGGGTCCCCACAACTGAAGGTGCCCTGCTGTACCGGGTAACTCTAGACCTCATCCTGCACTTATTGAAGTAAATGAGGACTTTATTGCTGATTTTGTGGGAACAGACTGCAGACCTCCATCTCTTTGCCAGCGTGCTTTCAAAGTCCCTTCTGCAGTACTCCACCCAAGTCAAGAACTCTGTTTGACAAACTCAGGCCAGAAAGACCAAACAAAACAAATACAGCTGTAGCACGTAGCGAATGATATGGATTTAAGTACTTTATATTACTTTAAGTACTTCTACAGTACTTCATCTCTTAAGCCTGTGTAGCAGCCTCAGCCTGGAAGACTTCCAAACTCAACTATTTAAGAATGTAACAAATACTGCATCATAAGGCTTTCAGAGAGAAAAATAACCGGCAATCTCACTGTCATCGTCCATCCCGGCCCTGTGGGAGGCTGCACAGTGTGAGGAGGCTGTGTGGTCTAATGGATGGAGCCGGATCCTGGTGGCCAGCTGAGCCTCCGAGTGGCTCTTCATTTTGAACCGGTCGCTTGACCTTCTTTCGCTTCACTCACGCCAGATGGAAAATTAGATGTAATATAGAGGCAGCGCGAAAACTGGACGTTGCCTCCAGTGGTATTTTCTAGAAAGGTAGAGTGCGAAAACATGATTTCATAATATCAGTTTTGTTCAGCTCTGTAACGTGTGTGTTATATGTGCGAACAACAATTCTATATACACATGGAGTGCAATATAAATCTGTGAGATTTATACATGCATCCCTTCAGTTTTTGACTGTGGGTTTTGCACTGAAGAGATCCTCTTGTAACATCCTAAAATCTACAGATAATAAAGTGGAGTGCATACCCAATTAGTAATTAATTTAAGACCGTCTCTTTACATTTTTATTAACTTTAATGTAGTTGGTTAGTGGGCAAAAGACATGATTTATATAAAGGCTGCAGCAAGCTCATAAGCCAGAGGCTTAAACTGTGTGCCATAACACTGAAGTCCTGCACGTGATAGGGAAGAGGCCTGAAAAGCGAGTCTTTTTCTGTCTTGCCTCCCGTTGATCCTGTGTTCTTGGCTGCACAGTCTCACCTGGAGGGGTGGAGATCAGTTCCCGTCATAGCACGGCCCCCGGGCAGGTAATCAGGGCTCTGCTGAGAGATCCCAATGGGGACGTGCAATCATTTTCAACCTGAAGTGGGCACCGAAACCAGTTCTTCACTTTTCCTTGGCAAATCTGGAGCTCTTTGGGCAACTCACCCATGTTTTTGAAGTATGGGACTGGCATCCTTTGCCCTCGGGTGAACAGCTCGGCTCTGTCCACCTCCTCTGAGGCATCTCAGGAGTGCTCCAAAATCGGTTTCTATTCACTCGCATTTCCTTTTAGGATGAACACTGAGCTGAGGCCACCTCTGCAGCAGAAGGGACTGGGGCACTTCAGAGGTTGGCAAGGCTTGGTCGTGGCTGACCTGATCTAGACTGGGCAATGGTCCTGCTTCAAGCAGGACACTGGAGCAGATGACTTTCAGATGGCCCCTTGACGGGCACTTCTGGGCTTCCTGGTCCTGCCTGTCAGGTGATGCCTGGCAGCAGGAAGGTGGGGACAGACCACAGGGAGGAGGAAGGTGCGAGATGGGCTTAGCTGTGACGGCATCGCCCCAACCATGGGCAAGAGCAGGGCCTCGGTGCCTCCTTAACCTATTTAAGAGGCTTCCTTGGGCACTTTGACATTTTCAGGTGTTCTCTGTGATTTGCATTGGCCTGTGAACCCTTCTGGGTGCGCAGGTTTGGATCGGGGTCTTACTACTAGCCCCTCTCTAATTGCTTTTTGACCCCAAATCTGCAACTGACTGAAACAGGAGATGGTGGAACGTGTTTATAAAATGAATTGTGGATACTATAAAATATATTTTCAGAATATTTGAAACTAAAATGATGGCTGACTTTTAATAAGCTTTTCTGTCCCAGTTAACTGTTCCTGAACTGCTGCCAGTACAAGAGTAGCAGCTAGAGAACAGTTCTGCTCTCTTTCCTTTTCTGTAAAACCTTTTCAATTGTCATATATGCAGCAGCAGCATAATATTGGCACTGAGATCTGCCTTTACTGGCTCAATATGACTTGGGTTAAAGTCTATATATAGCTACTGCATTCGTAACTATATACATATTTAATAAAAAAAAATCACGCATAGCAAAGAAATATGTCAGAGTGACTGGCAATAACTGAAATAACATATGAAAGTATCAGTAATATTGTGTGTATGTGTGTGATTGATAGCAAAGAAATAAGTAAGTACAAAGCATAGCTTAATTCATATTACTGTTCAGGGAAAACCACTGTCCTTAATTCTACTACAATCTAAAGCAAAGATAGATATCTTTATTTCCTGATAAGCTGTTGAGAAACAGCCCCAGCACAAGTTGATAATCCCCTACAGCTTAACTGTTAAGAATTGTCAAGATTAAAGCAAATTTATGTACATGAAAGAATAAGCATATGTTTGTGCTTAACTTTACGTGATTGTAACTTGCATGATAGATAAGGAGATTGCTCCTTATGTCCATAAAATTAAGAGTGTGTGTAAGTATTCACAAGAACCTGATCTCATTTCTTCCATTTAGAAAACTAAAATCTTCAGAAATTTTAGCAGAGCTACCTTGGATAGGAAGATGAAGAAGTGTCATTTGAATTAGCTGGTCTCTGGACCAGCTGTATTGGAACTTCTGCAATGCAGAGGAATGTCTAATTAAAAACCAATCATCTCATTAATGCTTTAAAAATACTTTAAATATTATTAAAAATACTGTTATTCAAGCTGTGTTACCCATTGCTGTCCAACTTTGATTGTTGTTGGTAACATATTTGAATTCAGTGATGGTCATTGGAAACAGTAGAAAGTAGTGTCCTACGCTAAAGTAAATTCATAATTAGGTGGTATCTAGCCTATAGACATTACCAGACCGTGCTAGACATTGCAGCACACTATGTTATGGAGCATCTGCCATTCAGCACACTCTACCCAACATCTTTGGTAAGAGCAAAGCAAGAAAATGTCATTCTTTGCTTAGGCTCTACTGGTGCACAAACATTGGTGCACAAAAACTTACAGCCTCATATGGGGAAAAAATATGGACTAGCACTTGGAGTCAGCTGTGCTGGAAAACGGTTATGCTTCAAACGTCCTTCACACCTGGAATTTCTGCTTCACCTGGTGGAACTGAATCAGTTTGTTTCACGCAAGCAGTAATTCAGACCCCCAGAAGAACCAGGCAGGCAAGCCCTACCAGCCAACAGAGATCTGGCTGCACGTGGAGACCTGACTCTGGGCTTGCGTTGCCTTTATGAGCGCAGGTGCATATTTCAGGCTCTGCTAGCACGTACAGTATTGGTTGGCGATAAGGCATCCCCTGACAAGGTTATTTGTCTTCAGAGTCAACAAATGCAATAAGATTAACATTTCTCTAGTTAAACAACAAATATAAGCAAAAAATTCTTATTTAAAATTATTTACTTTGTTTCTCATTGGTGGAGGTCTAATCACACCAACCTCTAATCTAACAAGGTCATGCTGAAAGACCCATGTCAGGAAGGTAAAATGGAACAGCAAAAGCTCAATAAGAGATTTTTCTCTGTAGTTCGATTACAATAACTTACTGACCTAGCATAGAAATGCAAAAGAGAATAGAAAACATTCATCCTATTCATGTCTCTATCAGCGCAAGTCTGTTTTGCCTTGTGTTTCCTTACTGTCTTGTCTACTCTAGTCTTTAGCATTCTTGGCTGTGAGACTTCGGCAATAGTTTAGCAACAAAATAGGTCTTACTGCTACATTTTTCTCTTTGCCATTGATTGGTATTTGGTAGAAATTTCATTCTCCTCTTGTTAATAAGAAGTGCACAAACACAAAGTTCAACCAAGCTCTTCTTCAGAGTACTTTTTATTAAATAAAGTAACAACTGACTGTTTTTTTTTAAAGTCACTCTGAGAATTAGGAACTGCTTATGAATATGTATGCTAAAATTAAGCTACTTGCATTTGTACCTCTTGAGCTAATGTCCCTTCTAATAAATCAAAATACTTTTGTGTCCTTTATCTCATATTTCTATCACTGATGAGAAATAGCCAGTCTATAATGCTAACAATCAAATTTGTTTTTCATAGGGACTTTTTGAAATGAAACTGTAATAAACATATTATTTTCAACACAGCTGCCTGTAACACATTATTAAATGTGTTTTTGTAGATTAAATCATGGCTAAAACAAATCGTGATAAGGACAAATACGTCAACTGACACAGGCTACCCAGGCCTGCCCTTGAATGACTGAGGGAAAGCTTTTCAGCTTTGGTAAATATTAAGGGTAGAATCTGAAAAACACTAATTAATGTGCACAGCCCCTATTGACTCTCAGAAGGACATGACTTTCAAGGTCACTTAGCCATTTTTAATTATTTCATCCTTAGCCTTTAAAAGGACACTCATGTCACCATAGTATTCAAAAATAAATGGTGTACCATATATTAGAAACCACCCTAATGACTAAAAAGTCTGAATCCACTTTATTTAACTATTTCAAACCTCTTGTGTCCTGTGTCTTCAGCAGAGGATTGCCTGGCATTGGCAGAATGGTATCCAAATGCTCCTGGAATGCTGTTTCCTGCAGAGATGGGTAGAAAAAAGTGTATAGTTCACTCTGAGAGTGAACGCAGAATCTCATCTTCCTCTGACTTCAAAATGGGCACAAAATGGGTCTGGAACAAAGTGAACTGTCATTAGGAAAAATATCATTAAAAAAATACGATATACCTGTACACAACAAATAACATATAGTGTGTTTTAGTAGCAACAGCGCACTGACCGGCTGCTTACCTTGACGAAGAATATTATTGCTACGATGAGCTTCAGAGTCAGAACGAGCATCCCCGGTTGGATTCCTGTTGGGCTCGTTACCGGATGGAAAATGCACTACCTGCCCTTCTCTGGGGATAGTTTGTTTGTTTTCAAGGGAAAAAGCCAAAAGGCAATAAAGAGGAATTGTACAATCTGCCGGCAGTGTAAACAGTGAGAGCTGGACATGTACATCACATAACGCTTCATAAACTGACAACTAATACTGATAAATACCACCAGACCGCACCGCTATCCTCCCCCTGCTCGTCTTAATCTCGCCTGAAGAAATGGCTCCCTGGTTGTGGGAACACGGAGATTCATGTTCTGATACGGTACAGATTCAGTCATGGGAGGAGACACTGATCCATTAGGTTATTATTACTAATAATCTATCTAATTATAGATTATTAGTGAGATTTCATAAAGGAGAATGATTTTTATTGCAATTAGCCTAAGAAGAAAAATGGATTATATGAGTAGCTGGAGACTTTTTGAGACGGGAGATACCGAAATATCAGTTCTTCTGTATGATGGAAGCTGATGAATTTCTGATGCTGAAACAGCTCACGTTGAAATGAACTGCCCTGCACCCTGCCTTATAAACAGGGTTCAAGTCCAATTTCCAGCGTTGCCACTGCGGGCCCCTGTGACTGCGGGTGAGTCACCTTCCTTGCTTGCGTCTCTGTTTCCAGCTATGAAAAATGGGTTAATAACGCCCATGTGGCGGGCTGCCGTGAGCCTGCATTTCTCAGTTAGATTGGGGACTGGACGGAAGCGCAGAGAGGTAATCGACTGACGTGTGTAAAGTGCTTTGAATACAAGTACCAAGCGGCCTTATTTTATTCATGCTTTCTTATCTTTATTTGCACCAAATCATGTTTATTTTCCCATTTATGAACCAGAGTGCGTGTGGCAATTTTCTTAGTTATCTACAAAAGATAATTTTTGAGGATGTTTATGAGCAGCATCACATCCAAAGGTCTGAGTAGAGCAGATTTGTTTTGGTTCTTTTAGATTAACTCTTTACAGCTTTAACCACTGAAGCTTTGAAGGTGCAAGGGAAGAAATATTGGCTATAAATGTTTCCACCCCCAGGGTGTACCTGGTTTTTCCCTCAGTAGCTTTGTGCCATTTTCCAATAGATTCAGCCTTCACGAGAGCCGCAATGCCCCGCTCAGGCTGCTGCACGCAGCCCGGGGTTTCGAAAAGCCGAATGACGTGGCAGATGTGCCCTTCCCAGAGTTAAAGCAGCTGTGCACAACGTGCCCAAGGTCTGGTTTTAACCCACATCAGCAGCCCCTTCCGGACTGAGTAGCCTCCTAGTTGGCAACGGCTTTCATTTTAATTTGTTTTCTCATCTGCTGAACAATCTTAAATGCGACATGACTGGTGCTTCCGAACACTCACAGCGATGATTATTATTAAAACAAATACAGGAGGTGTTTTTGCATTACTCAAATGTTGATTCACATGCTATTTCTCCTGGATAGGCGTCTGACAGTCATGATTATATTTACACAAGAGGACTGAGATGTGGATCAAGCCCAATGTTTCTATAGGTTGTTTTCTGAGAGACATAACATTTCCTTTGAATGATACAGAACAAGCTTTCAGTGGTTTAACCAAGACGACTTTATAGTGCTGGTAGTATAAAAACCATTTTTAATTTCCACACTATCTATCTCTTTTGTGACCCTGATTCAAGCACATACTTGAAACCTGTCAGCTGTAATAATGTGCCTAGCCACACTGAAGTGCATTGAGTCTTCATTAAAGTTCTTGATTTCCACTGTATTTTCAAGCTCCAAGAATCTGACTTTCCAGCAATAAGTGCACAAGTATTTTGCTTTTGAATTGTGATTGTGCTTTTGCTAAATGGCAGTCCTGTTGGGCTCGATCCAGGTGGGCCCACGGAAATGAGTTAATTTTGTGACAACTGTGCTCCTTCCCTAATGATCTCTGCAGTCACTTGTTTCCATCAGACAACTTTGTGCTGAAGTGATTGAAGTTTCTTCCAGTTCAGAACCACAGCTGCAGAGAGAAGCTGGTTAGAAGTAATGTTGACATGCATGAAATTCTGACACTTTTTCTGCACGTCACTAATCATCTCATTTAGTCTTTGAAATGCAGGGTCGCTGTGCAGTGTTGTTCCAGAGGGCTTCAGACTCATTGATCAAGAAATATGAATCCATCACGGTGCGTAATTGAGTGTGAAGTGTTGTCCTCCCACAACAGACACTTTGGAAATATCAAAAAGGATGCACTTTTACTTAGATAGTCATCATAGCAGAATGTTGTTTTCTTAGCAGTACAGCTTTTACAAATTGGTGATAATTGGACATAGCTGCCTAAAGAGCTCAGAAGCAACTCTTTGAGGGTACTGGACAGGTTGTCTCGATATTGCAAGTCTTTTCCATTATTAATATAGATTAATTTATGCTAAGTGTTGAGTAGCCAAGCACTCACCAAATCTACATCACTACATAGCAGTATCCAGAGCTGCCAGTCTGATAGCTTTGCCCATGCTGTTGGGTTTTATACCACCAGTATAAACCTTTTTTTTCTGCAAAAGAATTCTGGTTTTGTTTTGATAATAGTTATAGCTTTGAGTGTCCTTTCCTCCTTACCCTACCCTTCAGGAGAACCTACTGGTTGGAGCAAACGGAGGACATGGCTCCCTCATCTCCAGCATGGGCAGGACTCGGAGGCTGGGTAACAGCAACTCCTTCCTCCTCTGCAGCCCTGTTGGCCACTGACGGCCAGAAGGGTCTTGGTCAAGGCTCTGCTCTTGCTGGTCCCCTACCTCCACTGCCGTTGCCAGGGGCAAGGCATTGGGTGGGAAACGGGAAAATTCAAATGGGAATTTGAACCAATTTCTTGAGAGGAGAGTCCTTGTTGTTGCCTATATGAGAAGTCCTGAAACTCTGTTCTTCCTGATGTATAGCTTTTAATCCATGTCTTGACCTTCTTAAGCACACGTTAAAAGTTCATATGCTTGCCTCATACTTAACTCCCGCTCAAACACTCTATTCTGCAAAGCCGCCTACAGTGAATGAAGGCGACTAGTATGTAAACTACCTCATATTGTTCCCTCTCTTTATTCCCTCTCTTTGTTCCCCTTTGCCTGCAAGATTTGCAGAGGAGGGGTTGTATTCCTGAAGTGCTCAGAAAGCATCACATTTGTAGGTAGCACCACCACAAATAAAACAGAATACAAATGGAAAAGAGATAATTTCCAAAACCAGCCTGGCATTCTTTACTGGCTCCCATCAGTCAATAGGATGTGCATGAAGAAATGATGCCACGGACGACTTCAGAAACTGGGATGTACACTCGCCTTCCAAACCAAGCATGCTTATAAATAATTGAAGTTACACCCAGCTAGACCATGTCTTTTTAAATACATTTTAAATCCTTCTGTAATGTAAACCTGGTCAAATAAGGTTAGAGATTGCCCCCTTCTCTGTTTTTCTTATTATTTTTGCAAAAATATTATCACATAAGCTATGGCATTGCGCGGTAGGCTTTATAAAATAGAGGTTTACAATAGATTTGCTGACAGGCTTTTAGTTAGTGCAGCACTAGCCAGCAGAGCCATAATAAAGAGCTTTATGTGGGATTAAAGCTTCTGGAATTACTCATTAATTGGATTAATGAACTGTAATTCATCATGCATGCCAATCCTGCTTTAGTCTAACTTCTTCTTCCTCCTCCCTTGTAACATTGATCCAAGGGAGACCTCTGTTCTGGGAAAGTTCATGAACAATGTTAAGACTTCCATAATTTCACATTCACTTTAAATCTCTAATGTGATCAAAATTCCCTTTATTCCTTCCACGGACACCTCTATAACTTTTCTTTATATAATATTTAGAATACTTCAGGCATTTTTTAAAACCCCTCATTCCAGGGTTAAGGTGTAAACCTGATGTCAAGTTTTTTTTCTTTTTGATCTTACAGGTTTTAGATTTTAAATGGATTTTTAAGGGCTGTACAATTAATTGAGTTTTTTATTTAAAAAATTAAATACTGAAAGTGTTTAATTTGGATTTTTGATGAAATGCAGTACATTCTATTCAAATATTTACTTAAGTAGAGTGAAAAGGAGACACATTTAAAATTTCTGGTAGCTTGTGGTTAAAATCCTTTTTTGAGGAACACTGTCTACTTTTTATTTCCTCCCTGTTTTTCCTAGGTGCTGATAAATGACCTAAAATATTAAATCTTTTTTTAAAATTTTTTTGTCTCAGATAGCTTTTTCATTTGCACCTTCAAAGGACACTTTTCTTTGCACAGTAGTCAAGCGGCAGCAGTCTGAAACAGTAGCATTAGCCCTGCCTTGCTGTGAAAAGCTGAAAAACAGATTGTGCAGCTATTGCTCCTCTGGAGTTGCTAATAAATTGCCTCGGAGTGTGGTTGCCGAAGAATGACATGGCAAGAAATCAGAATTTGAGATGAAAATGTTTCTG